>NC_046333.1:56202918-56518164 GCF_000738735.6 Corvus cornix cornix
GAGGTTCCATTAGTGATGAAGTAATTGATGTGGTAGTATATATGCAATGTTATAACTAGTTTACTTTTTAATATTTCTTTTTTTTTTGCTTTTATTTTAAATATTTCAGATTCCAGATGGTCTGAGAAAAAAACTACGTATCGAAATACATTCAACAGTCCGAATTAAGTCAGTTGAATCTATTCCTAAAATTCCTGTATCTCTTACACTGCAGCCCAAACAGAACTTAGTGAGTTTATATTATTGGTCATGTACTTGTTCATGTATTGGGAAACTGATAATGTTGCTCTGGTCAAATTGCAGTGGGGGGTGGGGGGCATTATGTTTGTTTGTTTTAATTTGTTAGGTGAAGATCTGGAAGTTGTCTATTGTTGACTATGGAAATAATTACTAAGGAATTCTTTTTTTGTGTATAATTTCTTGTTTTTTCTTTTTACTATGTAAATTTAAGTTAATAAGTTGCACAGAGCTTATCTAGTATTTGTATTTTGATCAATGTACTGTAAACATCAAGTCATTAAATTTTGGGTCACTCTTGGTAGATAATTCCAAATAGTTACAATGCTAATTGTAATAATTTTCTATTTAAAGGGACTGGTAGATGTCACAGATGATGGAAAAAATTTAACTTCTGAATTTTGACTCATTTTCCTGAAGCTGTTAAAGGATATAGCACCTTTAAATCATAGCGCATTTAAAATGATAGGGTTTTTCATTATTCTCAGATTTGGAGAATTTCTGATGTATTTCTTAATAAAATGACATTGGTAGGGAAAATATACAATTTTTGTTAAATTAGGTCTCAATTATAAAGAATCACTGTCAAAATAGCAACAATAATCGATAATAATTTTGCATCAGACCTTCATTTGTTGTGCATTAATTTGGGTTCAAATCTAGCAAATATTAAGTGTATGTCTATAAGCCTATAAAAACAAACACCAAACAGAAAAAGAGTCATAGAGTTAAGGAGTGAATATCCAGTTTAAGTCTCCTGGGAGAAGACATGTTTAAATTTTTCCAACACTGCAATGCCCAGACAATTGTAGTGAAATTACCGTAATTTGTATGTGCTGTTTAGTTTATTGCTTCCTTTTTTCTTTTCCTTATGCTAAATATTTAAATTTTTAAGTTACATTATTGAATCCCTTTGTTTTCCTGTAAGTGAGACATATTCTGAGTGAGCATCTGTGACAGCAAGAATATACTTAGTGCCAGTTCTCACAGTCCATCAGATATATCTCTGGAATTCTGTATTTCATAGTAACTTGTGGGACACTTTCTTCATACTGTGGCACTGGCCTGATTATTTCCTGTGTTAACTCCTCCTCAAAGCTTTAAATACAGCACTTGCCATCATAGCAAGGCTTAGGTGGGCTTGTTCTTCATCCCCAATATTCTAACTTGGTTTCTTACCTACAGAAGAATTGCATATTTTTTTAATATTGGAGATAAAAGGATTATTAGTTGGAATTGATGATCCTTGTGGGTCCCTTCTAACTCAGAAAATTCTGTGATATTCTGCCAGTAATCTGCTAAAATTGTAAAAATGTAGTTATGTGTGCTTTTGTACATTTTCAATACAGATTTCTCCTTTTTCTTTCTAATTCAGTTAAAGGTTTCTTTAGTTCTTGGAAAAAAACCAGAAAAATGCAGAAAGGATTGTTACAATAACTTTCATTGTTCTTTCTGAACACTGCTTCCAGGATCTTTGTTGCTTCCCCCTTTTCTACATGGGAATTATGTAGAATTCCCATTTAGGAATTCTACATTAGGAACTTAGCCAAGAGATCTGGGATGTAGACTCAATTTCTTTTCCTATTCCATTTACCTAGTTGTTCTGGGGTAAGTTCCTTGGTCTCTGCCTGCCTGTTGAAGTTTGTTGGTGATGCCCCTGAACTGGATGAGCCCAGGGTTCGTTTTATAGGAAAAGGGTATACAGGGAAGAGAGGGGTGTAGTGAGCACCTGAAATAAGTCTCAGGTTAATATTGATGCATATCTTCAAACCCAGGGTCAGGTCTGAGCAGTGCCCTTGGATCTGGCAAGACAGAAAAGTAAAACAAAAATAAAAGCTTTTCCTTGCTCTCATGTCAGTGTTTTGAGGAAAAGTCTTTAGAGGTGGGCTAATGCTCAGCTGTGGTTGTAGCAGGGGCTGCACAGATGCTTTCCCTAGAGCAGCTGATAGAAATGGTGGTTGTTGGCAAAATGCTGTTTTCTAAATGAATAAAAGTCTTACATCTTCTTCCATCTCTGTGTTGCCATAAGAGAAATAAATGCCCCATGCATAGGAAGAAAACATTTTTACTTATTAATACCCGGGTTTGTTTTATTTACCTCTTTCCTTTTTCCTATTTAGCCTAAAGATATACATGAAGATGATGTTAAATGTGCATTCAGTTCTTGGCTGCAGGATTCCACTGATGATGATCACCCATGGCTAATGACAAGCACAGACTGTATACACCTGTCTGTTAAAGAAGGCAAGGATAATACTGTCCTGTTTACTATGGGATTTACTTAGCCAGTATACCATTCAATTCCTGTGCACGCCTTTTAATATAACTGATATCTCTTTTCATGGAAAGTATAAGCTTGTGTTCTTTAATAATGATTAACCCTTTTTATTCTTTCATTTTGGATTATATTGTAGTAGTATTCTAATCTGTTTTGTCTTGTGAGGAATGAAAACTGAATTTATTTGGAGTTTTAGTAGTTGTTCATTGTGTTTTACAGGAATGGAGGAGTTTGTCCTTAATGCAGCGCATCCCGTGCACATTGAAGAAAATAAGTCTGAGAATATTTTTATACTAAGTCCCAGGTTGCTGCAAAAGACAAATATACAAGTAAATATCACATAATATCAGGTATCAAGTAATTTAAATTGTTATACTTGTTTAAAATATATTGTATTTTGTATGTAATGTATTTCAGTTTCTCTTTTCAAGTAAATAATGTTAGTCTATTCATTAAATTATATCTGCATCCTTTATGTTACTTTGTAGCTTGAGGGCCTGCTGAGATTCCAGGTGTGCCATGCTTGTTACTGAGTTTCATAGAGTTTCCACATCAAATTCTCAGAAAAATCAGTTAGAAGAGAGGAGAGTCGGTACTGTACAAGTCTGAACATCCTTATACTTACTTGTATATGTACCGTCTTAGTTCTTTCCCTTGGGAACTACACCACTGCTCAGTGTTTCTGGCAGGAACAGTAGCTTGTTCTGGCAAAGATGAGACGTATTCCCCATTCAAACCTACCACACTCACCCTGCCTTTTCTCTGATACAGTTTCTGTGCCTTCTGTTTCTTCCATATTTTATTTCTCAGGAGAATAAATATTTCTGTTAGAATTACTGCTTCCATTAGTAATTCTGGTTGAGCCACTGCCCATTACTTCGGGGTTATGGTTATAGGTGGGATACTGTTTTTTTTTTTTTTTTCATTTTTAAACATACAGTGACATTTTAGTGGAGAATTAAGGTGTCTTTTGGCTGTTTAGAGTAGAACTAGATTGAAGATTTAGAATTTCTGTTAAAAAATAATAAAATGAGCTTTCTTTTACTGGAAGTAGGTACAAGAAGGCTTCTAGAAATTGTTCAAATGACTGGTACTAAGATTAAAGAGCAAAATGCATTTCTTAATAGCAGTGTCAACATCTCCTACTAGCTTGTTCTTACCTGTGAACCTCTGTAACCCCTGTTTGCCTGCCCAGCTTTCCATACTAGTGAATAAAATGGAAAAATTCATGCCAGGTGTTTTGTCAAGTTACTTTTCACCTAGTCAGACACCTGATCTGTTTCACTATTCTGCCTCATGAGCTCTCCAGCAGAACAGGGGATGGCACAGGAGAAGGAACAAGTTGCAGGTAGGGAAAGAGATAGTGGGCTGCACAGTCTGTTATAAACAGCACTTGGCTCAAAATCTAATCTTACATTATTAAATTGCTGTCAACACTAGATTGTATTTTGGAAGTAGTTATATGTCTTCCATTTCTCCAGTGCACCTTTCTTTCAAGCACAGTAAGCATCAGCAAAGCATACATGCAGCATTTTCTTTGCACAATTCCAGAAATGTCTAGTCACTTCATGCCCTTCTTCTGCAGTTATATTTCATCTAAAGTCCTAACTCTCTTTTGTTGTAGGTTCTTTTGCATCCTCTAAGTAGAAAAGCTGATGATGATGACAACCAGCCAGCTATGCCTGATAGAGACAAGAACTTTCCATATCACAAACTAAGCGATTTAGGGTGAGACATTTTCATAGACAAAAACATGGGAGGGAATGGGAAGGAGAATTAGAAAAAAATAACATTGGTGGAAATGCAGACTTTTTTGGAAACTATGCCAGATCTAAGCAAAACTGCATCTTTTGGCTTGTGTCAGGTTCAGACTTCATCCTAGTTTATGCAGATGGTTAATTTTGTCCTTGAACAGTCTTAACTGCTGTGAATAGAAAACCTCATGTGTCTAAAGGTACTCACATACTGAAAATTTCTGCATGTCTGTCAGTAGGATGGGAAGTCTCAGAACTGAGACTGCCTTAGCATGGAAATTCAGAACTGAGCTTTAGAAGAAATACTGATAGTTCAGCAGTTCTTGTTCTAAGTAGTATGAACAGACTTCTACGCAGCAACAAAGTATAGGGGAGTGGTTTTAGCTGGGGTATTCAAATGAAACAAAATTTTTGGTAAGTTGCAGTCTGCCAATCCTTATCTCCCAGTAACTTCAACCCGTTTATTTGTTCAACTACATTTAATAGTAAGGATCTCAAAGAACTGTAGTTCCTAAAAGTTTTATCCCAATCATCAGCTGAGGAGAGAAATGCAGAGTCCTGTGGTCATTAGTACAAGGGAAAACAGTGGTACTGTTTAGCAAACATGAAGGGATGGGGCAGAGGAGACAGGAGAGGCTTGGAGTGTTGTGATATGTGCTGTCAGTGCTGGAAAGGCAACTGAGAATACAGTCTGTCAGCATTCTAATTTCTTGTAGTGCAAGCTTCTGCTGCCTACATAGCGCGCTCTGATGCTGCCCAAGGCCATTTAACGTTTCCTTTACCCAACAGAGGAGTGGACAAATTAGGAGCATCTTTATTTGAACACATAAGCCACAGCCTTCTGGGGCGTCCTTTATCTCAAAAGCTGGCTGCTATTGCTGTGGGACTACGAAGTGGAGGGGTGCTTCTCACAGGAGGAAAGGTACACACTTCTGCTTTCACCTTGCAAACCCTTGCACCTTGTTTTCCATAGTTACAAGACGGTTTGTGTTAGTTTGCTTTGATACTCTGCACGTTCCAAAGAATAAAGAACAAGCTGAAAAAAAACTGAACAGAGGTAATTCAGTAAAACATCATCACTCACACATACACACACACATATATATATATATATATATATGTGCATTTTAAAGATTGCTACCAATGCAATTTCAGTAGGGGATTAATCTACTTTGTCTTTATATTATGATAATCACCTGTTGCCTTTGAAGTATTTGAATGAAAATAAGCATGTATTTCCTCTTGTGTTCTAACATAAAATGGCAGTGGAATTGATACTGTTATTTTCCTGTTGCCTCTTACAGTGATCCATTTAATACCATATGTCACTGAACGTAGCAGATGTCTTAACACTGAACTCAGTGGAATCAGAACACCGTACTGGATGTATCTACTCTGAATTTATCTTTGTTTCACTCCAGGGCTTTGGTCCCTACTAAGTGATACAGAGGCAAAATACATATATACATTTACTGAGGAATAATCCCTGTGTGTGTACAGCTTCCCCAGCTTGTTGGCTGGTGCATATTGTGACAAAAACATAGAAACACAAGGAATTGGCTCTGTCAATTTACTTTAGCTCACATTTATTTTTGTAGGGAAGTGGAAAGTCAACATTAGCAAAGGCCATCTGCAAAGAAGCTTTCACTAGACTGGATGCTCATGTAGAAGTAATTGATTGTAAAGCTTTAAGAGGTATGATAATAGGTTTTTTTAATCTCGAATGCTTGCTGTACAATAAAGAGGCACAGTTATGAAGTTAGTACATTTGGTCTGAATAATTTTTCTAGTATTTTTGCTGTTTTTGCAAGGATGTTTGATGCCCCACAATTAGTATCTTCAACAGTCTGATGGAAATACAGCTGCTGTAAGTTTATTTCACACTTCTGTCAGTTTTTGTCCCACATACCACCACTAAATTCAAACCGTGCTTGCTGTGCTCATTTCTAATTGTTACAGAATAGGAAGAAGTTGCAAAAATTGAACTGTGTGGTTTTTTTGCTATGCTAGCTGAAACAAATGCTATGTTAACAAACTGTAGGTGTTAGAGGATACCTGTACTCAGTGAAAGGATAACACAGGCACCAAAGACAGATCGAACAACCAAATGAAACCTGGTTTAGGATGGCATATTTACTAACCTAGTGTATTTGGCAGTAGTCATCTAACACTGGTGATTATAGATGATGAGATGACTCCTTTTGGGAGTTTAAAATAAGTATTTTGCGCAAAGATGGAAGAGCACAAAATAGGCTTTTTTCTGCTTTTGCATTTCACTGGCTTTTCTAAATAGTCTTGCTGTCACAAGGGCAGAAAACACTCAACTGTTTTCTTACAGAGCCCTTATATGGCCCCGCTATATTGCTTTTGCTTAATTCACTACTTAAGCTGGAGTTCCTTGCACCAGAGAAAAGGGGAAAGATTAATGAGCTAGGTCCTTTGCTCTGGAAAATTCTTCTGATTGCTGGATTCTTTAGTAGCTGTATTAGAGTGCTGCTGATTCTTCTCTGGTTTTAACTGTCTGGCAATTAGACTTGTAGACTTCTATAGTGGTTAGTGAAAGATGATTGATCTCATTTTAGAACTTGTGGAACCTTCTAGTACTTTTTTAATTGAAGAAGTGGACTCTTTTTTTTAGTAATTGTTGACTTTGGTTTAATCTTGGTATCTGGATTTATAGACGTAAAAGTAAGATAGACAAAATAAAATATTGTGAGCAAGATGTAGTCAGACTGATTTTTTTCCTGATATTTTGTGTCATTCTAATAGTATTTTGTTTTAGGAAAAAGATTAGTAAACATAAGGAAAAATGTGGAAGAAGCTTTTTTAGAGGCAGCATGGAGACAACCATCCATTCTTTTGATGGATGATCTTGATCACATTGTTGGAGTACCTTCTACACCAGAGCATGAGAACAGCCCTGAAACTATTCAAAGCAATAGACTTGCTTATGGTAATACTGTGCTACCTGTGTCTGAATAGAAATATAATGCAACTTAGAATTTCTTGCACCTGAGTTGTACTGTCCTACCTGAACAATTCTGTCTGTATCATTATTGCCTCTGGACCATGTGATATTCAGGCAGAGACTCAGAAATTATGGTAGGTAGGCATTTGTGGACCCCTGGCTGGTTCAAAATAATCCACTCTGGATCTTGGAGCAGTCATTGCCAATGCACTTTCACCACTGGTGCTGCTGTGGTGGTGCTGTTGTCAGTACCGCTGCCAGTGCTTGAGACTTCTCCGTTCCTTTTTTATATTGTTCATACACTCAAATATGTTGCAATTGATTACAAACTGCAGATGAATCTTTAACTGATAATTACTGATAAATTGATTTTTTGTTTTCTGTAATTATTATCATTTATAATTACATTGATACATCAGTTTGATACTTACTGATGGTTAGAACCAACTTCTTTTAGATGAGTACCAACTTCTTTATCATCCTACTTGTTATACATTATAGAATTTCTGTTTTGTTTTACAATGTAACAATCCACAAATGTTAAAAATAAGATGATCAGTTGTAGTTTGACTTCCTGTATAATGTTCCCTTTTATTCCTGGAAGTCTACACAATGCTAAATTGCAAATTAAAACTTAATCTAAATGATCAAGACTAATAAAGCCATAGCAAAAAACACCTTCCATTTCTTAGCTCAGTTTGAGGGAGTTAGCATAATTTTTACTGAAATACTTCTGAAGTTCAGAAAATCTTACTATAATTTCTTCCTTAAAAATGTGCTCTTAACTTACATGCAGAATTGTTTGGTTTTCTTAATACTTTTATTTCAAGGTGTAGTGCATACAACAGAGCTTTAGAGTTTTAAAGATTGTTTCTTGAAGGTCTAGCTTGAATCCTTAATTTTTTTTACTTTTATGTATTACTTTTTTCCTAGAGTGCTTATTTTCTAGGCTTAAGATCTGTTTTTATAACTTTTCCTTTGTTGTTTACATGGAGGCAGTAATACCACACAAAAGTAGACGTCATCAGTGATGTTACAAAATCAGCTTTTAAAAAGCACTTCTGATGGCATTTTCTTAATGGAATATGCTGTCCTAGAGAGACTCACTATACCTTTTTTTTCCCCTAGTTAAAAAAAACAACTGTAAACATGGGAATAAAAATAATGTATTACAAAGCTGTTACATTTTGTGTGCACTAATGCTACTCTCCAGGGTTAGGGTTATTTTTGTTATTTTGCACTTCATACAGCAACATCTTCTGTGTTTAGTTTTAAAAGATCTGATGAAAGAAGTTATTTCCATGGGGAGTTTGATTGCACTAATTGCCACAAGTCAGTCTGAACATTCCCTTCATCCTTCCCTGGTTTCAGCACAAGGAACTCATGTATTTCAGTGCTTCAAATGTATCCGATCTCCAGATCAGGTAAATTCAAATAAAAATGGTTAAAATGTTGTTTGCCTTGCCAGCAGTCTCAAATATGATGGTGGAACAGCTGCAAAAATAATAGGTTACACCTGAAGATGAGAAAAAAATCTGGAAATCTTAGAAGTTCTTTCGTGATACTTAAATACCTCAGAACTTATATCTGTCATTATAAAGTTTAAAAAAAAAAATCCAATGAAAGCTCCCAGTTGGCCCCACTCCTCAGTAGTAAGAGAAGGGTGTATTCAGAGGGCATTTCAGTTCAATGTAAAACAAGTCTGGTTGTCTAGCACAGGTGAGATATGCATGTCTCCTTGTTACCTCTAAGGGGATGCTAAAGGAGCAGCTTTGTAAAACATGTAAGTCATCAAGTTAGAGAAATGAAATTAAACACAAGTGTGTTTTTTCCCAGCTCAGTGAAATAAGTATGTTCCTAGAACGTGTATTTTAAAAACATTAATAAAACTAAATGTTAGATTTATGGGACAGTTTTAGGTTTGTTTCCATAGTAATACCATCAGTCTACTTTTGAACACAGTCCAGTTTGAAAAGAAAAATGGATAGAAATAAAAATGCGCAGTATTAACTTTTATGCAGGAGAAAGCAGAGACTTTGAAACCCTCGTTCCCTAAGGACTCATTTTTATTTAACATGAGTTGTTCCTGTCTGCATGTCTTTGGTCACAGCCCAGCAATTAAAAGCCACTGAGCAGGGGATACTGTGTTAGATGCAGTTTGACTTTCTCCCACTTCCTGCAAGTCTTTTAGATTTTATTTTTTATTTTTTAAAAGTCTTCTAGATACTATTTTTTATAAATATTTAATTTTTTTTAAAAAAACAAGATTTTATTGTTTTTAATACTAATACTCAAATAAGGATGACACATCACTGTAAAAGTCAAGATCTCAAAAGATACCAAATTATCTGAAGTGTTTTTATCTGGCACGATATATTTCATCTCAGACATATTCTCTGCTCATATTGACAAAATGCATTGTGTTCTGTTTCCTGTGAAACAGAAAAAATGGGTGTAAACCAGTAGAATCTGGAGAGGGAGGGATGTTTCATTATTGCTGTTGAATTTAAAGTAGCTCTGGTGAGGTGAATATTTAAAGTTATAAAACTGGTGAATTTATTGAAGTGCACTTGAAGAACTAGCATTTGTTTATATTGCTATGGTTTTGTTATATAAGGGTTTGGCATTACACAAATATTTAAGGAAATTTTCCTGAGTCATATCTATTTACTTTTTGAATTCTTGAACTCCATATAAATAGTAAACTCAATATGCACTTGCTGCACAATTCTGTTTTTCAGAAGCAAAGATGTGAAATGCTGTATTCCATAATAAAGAAGAAACTGAATTCTCATCCGAAGGACTTTTCTGATCTTGACCTGCAATGTATTGCAAAGGAAACAGAAGGTTTTGTTGCTAGAGATTTTACTATGCTGATTGATCGTGCCATTCATACCTGTGCTTCTAACCAGAATGCATCACATAATGGTGGTATGTTGACAAAAAAATCTCTTATTTCATAGTCTTGCTTCTGTTATCCAGAACTGGTGGAATAATACAGAAACAACCCCAGTTTTTATATTTTGTTATATACATATATATATTCTATTATATATAATAGAATATATTTTTATATTTTATGATACTTTATGATTATATCTTCTATTTTATTATTAAAATTTATTTAATTGTTACATATTGTAAGGAAATTGTTACTGACAGTTTTTGCGTTTGGGTTTTGTTCAGGATTTTTTTTTTTTTAAGCAGATTTGAACCTGTCAACTGTGGATTTTCAGAAAGCTCTAAAAGATTTTACTCCATTAGCTCTGAGAAATGTGAACCTTCATAAACCTAAAGACCTTGGCTGGGACAGGATTGGTGGCTTAAAAGATGTGAAGCAAGTGCTGAGGGATACCATCATGTTACCTGCAAAGGTACTAAGTTCCTTTAAATTAGTTACTTGAATTTTGTACATAAAGTCAGTAGGGAAGAATTATATTTTGAGGTGTGGCACAGTGTTTGGTAGAAAGATGACAGGCATGATTTAGGGCTACTTTTGTAGCTTTCCAATCTTCAGCTGTCTTCAGCTACTAGAAAACACTTTATTCTTCCCCTTCTCTCTTCCAAATACAAAAGGCAATAGCTGAGCTTTACTACAAATCAAGTGTTACTCTACAATATTGGAGTATTGCCACACTCGGTTGCAGGGTTTGTAATTAGGTTCTGTAAAGACAACATTTCCAGCTGTTTTGTGCAGTGCTTTTGCTAGAGGAGTATTTCCTTTTGGATGAATGCCAATCCATCAACCTCTCTCTACTTCACTTTGGCCTTTCTGCCTTGCTTAAAAGTTGAACACTGAGATAAGCCATTGAGCATTGACTCTTCAGAGAAATGACTGAGGAGTATATTTGATCATTATCATTCAGTGATTAAAATAGGAATTTAGAACTACCAGTATGGACAATATAAAGCTCTAGTCCATCCCTATTCTGTCCTGTTTCCTCTTGGTAGAAAATCCCACTTGTTTGTATTTTAGGTACCTAGTAAACCTAGGAACTTAGTTCAGCCCCAGGTAAGCTAAAAATAGTCCAGATGAGCTGTTGGGATAATATTGGGGATATAATAAACTAGATGCATTCTGTTTAGACAGAAGTCATCACTAGTCAGTGATGTTACAGTACATTACAGAATACTTACTTATTTTAGAAGGTATCACATTGAACCTCTTTTCCAGTATCCAGAATTATTTGCAAACTTGCCCATACGACAGAGATCAGGAGTTTTGCTGTATGGAGCGCCTGGAACAGGAAAAACACTGTTGGCGGGAGTGGTTGCTAGAGAGAGTGGAATGAATTTCATCAGCATCAAGGTAGCAAGAATTTAAGATTAATTGATTCATTATATTAACTGAATGAAATAACTTTACATAATATCTGAAACTGTGTGCTTGTGAGGGCAAAAAAACTCAAGTAAGAAACTCACATTTAAAATTTTGCTTGTCTCTGGATAGCCCTCTGTATATCTGATTTCTGGAACTTAACAGTTTTATTACTGAGATTTTTTTTTTTTTTGTATACCTATTTTCCTCAGGCGGAATTATAGAATTTAATTAGGTGTTCTTAGTTTCTCACTTTTTGTAAAAAGACCCCAAATTTTGATTCCACTGTACAATGAAATTGAGCAATATATTTTAAACCTTTTTAAACTACAGTGTAAACCTTTGCCTTGTGATTCTGTAACATATGTTCTGTTATTGTACAAAAATGGAAATGATTATTTTTAAATAAGTTAGAATGCTTGAAAAATTCTTCTGGTTTATCTAGACCCCTTGTCTCTTCTGTTCAAAGATGCCACTGTCTTGGTTGCAAGAAAATTCAGTCTAGTAAACAAAATATATGCTGATGTTGAGTTACACATTAAAACTAAGAAACATGTTGTGAGTGGTTTTTTCTGATTATATATTTTTAGGGACCAGAGCTGCTCAGCAAATACATTGGAGCAAGTGAGCAAGCAGTTAGAGATATCTTCAACAGGTTTGTTTTGTAAAGATTTGTGATGTTATCAGTTAATTTCATTGGTTGAACCACAAAGAAATAATTTTGTTATCTGAGGGGAGATACGGCATCAGATCATAAAAGCATCTGAAATAATCAGTTGTGCTGATCCAGATGTGTGTATCTTGGTAGGTTCATCCTGGCCTTCATTGTTCAAGAACTGCACGTTTTGGCTCCAATCAGGAATGTGCTTTTGAAGCTGAACTCCCAGTTGTCTCCAGCTACAATGCATTGGTTCACATCACAGAACTGTCTTGGAAAACATGTCCTGAATTCCTTTCAGATGATTCCAGAAGACAGTTACTCCAAGTAGTAATGCACACTCAGTACGTAGGGTCATATTAAACTTGGTACTGAGGTCCTCAATGCCAGTAGTTCTTTTTTACAAATCTGCTCTTACTGGCCCTCAGTGCTCACTAATGCCAACACATCCTACACAGCCTTGGCTTCTCATGTTATCATGTAGGCAGTCTTCTTGTTAGACATCTGTAAGCCAAGAACTCATCTGCCGTGATTGGATTTTAGAACTTTCACGTATAATAATATGACAGTTGAGCACTTAGAAATGATAAAGTGAGTGAAAAGTATGTTATAAAAATGAACAGTGACTGTATTGCAATCCAGTTCTTCAGAAGCTCTTAAATTCTACAAAAACAGATTTTCTGTTCTGTCATTAAATACAACTGTTATCTGAAGCCAAAAAGCAATTACCTTCAATACTTTTAAGCAATTCTACCTGAGAATGAAACTTAAACAGAAAAATAAGTATTCCTTTTTTTTTTTTTTCCCATTTTAGGGCTCAGGCAGCTAAGCCTTGCATTGTTTTCTTTGATGAGTTTGATTCTATTGCTCCTCGCCGAGGTCACGACAACACAGGAGTCACCGACCGAGTGGTTAACCAGCTGTTGACTCAGTTAGATGGTGTGGAAGGCTTGCAAGGTACCAATTCACCTGTGTGCTCCTTTTCATGCAGAAGTTTAGCAGGTGTTAATGGCGTTTTTCTGAACTCTCCTAAGGGGTTTATGTGCTAGCTGCTACCAGTCGCCCGGATTTGATTGACCCTGCTTTGTTAAGGCCAGGTCGACTGGATAAATGCCTGTACTGTCCACCTCCTGATCAGGTGAGGAAACAATTTCACACAAGAGGCAAGGGAAAAAATCAAACTAATGGATTTTATTTGCCTTTTCTTTATACATAGTGCCACTTCAAACCTGGAAAAAGTGGACTTGATTGCCCAGCTCCAATTATACAACAGGATAAATTTGCTGATTTTAATGTCAATGTGTTCACATAAAACTGGGGAAAGAATAGGCTGTTTAGCACAGTCTTCTGGATTAAGTAATATTCTGTGAGTCTAGCTGATTAAAAAAAAAAGTGAAAAACAGGAAACTAATCTGCAGAAAGAAATTGGATGCAGTGTAGTGTGTATAATGTTCTCCATCTTTCTTTGAACAATGATTCCAGTGAATATGCCATTTGCTTAAACCATAGTCAGTCTTTCGAGGCTGTACAATGTGTGTCCTTGATTCCCCATTTAATGAGAAAAAATTAGCACAGTTCATTTTCAGATTAGTTCACACATTTAACAAATATCCCATCATTTCATTCTGAAACACATACGATGAGCCTGTGCCATAAGAGCATAGGTATACTCTCTTCCCCCCCCCCCCCCCCCCCCCCCCCCCCATTTTAAACTTCTGGCTGAGGGTGAGATCATTCAGGTAAACAAAAGTTTTGCACTTTCATCATACTTCTCTTTACAAAATGACATATGAGGAGCAGAACTCACTTTCATATTTTTATGTATTTCATATATGAAAATCCCAGATATTGACTAGATATATTAGAGGAATTTATTCTCTGTATACTACATTTGGTTAGGATAATATCTTTCTAGTACTAGGACAGTATCTTCTTGAAAAAAGATCCGTCCTCCCTCAGAGAGGAAGTGGCTGGTGACAGGTCCAAAGCACCATCTAGCAGTCAGGACAAGGAAGATAACAGGTTGCTTTACTGACTTTTTTTTTTTTTTTTTTCCAGAATTCACGCTATGAAATCTTAAAAGCTCTCAGTTATTCCCTGTCCTTGGCCAATGATGTGGACTTTCAGGATTTGGCAGCAAAAACAGAACAGTTCACAGGGGCTGACCTAAAAGCTTTATTATACAATGCCCAATTAGAGGCAATCCATACTAATTTAAATTTAGGTTTAACACAGGTAAATAAAACTGATATAAAAGAAGTCTCTCCTCTTTATTTTTATGTTGATATGTTTGAAAGAGTTAATTGTATCCATGCAAAATTACTTTTTTTTATACAGAGGATTAACATTTTAATATGTTTGCAGAAAAATACAAGAATATTGTAATGAATTGGTTTAAATACTTCTTAAACACAAGGTTTTTCTCATTTCATGATTGGTGTTTATTGTAAAATGTATTTATTTAAGCCCAAATGTGTTTATCACAGTTGTGATGAACAACTAACAAATTGATAGGAGGGATCCCACACAGAGTTTCTTAGGAGCAGATAGCAAAATCAGTTTTGAGATGGCACATTTTGGATGATGGAGGAAACGAGAAATTGGTGGGTTTTAGGGATTCATTCCAACAGATTAAGTTTGATTGAGGTCAGGAGAGAAGTGGCAAGAGGATGGCAATACCTGAAATGGCCAGCTCTGGCTCATCTTCCAGGCACCAGCTGGTACTTGAACTTCCAAAGTATAGGATCCCACCCTAGGTTTGTGCCCCACACGTGACTTACAGATCCTTCCTCTTTTAGCCTCTGTTCAGCCACCTCTCTTCACATTTTTAATGCCTGTCCTCTGGTTCTAGCTGGACAGGGGCAGGCATGGCTTCTGCTACTTGGTGGCCAAAGGGAAAGGTTGGGACAGGGGTGCAAAATGAAGGAGATCCTTTTGAATTCTTTTTGCACCAGCTGTTACCAAGGAATTGGGCTCTGAGGATGCAACTCTTAGTATTGAGAGGGATCTCCAGCATGTCTTCCCTAACATTCCCTTCACCTGTAGCATCAGTAAGTAGTTGCTACCTCATGATTATCCATCATAGGAGGAGGTTGTTGTCTGAAGCAGTGGTCTGCAGAGTGGTGTGCACACACCCCAGAGAGAGCACAAGGCAGTCCATTGATGTGCAGGAAGAAAATAATAGAACTTCAACGGTACATGTATATAATTTGCGAATAGTATCCATATTCTTGGTAGAGTGTGCTCTGAAATTTTTGACTGATAGAGGTGTACAATCAAAGTGGTTTGCAGACACCAGTCTAAAGCAACAATTTTGATTTCCACATCAGCATTTAAAATGTGTTGGCTATGACTAAAAGGGAGTACAGCAGTTAGGCACTATAAAAGTAGACTCACTTCAGTCTCCTAGAGCATTTTACACAAGACACTAATTTGCTTGGAGGGTAAGGTTGCAACAGAAGTTGTACAGTTCTACAACACAAGACATACATGAAGTTTCTCAACACTTGCTGTTACTGAGAGTGTGAGACAGTGGAAACAATAAAACCTCAGAATTACCTCCTGAAATTACTTTTCTAGCATGAAGACAGAAAGTTCTTAAAGGCATTGGATTTTCTTAGCAAAATATTTGGAAACATACTCCTAGAGAAAGACAGATTACTATTAGAGTCAAATGTAAATTGATATTCTCATTTGCACTGTGTATTAAATCTTCTCGTGTATTTCCAATTGTAGTTTGTCACGAGTTAACTCTTGTAATGCTCTGTTCTTTGTTACAGGATTTTGGATCTAGTTCTGATAGTGACTTCAGTCTCTCTTCCATGGTTTTTCTAAACCACAGCAGTGGCTCAGATGATTCAGCAATAGACGGAGAAGCAGGGCTAGAGCAATCTCTTATTTCTTTAGACATGTCTGACTTGCTTCCTGAAGATCCAAGGTCCAACATGTATCGTCTTTATTTCGGAAGCTCTTATGAGTCAGAGCTGGGAAATGGAACTCCTTCAGAACTGGTAAATTACTCACTTCATGTCTTGAATTTTCTAAATATAGTTGAGAAGCAAAAAAAAACCCATACCATTTGCCTGGTTAAGTTTATAAATACAATTATGTCTGCTTTGACCTGCAGACTGTCTTCAGGTAATACTTAGTAGTCCACAGTGAGGATGGGGATGGAAGGACGTGAGCTGAGAAAATACAATTTGGACTTCTCTGCAATCTTGCTGGAGTTTAAAATCAAAATCCCAATGCTTAATACCTTATAATTAAGCAAATTGCATTCATATTAGATTTTACTCGCTGGTCAAATAGCTTGTTTCCTTCCAAAATTTTTGAATTTTGGTGGTTGGTTTGTTTGTTGTTTTTTCTTTAACTTAGTTTTATTACTAAAGAATGACCATCCAGCTTTCAAGAATTAAGTTACATTCTCAAGAATCAATGAACCTTCTTTAGTTTCCAAAAAAATGTGTATTAATAGAATAGTCAGACCATGGAATTGTGTAAAGAAGAAAACGAAATCTTAATTTCCATCACTGTCTTTAAGAATCAGAATTCCTGATGTAGTAGTATCATGGTACGCAGCAAGCAGCATGTTCTCTGGCCAGTTTGCAGGTAGGGATGCACAGGTTGGCTGCCCAGCACCTGCACAGGGATCAGCTCACCTTTCTTGGCTGACAGGTCAGCAGAACAGGGTATGCTGCCTCGGAGCTCCTTACAGTGAACAGATGATTTCACAGTTCATGTGAATCTGTGGGAAATTCATTTTCAAAATCTATGTAGAACTGTTACTACAAGTAGTAATCCAAATTCTTAGACTCTGTTTTCAAAACTGTCTTGCATTGATTCTTAAAGCCAAAAATAACTTACCTTGACATTGGAGAAGTAATTACTCACTGCTAATGTGCTTTGGTATATTTTATCTTGCATTATGGGTGATAGTGTTTGATTAATGTAACTTTAAAGACTTAGTTTTCCTCTGACTGTGAAAATCTTTCAGCAAGGATTCTATACAGACTTTGATCTCTTAAAGTTGTTGAATTTGAAAGGTGTGTATTTTATCAAGTGCCCAGAGAATTTGGACATGATGAATATTTAAATTCCAAATCTAACTACATAAACTTGCCCAGATTTTAGAATCATGGATTTTCATAAGTAAATAAAACAATGGACTTAGCAGACCTTTATTCATTCTGAGATGGGCCATTGCAAAAATACTTACATATTTTCCAGACATGAAATTCTTCATTTCAAATTTGGCTTTTGCCCAAACACCTTGGCATATTAACCTAAATCTTTCTGTTAAAAAAAATACATATGAAATATATTTTAAAGAGAAAGAACTCTTTTTGCCAGTGTAGGCAAGCTTATATTGAATTGTTGGCTAATTCCCGATGATGGAGTTGCTCTTTTGGATCCATAATGAGTTAATATATTTCTTCTTGTGATGAATTTAGAGCTCTTTGTGTTTGTCCGGTCCAAACTCCATAACTTACGACTTTACCAGCGTCACTCAGAGAGATGTTGCATCCTCCCAGCCTGCAATGCTTAGAGCAGCTTCTCAAGAAGGCTCCCTGGAGAACCAGGAGCAGCAAGCAGAGCACCTGAGGACAGAAATCAATGCTATCAAGGCCAATTACAGAAGCAAGAATGGAGTATGGCACTTTTTAAAATTAGTATTTAGTCTTAACAATTCTCTGTTGTTTTCCCACACTTCTTGGTATTTCAATTAATAATTTCTGCAATAATATTAAATATTAGGTAACAAAAATAACAAAGATAAGTGATACTTAGTTTGATGAAAAGAAGTCAGATATTAGCATGCATATAATTAAACAGTTATTTCTGTTATTTATAAACATGGAGGGGGGAAAGTTGTGACTGTATTTCTAATAAATCTGTCTGTACATGTAATGTACAGACATACAGAGGAGGTTCTGTAGCTAATGATACCAATGGCACTACGTTTCTGTAAAAATTTTTCATTGTCTGTTCATGGCTCACTTTTCAAGGAGGACAGCACCCTTAATCAGTCAGCGCTTCCCAAGACCACCTTAACTATTACCCAGTCTCATCTGATGACTGCTCTTCAGAGTATGAGACCATCCATTAGTCAGGATGACTGGAAGCATTTTACTGAACTGTAAGTTTGGGTTGTTTTTTTTTGTAATTTTGAATTCAGTGGAGATTTGGTCTTATCACATTCCTTATACATCAGAAACACGATGGTTTTAAATAAATGTGGGGACTGGCAGCAGATAGCTGATAGCTTCTGACAGCAGTTTTTTAAGAAATGGTAAGTTACATAGTGGGAAAGGGAAATGATTTTACCAGTGAATTGTCTTCTTATTCATGTAGGACCTAGAAATAACAGACCAGAATCCCCTTGTATTATGTTAAGAGGCTCTTTAAGTTTTAGAGCTAGGTCCTTCCTGCTTCCACTTAGTAGTAGCTCCTTGTATTTTCAGATTGCTGGAGTTTGACCCTCTGTAGTGGTCTTTGTAGCTGGTATGTTTGGGAAAGGCAATAATCCTTAGAAGTATAAACATACTGAAAAGGAGAATGTGTCTCCTTGGACTTGGAGATCAAAAAGCTGGGAAAAAAAAAAAAAGGAAGCAGGACAGAGAGCTCTTGAGTTAGGTTTGGGGGTAAAAACTCCTCCAGGTCCCCAGGTTTGAGGAGACAGGCACTCTTCATTTCCATAAACATAATACTTAAACATCTGGAGTTCTGTGGTACATTAATAGGCATCTGAAGAGGCAGACACAAAAAACACATTTCATAAGAATTTGCTAATGTCTTGTTTTGTTTTGTTTTGTTTCCAGGTATGATAATTTTCAGAATCCCAAGAAGAGGAAAGTACAGATTGGTGCAACATTCAGACCAGGACAAAAAATGACTCTAGCTTAGGAACTTGCACTTGCTTGTAATTGCTAAACTGTAACTGGAAATGACAAATGTGATTAAATCAGATTATTTATATTCATATGGATTTATTAATGTAGCAGTTGAAGATAAGTTTCTTCTAAACTCGCTGTAAAATTATGTCACATTTTATTTTGAAGAATATTGTCTTCCTTTAGATTGATATTAAATTTTTTGAGAGAACATTGGTTTTGTTCTGTTCAGTTGTTTATCATAGAAACTTTAAAATTTTGGTTTTTATCAATTTAGTTACCAAAATCTAACAATGATTTCCTGTGCCTGTTGACTCCCTCACAACAAATAGAATCTGTTCAAATAGATTGTAATATTAATGGGGGATATGTTTTTTAAATATTCTATAAAGTCATTCTCTAATGGCCTTTGGAGGGCTTAGAGCAGGGTGGTGCTTCATATGTATATTGGTAGGCAACTAGACTAATACTTTCAGAATACATTTTTCCAGCTATAGCAAGAAAAACCAGACCAAGATAATTGCATCTTGTTTTCTGCCACTGTTTGTTAATCAGAAGAATACAAAGTTGCATTTCACAACTGCACCTTCTCATCCATACCTTTTCTTCCTGGAGACCGTTAAAAACATTTTGGATGCTTGGAAGCTTTCTAATGTTGCATCCTAAAATTATGCACAACCATTGTCTTCCATGGAGATTGTTAAAGAGTTGGGGTCCTTAACTGAGACACAGATAACCAAGGAGGGGGAAAGAAGGAGGAGGCAGGAAAGAAAACTAGAGATGTTTCCCATGAGTCTGTTCAACCCTTTGACAGCATTTTGCTTTCACTTCAAAATAGTCTTCATCTCTAACCCAAGGAAATACTATCTTCAGTTCAAATACTTCTGTTTGAAACTTCAGCCCAGTTAATTTCATTGATTAGTTCCTGCAGTTTCTAAGATACCAATAGGAGCTTTGCACTTACTCTTTCACCTACTGGCTTAATAATTTTTCAGGCAAAGGTTCTTTTCTACACCCAGCACCTCTATAAGAAGGAGGTCTTCTAGCTCTGTCCTTGTCAAAATTATTTAAAGAACATTGTGGTTTATTACATCTTTTTTGCTTGGTAAAGGAATTTCCAGCTATTACAAAAGCATCCAGGTTAGCCAAAATTAGCAGCAGCATCTGTTCTTCAAGTAAGGTCTAGATAATGGTTGTACAAAATTCATTAAAAATGGAAATTATTTAACCTTCCTAGTACTGATAATCTCATAATGCACTGATACTTAAATCTGAAAGGACCAGTCGCAGGCTAATCATGATGGTAGCAAAGACCATTCCATAGATTATTGTACTGTCCTCACACTGGGAGTCATTTAATTAGAATACAGTGCCAAGTATTATATTGCAAAGTTAAAAAGAAAGGTTTGCTGTGTGCCAAGGTCTTACCAGTCGTCAACCAAAATGATGTACTACACTGTCATGGAAAATGTTCTTAAAACCCGGGAAGCCTAGGTTCCAAATCTCTGGTGTTCCTCCTTCCTCCATGCAAGGAATTCCATCAGTGTGTTAGTTCAGACATTCCCCTGTATAAGTAACCTGGATGATGCTGAGGGCAGGTTCATGTGATCCAAGGAGGTCACTGAATAACTACCTGCTGTTAGGTGATTTTTTGGTTACATTCTGAATTATATTGACATCTCACCTTGAAAGGTAGGAGAGAATGTAAATGAAGCCTAGCTAAACTCTGCTATAGACCTAAATCTGGTACACAAGGAGCATTAAGCCTGCAGCTCAGAGGAGGATAATCCCTTCTGTTCGTGTTGTGCAATGAGCATCAGGTGGTCTGTGGAGACTCTTGCACAAGGCCTGGTAGGGAGAAGCGCTCCAAGAGAGAGAAGAGGGGTTGATGACATTTGTTTCACATTCTGTGGGGCAGTAGGATTTAGCTGCAGTGGCTCATGATGATACCACAGGCAGACAAACAATGTATGTCATGTTTGAACCTGTTTTCTAGTCCCCTCCACCAAGAACCAAACAAGCTCTGTGAACCAGCAGCCTAAAGATGAACAAATCCTGTGTCTCCCTACTAGTTCTCCTGTCACTCCTACCTCACTTAAAGGATAATGATGTCAGTTTTTCTGGGTATATACTACAGCCCTTAAAAAGGTTTGATAACCTGAGGTAGCTTTTTTGTCACCAACATTGTCAGTTGTCACTGATCTTTCCTCAACTGCCTACCAGTCTTTCTCCATAGTTGAGGAACTTCTGAAAAAACAGGTGTTAACTATAAATGGTGTAAACGGTAATCCTGTTTCCAATGTGCAAGGGCTTATTTCAATTTTTTAATAGGAACCTGGTTTCCACTACTAGCCAATAATTTTTCTTAAAACTGATTTTATGTTTGAAGCTATCTTCTTTCAGCTGGTTAGCTGGTATTTTTTTCAAACAATCCTTTGGAAAAAGGTACCTGTTTTGAAGTGATCTGCTATTCTGGACTGAGTATTGCCTGGAAACAGTTTCTTAGGGAGAAAAAAGTGACCTAGCAGGTGAATTCTGTTAAATCCTGGTTTAACTGGTGCAATTAACTCTACTTGAGAGGCTTATATGTCTGAATGTTAATTCCTAATTATGAAAATCTTACAGACTTGCTTTTCCAAGAACTGGGGACATTGGGGCACATTAAATCCCATCCAATGTGTTGGGTCCTTTTACTGTTAATGGCATTCTGCCATAAATCACATTTATTCTCTGGGAAACAGTATTTCTGGTTGTTCTGGTTTGGCCAAATTTAGAAATATATCCTCTGAGAGAAGGCACAACCACCCATCCCCCACCAGGTTCAGGAAAAAATAAATTTTCCTCGAAGGAAAGTGAAGAAGATAAAACTATTTATTTACCAAACACACGGGAAAGGAAAATAATGTTAAATGGTAAAATCTTACGCTGTGGAGGAAAAACCTGGGAAAGTGTTCGAGTCCTCCCTTTGGTCTCCTCAGAGCTGGGGCTTGGGCCAGGGCCAGGCCCTCTGTGCCCGGTGGAAAGTCCTCCCAATGTGCTCTGATGTTACAGCAATCAGGCAGTCCAGTAGAAAAGGGAGAAAATCTGAAATTCCAGAGAAGGAAAAGTTCAACTCTCAGCCTCTCTCCGGAGAACAAGAACTGGAAAAACTGGCCAAAAGCTGACTGGAAAGCAGCAAGCCGGGTGCTTCCTCGCTTCCCTGCCCCAGCTGGGGAAAAAACACCTGCTGTCTCTGTGTGAGCTTGAACAAGCTGCAAACTGCTTTGAGAAAGTTTCGCTCAGTTTTTTTCCTTCCCCCTCTCAGGCTCAGTTTAGAGGCATAGAAAGACACAAAAATTAATTTCTGGGCATAGGCAGTGATATGGGATACACATCATAAGGTCACCCCAAGACACTGGTGTATAGTAAAAAATTCACAAGGTGATTGATTGTCTAACTTCTTAAGGAATCAAACTTTGTTCCATTTTCAAAGAGAAAAAAAATGGAAAAGATTTCCCAACCCATTTGAAATTAATTTAAAAGATAAGCAACATCTGCTGAGGCTTAAATTACTTAGCCTTATGTTTCATAAATGATGTCACCAGCTAAAACTCTGCTTGACAATATTTTAAGAATGACAGT
The DNA here is from genome assembly GCF_000738735.6 of Corvus cornix cornix. Lineage (NCBI taxonomy): Eukaryota > Metazoa > Chordata > Aves > Passeriformes > Corvidae > Corvus > Corvus cornix. The sequence continues at coordinate 56,225,643 of NC_046333.1, forward strand.
TAACAGCCTGGTTAAAACACATGAATTTTTAAATTTATATTAGGTTTGAAATGTACTTTGGCTTTTAGTTCACCAAAAAAGTCTAAATTTTGTGTGGACCAATGTCTGCATTTAATGTCATACAGGAGTTTCTCCATCCCTCTCTTGTGGCATTAAGGAAATATAGTCAATTTCTCCAGCCTAAAAGCAAACATTTTAAAATACTATTTTCAAACAAAAGCACTTTATAAACTTGATTTTCTCACAGGCTATTTTACTCAAATTAACTGGGGATGTGTGTGGATACATATATATATATATATATATATATAAAATTATTAAAATATATAATTGACTTTTTAATCTTACTAATATAATTTATAATTTGACTTCTTGCCTAATTTATGTAATGACTCCTAGTTGCTGTAAAAACAGTAAAATCCATGCATGCTGTATCATTGCATGAGGATTTGAGTCTTTGTTTATTATTTAATAGCTCCTAAACTCATACAGTAGGGTGGGAGTGAAACCTACTTTCCAAGAAGTTAAGATACCAGTCATAAACCCATAAGCAGTGGAGGAACTTTGAAGAGACCAGAAGCAGAACAGAGTTTCTTCTGTGAGTTCAGCAGATACTTGCAGAGTTAATCCTGTGGAATGAAGCTGGGAGACTGGATTACAATTTTTCAATATCAGTTGACAGGTAAGGATTCACTTCTCATAGGCATCACTTGGGAATAATCCATTTACAGCCACCACTTGACAATTTTGGCTTTAAGGTTCAATTGCTTTAGCTTTCCTGTTTCTAAAACAGCCCAAACAGCAGAAATCTGTCAGGCACAGTGAAATGGAAATCTGTTGACTAAGGTTTAGCCTGCAGTTGCAGTGATGCAGCAAAGAGATCTAGGATTAAATACTTGCAGATGCTCAGGCAGTTCTTGGTAAAGAAATGCTAAATCAGTTTGCTAGTGTTCAGGTTGCAAGTCTAAGTCAGATTAGCAGAAAAGAAGAGGGAAATATCAATCCTCTCTATCCTCTAACAGCTGGCAGGATTTTTGTAAGACTTCCATGTATGTGGCCTTCCTGTAATGACCTACAGGAGCAGAGTCATGTCAGCTGCTATTAGGTAACCAGGGCAGGTTTTGCATCTCTCAGCAGTGCTGTCCCACACCAGCCTCCAAAAGTCTTTAATAGTTTGAATTAGTTGAAATGATTTAGTGAAGACTGATGTGTCAGGGACAAAGTCAGTCTGGGACTCCTAAGCACAAAAATATGACCTTTTTCTTCATTGTTTACACAAAACCAGCTTTTAGGATTCTGCAGTAATGATTAGTACCCCATAAAGGCACAGCTATAGCACAGTACGGATCTTGTGGAAACCCAGTGGATAAGTGGACATTGACACTGGATTTTTGTACATCAGAAATTATTATGGTCATGCAGGTGTTGGGCAATTTTCCTTATTTCCAGAGGTCAGCAGCTTTGTAGAATAAAAAGCAAAGAATAAAAACAAGAATCTTTGGAACCACCCACAAAATGCCATCAATGCCAATTTGTATAATTCCAGTATTAGCACCAGGAGGATTAAAACCATCCACATGTTTTATGCTGTTTTTCTGTTGGGAAAGTAATTGGATCCTTCAGAGGAACTAGTTATAGATTCAGTGCTAATCTTCACTTCCTTAATTATTGCCAAGTTTCAGGAAATAGTAATAAAATTGTTTCTTAGTAGTATGTATTAGTTTAATATAATGCTTGTATATTGCCAAAGCACTGCTGAAGTAATGTTATAACTACAGTATCGTGACCTTGTTTAGATACTTTAAGGCTACAACAGGAACTATTTGGTGGTTTACTGTTTTAGTGTTTGCCAAGAATTAACTCTTAGCCAATTTTCTAATGGCTGTTTTTCAATAGTTAAAAACCTGCTCATTTTCTAAATGCCTAAAAGACATTTTTGTATTTTTAAAAGATCAAAATGTCCTCCATTAGGGACAGGCTTAAAACACAGATGTAGGAGAAAACCCACTTGAAGGCAGCATATTGAAACTTGGTTTTCCTACAGATCCTGGGGAGAAAAAGGTCTCAGCTTCCCTCACAGCAGCATCTGGCTCTACACTGACCCCTGTCTTTCTTCCCATGTTTCAGTGATTGGATCTTCTTGTCCTTCCCCAGCAGCTGTCCAGCACCACAGGTCCTGCTGACTGAGTCCTACCTTGGTGAAGACAGTGGGTCTCAAGCAGAGCTCTTGCAGTGGGGTGATAGGAGCCAGAGTGCTGATAGCAGGCAGAGTGCTGGGGTGGCATGGGACACAGGGGTTGCTCCTCTCTGTCCGTAAGGGATGCGGGGCCCCTGGATCATGGAGCACAAAGAAGAGTCAGTCTGCCCTAAGGGGCCATGGTTGGGAGCCACTGCAGAGCCTTCCCAGATTGTTCCTCATTCCCTGAGCAGCTGGCGCAGGCAAACAGGCGGAGGGAGAAATGCTTATGAGAAATGTTAATTTCATTTCTTAGTGGGTTTAAGTGGGTATCTTATTCCAGCTCCCTACTATGATGATAAGAATTCCGAAAGAGGCTATAGGGTGGAATGCAGCCTCTTCACAGGCCCTTCTTTGGTGAGATGGAACTTGAGCCATTCACATACATTGACAGACATTTACAGAGAACAATCAAAAAAACCTGAAATTGCAAACTGAGGCCAAGGGAGGAGATGGGGCCTGTGTAGTGCTTTTTGAGACAGCCCATCATTTCCTCAGACTGCAGAGTGGCAGGAGGGGGATGTCATCAGATGTGTAGGATTGCACTCGTTTTGTGCAGACATGGTTCTGCACTGACATTTGTCAGCTCTAAGACTGTCATACTACAAGTAAATTTGGTTTGCAAATGTTTCCCCTCAAGCACTGCAAGATGTATCTGCCACGTAAGTTGTGTAACATTAGTTCCCTCTTTGAAAATTCAATCTTTTTATTCTTGCTGATATTCCTTTTCCTGTAGGTGACTGATAAAGAAAGTCACCCTTTCCAGTTAACAGCTGAAAAATTAAAAGCTGCATTACAGAAACTAAAAAGCAGGTATCAATAACACTGATCTCAGATTTTCATGCTTTCCTTATTATTTTGTAAGCAGCATATGTTCTCAGCATTGAAGCACTTTTACAGTTTCATCTCTGCAGATTTTCAGTCTTGTGACCCAGGTGGGTCCAACTACGGCAACAAGAGTTGATTTTATATTTTGGGCACTGAAACAAAATGCAGAGAAACTCCCTGACTGTATTTTATGAAGAACAGTTCTTAACTTGTTTTTCAAGACCAATTTTTTTTCTCTGTAGATTGTAATGGAATTCAAAGTTTTGTAAACAAGATATTGTTCTGACCCTGAGAAGAGAGAATATGCTACTGTAACAACCTATTTAGATAATTAAAGAAACATGCATAATGTGATTTTAATGAGGGTTCTTCTTAGTTGCAGCTAACAAGAAAATGTCAATAAACAAAAAATTTCAAAATGTAATTTTTCCAGAGTTTAGCAAACTTCATTAGTTCAAAACACGTAGCATGATCAGTGATTCTATTCTGATTGGGACTGCATAACCAAGGACATTATTGCTTGTCATATCCAATTTTTTTCCACATTTTTCTCTGTACTTTAAACTGCTTTTCTTCCCTGTGGAAATGTTTGGTTTTGTGAATGTCCACAAAATAGTGCTGGCTAGTATTTCAGGCTAAAATATTTCCTGATTTTATTGTCTCAGTATTCATGTTCTGCACACTTGATGAAAAATTATAAACACACTCACAGCTGTTTGTGAAAGATTCAATAGTGGCAGCACAGGCAAAACAGTAAAACATTTTACCAAAGATGTGGTGATGATGGATGGTAGTGATGTTTCAAAGCATGAAGCAAGATAGACTTCTTGAGTCCTCTTCCAAGATGGAAAACAAGGTTTAACAATGGATAGAGTGTATTGTTACAAGGAAGGTCCACTTACAAAGCTCAGTTTCAAAGTGACATAAAAAAGCAGGTATTTTGGATACACACAGATATGTGCATAACATTTTTTCTTAGCTGTATTGAAGTTGTCCTAATTATCCAATTGCTGGTGGTGCCTGTGTTTAGACACCATCTGTGCCTTTGTCAGACCGTGGGAGCGTGCGCATTCAGACCCTCCCCATCTGAGCCTAGCAGAGGGACGCAGCCTGAATCCCACAGCTGCCCCTGTGGCTGTCAGGATGGATCACAGACCAAATTAACTCTTTAGAGATCTCCATGTGTTTTTCAGCTTTCTAGAGCTGAAAATGTTCCCATTAATAATATTATAGACTGGTTCTTTGGGTACACGTAATATCATAAATAGCTGGAGGAACCAGGCTAGAAATGCAATTGAGAAACTGCCATCCCACAGCAGCTGATTCTGTGAAAAACAATGCCTCAGCCCCCATTTTCAGCTTAGGTTATGTCAGAGGTCACATACACTAAACATACTCTTGCGCAAGGAGGGCTGTGGAATAGCTGTTTGTGATGTCATCTTTTTTTAATGTTATCTTTTTTCAGGTATTTTCTTCCTGTAGCCGGAATCAAAGGCAATACACTGAAAGTTCCCTGCTTGTGAAGGTCTTACTCACAGTACCCATTAACACTCAAAGATATTTCACATGGCAGGGGAAGTCAGAAACAAACAGCCTATCACACATGCCACTCCTTTATGGCAGGAATCTGAATGGGTAAAACCAAATTGTTAAGAGATTTTTTAAACAGATTTTTCCCAGACCTTGCACTGACTTTTCCAGTAGTTTTCTGGAAGAGACATTTTAACTTTTTTCTGCCTTTGACCTTTGTGTCAAAAATATTGTTGGTCACTAAAAGCCGAGGTGGATGTTTCTTTTCTGATGGTTTCAATTTATTCAGGAGCTGCTGAGTTAAGCTTGACTAGAAAGCCTACCAAGGAAGTACATTGCAATGTGTCCCTGTCATTGCCACATGTCATTGAAACACAGTATTTGTTTCTCTGTATAGCCTTATATGGATATGCTAAGTTTCAACATACCATTTCCACTTACCAAGGGAGCCATTGAGCCATAGTCAGGCTCTGCAAACTCTGCAGGCATGAAGTGGTTGCTTTTGGTTTTGTTTTGGCCAACAATAATTGCTGAAGCTACTTCAGTTTCCTCCACAGTTTCCAATCAACTTCTCATGAATAAGAGACAAATCTTTTACCTTGCCTAGCAGTGGTCTGTTATGACACAGTTAAGAAAAAGAGCCCCACGAATGCTCTGAGAAACTCCTTGAGGAGAGGTAACTGGAAAACTCTGTATGTAGATTCCCACAATTTGGGAAACAGACACTTGAGAAGGGCACACAGATTGAAAGGACAGGTTACTCTTTGCTTTAATTCTTAATGGCCTACTGAAATCTTGGCTTGGGAGAGAAGAGGTTCCCAAATTCTGCTTATATAATTCAGATTCACTGCCACATGCAGCCTCACAATGTAATTTTATACAAAAGTAACCTAATAGGAATGAAAAGGAGCGTCAATCGTGTAAGATACTACGTACATGGAAAAGGATTATCAAGGGCTTGACCATCTGAAGACAAAATTAAACATTCCTACTGAAATCCCCTAGAGGAAGATTTGTGTTAACAGAAAAAATATCATGTGTGTGTTCTGAACCTGGATCAGTTGACAGAGCCAGTTTACAACAGGGTGCTCTACACTGACAAAGGCAGAGAGGTGTGATGATTTTCAGCAAAGAAGTGGATGCAATGGCCGTGGACACAATGGCCGTGGACACTGATGGAACTACTGAAAGCAACTTTGCCCCTAGACTGCTTCATCAGAAAAGAGCAACACTCCTGCTCTGTTCTCCCTAAATGAAGGAGTTCAGAAGATTTTGCAGGAGCCCAAATTGCCATATGTAAGCAGATGCCTGGGTTTGCTGTTCTAAATGCCCTGCACAGAATAATCCTGATATTTTCAGGTTAAAACAACCTTCCTATCAAACCTAGATTCCAATATTACTTCTGTTTCATTAAACAGATGTTGAAGCACTTAAGCATTTCATAAAGATGCATGAACCACCTGGAGATGCTGTCCACGAAGTTGTTCTTGTGATTGAAGCTACCAAACTAGAAAAAAAAAAATAACCTCACTGAAGCTGTAAGCCAAATTCAAGAATAACAAATCACCAACCAGAAGGGCTGAGTAAGAAAAAATAATGCAATCTTCCTGAAGGTAAGCGTGACCATGTGGGTGGAACAACTGCCAAATACAAAATTCTGTTGTCAACGACCACAAGATTCTGTAGTGGGGAGCACACAAGAAGAACTATTAACAACTATTAACTATTGTAAAAGTATTTCTGCTTGGGAACATAATGCTCATCTTCCATAATTTTGTGGGTATGTAGTCTCCTAACAGATATACCAATTCTGTGTGAAAATAGAATAAAATTATAATTTTTTTGTCTTTTTAATTCAGTAACTGTAAAAAGCAGTTGAAACTTCAATACTACACCTATTAATATTTTTGTTCTCAGTTCTATAAGACCTTTTAAGGCCTTTATGAATCATAATATACAATGTAACACCAACTACAATAAATGCACACTCTTTGCTTTTTGTATAATATTAAAGTTGAAGGCTGCATTACATGAAAGCAAAGCTATTGGATTGGCTTGGATACCACACTGTAAGGGCCTAATCCTGCGGCTTGAGTGAATCCAGACTGCCAGGATGACTCAGATAATTGTCATGTAGCACAGCACAGCAGCAAGAGAGGAACCCCAGCCCCATTTTAGAAGGAGGCCAAGGAGCCACACACTTATTTATCCATTGTGTTCACATCACATTTTCCCAGAAAGTATTCTTCTCCCGACAAAGCCTTGCCCCAGTGTAAACCTTTCTCCAGTACGTATTGTTTTGGTACAGTAAAGTTCAGGTGAAAGTTAAGGGCTACTTCTCCACAAACGTCCTGCAATGTGTGCCTCAGGGCATAGGCCACGTGTCTATGTGTTACTCAGTATTTCATATATGCTCTGTGCCTTTTAGCTCTTGGCTACGTGCTCCATCTTTAGAACTCAAATGCCTTAATAAAAATGACTGTTGGATGGCCACAAAACTCTGAAGCTTAACACAAGGCCATAAATTCAGTAGTAGTGTATCCACTCACAATCCAGTGATGCAAGTATGAAACCTACCTACATTTTGGCATGGGGGATTACCAAGGCAGAAGACAGAAATGGGTTGGCTCAGCTCCCTCAGCTGCAGGGCATCAAAGCCTGTCCCCACGGGATCCGCTGGTATCTCTTCTGCTGTTGAGTCCATGTTGCAGGTCCTCCTTTTGTCCATTTTCCTTATATAAGAGAGATGAGGAATTTTCAGAGACATTGTTCTCAGAGGTCCCATTCTTCAGCTATGTCCATCCATAAGAAGCTGTCTGGAGAGTCAGTCATTTTCCCTGTGTTACTGGGCGATGTTCTGAACGCAAGAAAAACAGGACAGTGCAACCATTCAAATACCTATAAATAAAGATGTAACACTTTAGTAGCAGTCATTGCCTGCAGATCCACTCTCTTTTGAGACCTTACAACCAGAATTCTTGCTCATTTGAATTATTTTTAGTATTTCCCAGTATAATAAAAACTAAAATAAAAATACTTAAGTGTTTACTAAGGGAAGTTGTTCGATAGCTCTCTGAAAAAGGTATTTTTTGTCTGTTTAGACTGTAGCTGGAAGTATAGTACTTGAATCACCAGCATCACAAAATGTTAAAAAGGTGTACTCTGATGAAAAATTAATTGTCCCTTTTATATTACAATTTATTGACAAATAAGGCAAGTACTTTTCATTTGGTGTAACTTGTAGGAACTCAAAAAAGCAAAACAGTGTAAGCATTGTTTTCCTTCTTATTCCTATGAGGATTTGACAAGGAAAGCAGCTAAGCTTCATTGGACTCAATGACCATAAAGGTCTTTTCCAACCTTGATAATTCAGATAAGGTGAAACAGCCCACAGAAGAGGAGAGGTCCATGGATTATGCCGAGGCAGCACAGGGACTCTACTGTGATCCCCAGTGAAAAACATGTGGACTGCAGAGAAAGGAAGGAAAACACTTGAGTCAAGGGAGTCACACTGGTTACTGTAAACATAAGACTTGTTATTTTTATTTTCTTGTAATGGTTAATAAAGAAATCAGAAAAAAAATCCAGAGGAATTGAAAGGAGAGAATGAAGAGAAGTGAGGTCACCTTGGGATTAATTACTGCAACACACAACATGGGCACACATCTCATCTTTGTAAGCAACTGAGGATTAAGATTTAACTCTGTATTAGCAATCTACTGCTAATTTCTGAGCATTTTGAATTATTGACAGTATCCCTTAACTTTAGCATCTACTCCCTTAAGGCTGATTGTTCTTCCTTGTATTTGAAGAGGGCAGAACAGAGGCTGCAGGCCGAAACAAATAGATCTGGTTCCTGCCCTCACAGGTCCCACTGTATTGAAAGTTGTCAATACCTGAGACTTTCAAATATGTTACACCTTAAATCAAAACCTTTCATAAAGTTAGAACATAAGCCTAGTGCAACTTTTTTATGCTTTCATATGGTACCTTAAAGGTGATTTGGGGCTTCTGGGTGCTATGGTCACGTATGTTCACACAAAGAAAAAAAAAACTGGAAAAGATCCATTTAAATTTAAGGCTGCTTACAGCTCTTATCCTTCACAGGCAGCACGAATCCCTAAGCCCTTGGAATTCAGGCCATACAAGCACATCTCATAGTGTTTGGAGCTGACTGGCTTGTAAAAGGTTTAGGGCAGGAAACTTTACTGGTATTTTAGTACGTAGCATTTCTCCTGTTCTGCTATTTAAACATTTTCCTTGTTATGTTAATACATAAAATTAGTTTTTATTTCCCTTACCAAACTTTTTTTCATATGAAATGCTTGACCATTTTTTTTCTTACCATCATTAATTGCGAAGACTGAAAAAACAATTTTAAAGCAATTTTAAGAGACCAAGCTAACACACATTAACAATGTGAAACTCAAATCATGTGTCAGTGTTGGCTTGCTCAGGGAATGCAGATACATTTCTGCATGAGGATGTCAGGATGATAAATAACATTAATTTTTAAATTTGCATCCAATTGTCCAGGAAATTTATGCCCTTATATAAGTAAAGTTTAACATAAAGCTACACACATAGGCCCACATTTCAGATTCAGATGAACAAAATTCCCTTAAAAGGTGACTGTTAAGAGTCCCTCCTTGCGGATGAGGTTTTAGTCTGGAGAAATCCAGGTAGATCACTCCTCTCCAAGTAACAGAAAACTGTTAATTACACCACTGGTCATTTTACTGTTTAGGTAAAGTTAGTCTTAAATTATTTAACAAGGAAATAAAAATGGCAGTCCCAGTTAACTAAATTAAACAGTTATATAAAGTGCTGAATGATTATGTCTTTTAAGCTCCTCTTCTGGAAAATAACTTAAAAACTAAGAATGAACACTAAAGGCAACTTTCAGAAGTCAAAGATGACATGAAACTTATGGTTTTGTCCCAAGATGAACAATAATGTCAGAAGAACAGAGCACTGAAATGATGCATCAACTGGAATGAAAACTTCCACTTCAAAGATCTGATGTATCTAAAATAAATAAATACCACAATCTGTAAAGTAAACCGGCACATTTTATAATTTTTAAAACTTCTTGTATGGGGTTTACAAACTGGAGGATACACCCAAAATAACTAGTCCAAAGTATTCCTTAAAAAATTATAAATTATTGGCTACAGTTTCTTTAATGGAGATTGCAGGAGTAGGTCCCACATGAGTCCATATATAGCCCTTCTCTGGCCTTGTAGGAACGGTTGGGAAGGGAGATGATCGAGATTTGAAATATTCCGAAGGTGCATGACAAACAAATTCTAAATACTCCATCTTCCTTGGGAGATCTTCTTCTGGTCCTAGGAAAAAAAATAAATCTTCAAAGACAAAACTTAAAGGCACAAAATTAAGTAAGTTGCCTAAAAATTTGCCACAACAGCCAACATTCCCTTAGAGAATTTATCTTTGCGATCAATGGCTTTCCTAGGAAGGTAGCATCATGTATCAGGCAAGAAGCCTCTACCTTCAATTTTGCTGGGCTGATCTTTCCCCCCACCCCATTTGAAGCACTCTGGTATTTGAGTGAAGTACTGTAGTTAATATATTTTAAATATATCCTCTTTGTGTCCTGCCTGTCAGAAGGACTTACTAATTTTATCATCAGTAGCAGAACAGTCTCTATGCCAGTGCTTGCATGCTATGTATTTTGAATACCCAGGACAAAGATCAGGTAATTCAGGTCACTTTAAAAGAAATAACTTGGACTAGTATATCAGAATCAAAAGTTACTATAGTTTAAACCTATCTATAGAGCAGTAATTTGATCTTTAAAGCCACACATCTGTAATTGTCCCCACAAACACTCAGATAATCACAGTACAAGATAATCACACACTGCAATAGTAGTAATCATATTATATACATAAGATAAATAAAAAGTGTTATTACAGTAAATGAGATGTTTACAGAATTAGGGTCTAAAATGTGGAACTTGCATAAAACACCTCGACAAGCTAATATGTTCATTTAAAAAATACAACTCTGCATTAGTGTAGGCACATATAAGTAGTTGTACAAAGTGAAGGCCTACAGATTACCTATGATATAGGATGCTGGGTCAAAACAGTCTTTGGGGCTGGCTTGTGTAGGAATGAGCCAGGTTAGCGCAGCACTCTTTTCACAGTATTGGTCCTGAATAAACCCACGGATCTGAGCGTAGTATGTTCTTCCATCCTGCTCATCAACCACTGAAACAACATCTCCAATTTGATAGTATACACCCTAGAAGACATACAAATGACACTGAAATCAAACAACCTGATTTTGTCAGCTTCACTTCACATTGATTCGTGTCTTAAGTATCAGTACCCTAAATTATACCAGTCTTGAAAGGCAGCTGCAATTCAGCCACATGCAAAAGAATGGTGGCGTAAAAAAGAAAGGTGTTTGTTTTTAAAAAAGAGAAAAAGAACACAAAAAGCACCGAACAATCCTGTTCACAACAACACTGCAAAGTATCAAAGTAGCAGCATTTTGCATAAGGAGGTTAAACAGAAGTTTTGACATAATTCTTAGGATTTTTTGATAAAAAACGTACACACAAGACAGTAATTCCTTTCTGAACTGGTCAACAGCAAACAAGAGATTCATCTAGGATGTCAGACACAAAGCATCAGGTCCCTGGAGAGTATACGGAATCTCAGCCCACCACTGGCTGTGCAGTCTCCCCCTACCTATCCTGACATTTTTTTGGGGGGAAGAGGGGGAAAAAACCATTTTGTTTGCTTATACTGCTGGGAAACAAAGCGAATTTCAGAACTTTAAAACACTAACACCTTAGCATGCTGGTAAAGCTGCTCTCAAGCATGAATGTGAGAAGGTTCCCTCCTGCTTCACTGCAAATACCAACAGATCTTGTTCCCACGGTGTCTGAGCCTGCTCACACCAGTTCTGAAACGGGAGCCAGCGGAGACGTTGAGGCACTGCAACCCACCCCCTCTACGGGCAATATGTTCTGCGCCTAAGGCAGGAAACAGCACACAAATCGAAATACTCATCTCCAGTCACTTTTGCTTGACCTCTGCACGGTGCAGGTTAAGTTTAAAAATGCTGACTGCAATAATTAAAAAAAAAAAAAAGGATGCATTTTCTCTTGGAAGAGAACAACTGGGATAATGATGACTATTTAAACTACTTAGGTAAACTACCTTCCAAGACTTAACGGCAATAATTACGGCAAACCAAAGTCCTACACAACCATTAGGGAAGGAAGAACAGTTTCTGTGACTATATCCCTAGTGCTTTCATTGTACATGATAGTTCTTGAAATTGGAAACAGAAACAGGATAATAATTTTTGCAAATAGATTTGCATAAACCATACCTTATAAAAGATTGATTCTGCTGTAATTATAGTGGATACGGACTCAGGAGCCTTGATGGGCTAAGAAAAGAACACAGAAATAAAAAATCAAGAGCATTAAAGCAAATCAACCATGAAGTTCCAGAAATTGTTTTCCCTTTTAGACAACGTGCAGATACATTATCTTCTAAGAAAACTAGCACACATTTCTAGTTTAAAGTTCAAAACAACACAGCTAACGTCTTCATCCCCAGGATTTTATGTGGAGAAGCGAGTGCTGAACTCCCATGACCGGTTTCTCTTCCCACTCCTCCCGCGGGCCCCGTGTCCGCCCCAGCCCGGCACAGGCTCCCGGCCCACCCGCGGCCCCGCGCTCTGCCACGCGCCGCCTTACGTTTTTTAGCTTGAAGATGTGCCGCCTGCCCTTGCCCTTCGTGGAAACCTTCTTCTCCGCGGCGGGCGCAGACTTGTACTTGGTGTTCCTGAGCCGCGCGGAGCGGCGGTGGATCTCCTGCTTGCTCTGTGGGGAACGGCGGGATGAACACACGGGGGACGGCCCGAGCACCCCGGCCCCGCCCGGCCCCGCCCTGCCCCGCCCGGCCCCGGCGGCTCCCTCAGCCTCACCCTCGGCCTCCTCACCTGCTTCCCGCCGCCGCCGCTGCCGCCGCCGCCGTTGCTGTGCTGGGCGGCGGCCGAGGTGGTGGCGAAGGCGGCGGGGGGGGGCGGCGCCGAGCGGGCCGTGCAGTTGTTGCACAGGATCTCGCCCTGCCCGCCCTTCTTCCACATGGAGGAGGACGTGCTGCGGCACACGCTGCAGGTGGGCTTCAGCCCCAGCGGCATCCTGAGCCCGGCGCGGGGCCCGCGGGCCCGACAGCGAGCGGCGGGAGCGCGGCGCCCACAGCGGCCCCGGCGCCGGCCCCTTCCCGGCGGCGGCGGATGTGGCTGCGGCGGGGCCGGGAGCAGCGGGGCCGGCCCTGCCCTCTGCTGGCGGCGGCCGTGCCCCGGCCCCGGAGACAAATCGGTCCCGGCCCTCGCAGGGCGCTGCTCTCGCCTCGGAGCCGGGGCACAGAGAGCCGTGTCCTGTTAGTCAGCGGCGAGGCCCGATGGGTGCAGGTGGGGCTGTTCAGCCCGGAGAAGAGAAGGGTGAGTGGAGACCTGGCAGCACCTTCCAGTATCTGAAGGGGCCTTACAGGGAAGCCAGAGAGGGACTCTTCGTCAGGAAGAGCAGTGACAGGACAGGGGGGAATGGGTACAAAATGAAAGGTGGAAAATTTAAATTAGATATTAGGAAGAAATTCTCTGCTGTGAATATGGCGAGATACTGAAACATTGCCCAGGGAGGCCGTGGATGCCCCATCCCTGGCAGTGTTCAAAACCGTGCTGGATAAGGCCTTGAGCTACCTGGTCTGATGGGAGGTGTCCCTGCTAATGGTATGGGGGTTGGGACTAGATGATCTTTAAGGTAGCTTCCAACCCTTAACGTTCTGTTACTCGATGCAGCAGAAGCTGCCTCTGGTTCCATTCCTGTTTGCAGGGAATGCCAGGTGCTGTCATCCAAGGATTTACAGCTGTCACTCTTCATACTCAACAGAAAATCAGAGGACAGGAGATGGACTGCAATGATTGTCCTGATTCAGGAGAAGGTGTTGATGGATCTTACCCTCAACATATGCCAGTTTTGGCCTTCATTTAGATCAGATATTTGGAAAAAATCCTCTACTTTGAAGGTGGTGAGGCACTGGAACGGGCTGCCCAGAGAAGTTGTGGATGCCCCGTCCCTGGAACTGTTCAAGGTCAGGTCGGGTGGGGCTCTGAACAACCTGGACTAAGGGAATGTGATCCTGCCCATGACATGGGTAGTTGGAACTGGATGATCTTCAAGATGCCCTTCAAAAACAAACCACTCTATGATTCTATGAACTGCCCCTCTTGCATGGCACCTCAGTCATGTATCAAATAGTTTAAAAGGCCAGGAAATGAACATGTGCTTTTGTGAAGCTTTGAGAGCCAAATGTAGGAGTCACGGATCTAACAGCGGTTCCTCACCTAGTGCTACTCACATGGCCCTGGGCCATCCCACGTAGATGTTTCTCAAGTCTCGTGTTACGGAAGAAATGCCCACTCATGCTTGAGGATTTGCAGTCTCTTAGTTCCCATACTCAGTTGCCATCCTTAGGGTTTATTTAAACGTTCCTTGGTGCAAATGAAATTGATTTTTGTCTTGTTCTCAGTGGACACATATAACCATAGTTTGCAGGGATCTATTAACAGATGCTCCCCTCATGCAGTGTGCAGTGGATGCAGGGTGTGCCTGGGTTGGTACTGGCTCATGGACAGCTATGTTTAACCTTTTGCATGCCTCTTTCACACCAGCTTTGACCTTGTTGTCTCAGGTGCCAAATTTATTCCTCAATTTTGATTTAAATCCTGGTTTACCTTCATATCTTTTCAAGCTCGTTACACAGGCGCAATTGTTTCTGCTTCTTTAATGCATCTCTCCATAGTTGCATCTTGCAGATCAGTGATCTCTCAGAGCCCTTAAGCTCTTCCCACCACTTTTTTTTGCAGCTTCTGCCTGCTTTTGTTCCCAACTGCCCACCTCAGCAGTCCTCCACTGCTGGGGCCCTCTCACTGCCATCACATTGGCATAGCATCACTAGTCTGCGTAGAAATGAGTGACAATGTCAATTTCTGTACAGATAAGCATCTAACACTTTGTGAAGGTTTTTATTTTGCAAATAAAATTAGTAATAGTTGTTTTTTTTCAACTCCAGTTCTACCATCTTCCCGACTCCTGGGCTTCTATAACCCCTTGGTCTTTCTGAAACCATGTGCAGGGTATTTTCTGTCACAAATGTAGAATGTGTGTGGTTTACATATATGTGTATACTCTTAATTAAATATGCTACTGTATATTGTTGATAATTTACCCACTGTGATTATTATTTCTGTTTTTAAATAATAAATTGAATAAAAAACTTGAATATAAAAAAAAATGATTAAAAAATATCTTGAATAATAAAATCAATGAACTCAAGCTTTAAGAAACCTAATCTGAGGTGATACTTTAAGATAATTCAAAAATGGTTTAGACAACCATTTTTATGTTGTCAGAAGGAGTTTTAGGTCAGTATTTCTTTACAAGTGTGGTTCTGACTGTCATTTCAATGGAACCACAGTAAAACAACACCTTGAGATTACAGTGGTCTTGGTATGATTATTCTGTTGGCCTTGTGTAAGACCAGAGAGAGGCAGGGATTGCTGTCAGTGCTGCCTGATCACCCCCTACCTCACCTGGAAGGTGACACAAGGGACAGTGGTTAGGATGTTTTGTCAAAAATTAAACCTAGCATGTCTTTTATCTCAGGTAGGCAATAGCTGAAATGTTCTGATTTGAGAGTTGCTGAATACCTGGTAGTTAGGGGTAGAAGAGATGGGGCTCAGGACTTCTTAAAGTACCCCTCTCTCTAGAGGCTCCCAAGCCTTACAATGTCGATCCTAAATCCTGAGCATCCTCTTCAGTTTCCTGATTCTCCGTAACAGAGCTAGCCTCTCTTTGGAGCTGAAGTGGGTTGACTCAACCTGTGGCCTGGTTGGAAGTGCCTGATGCAGCTGAGGCATTTTGCATAGTGTAAGCTCAGCTAAAGTTGCAGAGTAAACGTTTTCTTCCAATTAATGTGTTTTTTCACTTTATTTTATTTTTACCCCAATAAGAGAAAGGGCTGCCCTTTGGAGTCATCAGAGCCCATCCCTGCTCTGTGAAACTTCCAATGTAGACTCCACAAAGAAGTGGAGAAAATAAAATGTTGGCTCCACCTGTGGAGGGGGACTGTGTTAGACACACTGGCTGTCAGTGCAGAACTGTTTCATCTTGGGAGCTCTTGGTGAGAGTGGTTTTTATTGGAAGTGATGCACATCCACACACACTGCTCATTTCCTGCTTCAGCACTTGAATTGTTCTACAGTGGATTTAATTGCATTGCTTCCTCCTAGCTTCTTACTGCTATCCTACAGTCAGCTGGTTCACAGCTGAGGAATCCTTTATTCTTATTATGTGTGTCACTGTTCCAGAGTCAGCTGCAGAGGATGCACCTGGAGTGCTTCTTCAGAAGTACTTGTGTTGTAAATGCATGAAATTTCATAAGAGTCTGATGGACTGGTGCACTCTGCATTTCCACATGGATCTGTTCTAAGGTTCTGTACTTAACAGCTCTCCTGTGAGAAAAGCAGCTTCTATTCCCTTAATTCCCAGAGCCACAACTGATGCTATTCTTAAGATAGCATCAGTTATTACTTGCATAAGTAACATGCATCTGTCTTTACAGCTTCTGGGTCTTAATTACTCATTCAAGCTTGTGGAAGAGTCAAGAATTAACCCCGGATTTTGTGAGGTCTTTGGCTTTCGGCCCTCATGAAGGACATTGGTAGGTAAAGCAGTGGCAGAGATGACATAAAATGACCATGAGTACTTGGTTCTTTCAAAGTATGTTAAAGCTGTCTCTTGAGCCAGACAATTGCTTGTAAAGAAACCACCTATCATTGTGTCCATGTTTTAACTTCTGTTCTCACCAGCCTCCCTGAGTGTTACAGTGGCCTTCTGTGAGGGTGCTGAGGCACTGGAACAGGTTTCCCAAGAAAGTTGGGAATGCTCCATCACTGGAAGTGTTCAAGGCCAGGCTGGATGGAGGTCTGAGCAGCTTGGTCTAGTGAAAGGCAGGGGGATTGGAACAACATGCTTTAAGGTCCCTTCCAACCCAAACCAGTCTGTGATTCCACGATCTTGGCATGCTTGGTGGAGGAAGCTGATGACATGACTGTAACAATGAACAAAGTAGTTTAGTGCTGTTAATGTAACAGAGGCACTCTGGAATTTCCTGGTAACAATGGAGAGTGGATATTAAGTGGCACTTAAGTAACACTAATTAACAGAATCTTTCACAAAAATTAGTCCCCCCCTCTTTAGCACCACTACTTGTAGTGACAAGGCATTGCTCTACAAAGAACAAGTGCACAATATGGCTGTAGCAATTAAGACAAATTCTATTTTAGATTTTTTTTCAAAGCTTAATGATGGTACCTTATATTTACAAATCAAAACATTCAACTTACTACGTGGTGTCCAACTAATCTGGCACAGGACTGAATATATCCTAAAAATGTTTGTCAGCAGTCTCAAGGATCTGCTACAGTAAGTCTAAGATGTAATAAGACAGAACGGAATTAGTTTAAGTAATAAATGTTTAATCAAAGAATTTTACATATTATTAACAGCATTCATTTGGCCAAACATCTACATGGTTGTAGTATCCTACTTGTATATAAAGTGGGAATGTATCAAGTATAGACTATGAAAGTGCAAGTAACAATTCAAGGTTAGAGTAATTTTTTTACATTATAAAATTAACAGGTTTACAAAATAGTCTTGCCAAACTTTTATTTTTGAATTGTAAAGTCAATGACTATGGTGTTAAAATAAGTACCAAGAAAATACAAATTTAATAGGCTAATCTCATGCTCATAAGAGTAACACGGAAACAATGGATATACTGCACAACCTAACCAAGTTACAAAAAACCAGAACCCACAAACTTCACTATCTTCACAGAGAGCACTCTTACATATCTTACTGCAAAGACATCTCAATGCAATACACAATCTTTTTGTGAGAATCTTTCTATTCAGAAATTACCATTCAAGGAAGCTATGTGAGTTAAACAACTTTAAGACCAATTCATGATGACAGTTCATGAAGGACCATTTTAGTTGAAGGACTTTATACCTAGAGGTATTTTTCAAAGGCTCAATAATATGTCAGGACTAGGGTGGCTAGGGGAAAGGTTGGAAGATTATTTAGACTATTCTAATTCATTTTCTCTAAAGATGGTTGAAAAATGGACAAGGTTTTTATGGGGTAAGGGTAAAATATTCTTATTTCATTTTTTACTAATATGAACCTCATAACTGCAAGGTTCCAAAGCTGGATTTGCATGAATTAGTTACCAAAACACTCACTTGAACTCACAGTAATCAATACATAAACTTTGCTATCATGACTTGCCTATACACACTCAGTAGTAATAAATTTTTATATCATATCAACAAATCTCTGGTAACAGTTAAGCAAAACTTAAAATGGAGTGTATGTAATTTGCTCATGTTATGAAAAGTTTTGATTATATGTAATTAAAACAGCCATTTGAACAACTTATTCTAGTTGTAATTACATACTGTACCATTGTATCTCACTAACTGTAGATTGATGCTTTTAAGCAAATCTAAAACCAGTATTTTTGTTTTTCACGGTACAACAACTAGGAAAAGGTTTTTTTGTGGTTTGGTTTTTTTTTTTCAATTTTTTTTCTTACACTAAACAGTAATCACACAGCAAATGAATATTGTGCAATTGAACAAATACCTAGTAGTGTTTTGTATATGCAAAAACACTGACTGAACGTTTAGTTATTTACTGTAAAGGCAAGGCCATGGGTGGTTTTATGGAGGTCTTTGCAATTAATAGCATAGTTACTCCAGAACAAACACTGAATTTGAATTACTTGTTTAACTGTGGCAACTATCCAGTTGGGTTAGGCAAAGGCACCGTAACATGTTGAGCAGGATGTGTTATCTGAACTTTTAATTGTGGGACTGGCTAATATATGAAAATTCTGTATTCCTACATTTTTATAAAATGTTATCATTAAAAGTAATTGCACTATTAGTGCATAAAATGCTTTGTAGAATTATGAAAACAAAGAACTATGATTGCACTTCCATTAAAGTGTCTCTTAAAATACAGCATAGCTATTGCTAACTCACTGTATTTTAATATTTAAAATAACTGTTTAACAGCAGCATTAGGTTTTATTAACTTAAGATACAGGCTACATTTAATTAAATGCAGTCACCATGGCAACATATGCCAGTTAAATTTAGAGAAGCAATGCTACCCAGTGGTTTCTTTCACTGCTATGAATTGTGGGATTAGTTGGATAGAGTAACACTGCACTGTTTCATTAGGCTACTGCCAGTTAACTTTTCACAGTTTGGCACATTTGGACTGTAAATAGACATGAAAAAATCTTTGATTTTAAAGGGAAAGAATATCCCTAAAACTTGTTCCTGGAGCAGTACTACAGAGAAGCATTAAATACCTCCGTTCACACTGCTAACAAAAATGAAAAATGAGTAAGGAAAAATTATGGAAAACAAAACCAAAATGCAAATGAACTGCTAGATGTTATTGTGGTGAAATAATGACTTCTAAAAAATGGAATAAACTATTTCTTAGGAAAACCAACCAAAATAATCAGTGTAAGCCTTTAATCCGTAGTTTCAAGTCAAGGATCATCAACCTAAGGCTAAACAGATGCTGCATTGTATTAGGAATGTGGAATACAACCTACTTATTCCTTTCTCTTGAGAGCAAAAAGGCAAATACTACCTAATTAAATGCAAAGGATATTCCTTGAAAGGTTCACATTATTATGAAGAACTACAATTCAAGAGAACTCCTAAATATCCGTTGTTACGTCAGTGGTTACAACTGAGCTGCAATTATGTGGATCAAAGCCTCCATAATGCTTACTCCACATACTGTACCATCTGTCACCGCCATTCTTTTACTCCAGATTTAGTTTTTATTCATACCAGATGCACATGTTCAGTCCATTCCTTTGAGGTTTGAGGAGTCTGACTTGAACTCTCCCCTGAAGCATCTAGGGTGCTTGTTACCTCCCTGTTATTATCGCCAATTTGTGATACTGTTTCACTTGGAATAATGTTTTCTTCAGAAGTGCTTTCCTCTGTCTGGGTTCCTCTGCCTTCGTTTTTGAGTGCATCCTCAAACAGTGCATGCTCTTCCTGAGGCTCCAGCCCTGTGTCTGTAAGATTTGGTTGCCCTGCTGACCCATCTTCAGTACTGGGTTGCTGTAACTCCTCATCTGTTTCCGTACTTGTTGAGGGGATCAGAGCAATACTCTGTGGGTTCATGTCATGAAACCAGGCCATAATATTTCCAAGTAGATTTTCATTGGTATTGGGATCTTGACTGCTGGATTCAGCATCACTTGATGTTGAGTATAATCCGCTTCTTGTCTCACTGCAGGGGTGTGAATGAAGACGATCGGCTGAGAAGGGATCATTGCCTGCACCCAGTCTCATCAGACTGTCACCGAGTTCCAGCAGCTCAGAGCTGCTCAAAGCACCCCTTGGGTTGTCTATACTTATGGGAGCTGAGTCCAGTCTTGTAGGCAAAGAGGTACCTATTGCTCCTAAAGATGCCTCATTATTTAGAAAGTCTCTAGTTTCTTCATCTATGGCCAAGCCAGATTCTTGTAATGACAGCTGAATAGCTAGCAGGATGTTTGGGTCATCTTCATCCAGAGAACTCAGAGCCTGTGGAAATACATAAGGTTGTTCTCAGCATAAAACTTGCATCTTGTTATATATTTTGGATGAAAAGTAATTTTGGCTCAAATCTGAAATTCATTCATTATTCCTACATGTCCTTTATCAGAATCAATTTTTACCAACAGAGCTGACAACACAATTTAAAAGGTGACTATTGTTATATCAGTGACTGTTTAGCAGTTCTTACCAGTGTGAATGTGTACTTTATTGTCCTAGATTCTCCCTTTCTCATTGAAGAATTAAGAAAATTTGCAGAGACAAAATGATACAGAAAGGCAGAGCAGAGGAGAGCAAGCAAAGCAGAGAGAATGGAGAAGAGATTAGGGGAGATACCTGAAGAGAATCCTGGTTTTCAGAGCGACTGACAGGGGTATAGTCATGAAGCGAAGAGCTGTGCAGAATACCCATAGAAGCTGAACTCACCATGGAGGTGCCATGTCTTCTACTGCTGCCACCCTCCTGAGTGTCTGTTTGGGTAATCAAAACAAAAGCGGTTGAAGAACCAGCGAGGAAGCCCCCTCCACTATTATTTACTGACAGAATCTCTTCCTTCCTTTTGGATTCTAGTTGTGTAATTTTACTCCTTTATTCACTCTGAATGAAATAATCCAAACCACTCCTGCCACAGCAGCTCTTATACGGTGGTGAAACGCCAATCCCACTGTTTTAGGAGTGACTGCCTGGCTCATTTGTGCCTTTCTGCCCTCAATACCCTTCTCTGTGAAAGGATGGGCTATGCCACTGGGAGCATGGGCAGAAGGGGCAAAGTGCTTCTAAGGCACATACATGATATATGGAAAGCTCTGAAAATTACTGCATGTGGACACAAATACAGAATGCATTTACAGGTGGATTACAAACCATGTTTGCCCATTTCTCTGTTCTTTGAAAGACAAAACCTCAACTGTAATGTTAACATTACACTGTAATAACTTTTACTGTAACAGTACAGCACAATTAAGAGTATAGTCATTAATGAATACTTCAGCAATTACTGACATCGCTGTTTTCTTAAAACAACCAACAAAAAATAGAAGTAAGATGCTGCTTCCAGAAAAAACTGCTCTGTAATAAAAATCAATGTAGATCTTTTGACTTTGGAAAACGGATTTTTCCACTCCAAAACTCAAAATGTGATAGACTGAGATAGAATAATATTCTCTTGTGTGCTTTAACAGTGTGCACTGGCCATCACTACTATATCCAAGTTTTCAGTCAAAATCTAGTCCTTGAACTAACAAGATGGTTTTGCATTTTATTTGTAATAGGGAAGAACCAAAGTTCACAAAAATTTTGATTACTTTTTCTAAAATAAATGATGCATGTGATCCTTTTCCTCAATAAAGGATTTCTCCTTTTGGTTTTAAAGAACAAGCTATGTGTTAAGTTCCTGAGACACAGCAGTGAGAGTTTGTGCAGCGTGGCTAAGAGACTGAGCACACAAACGGGCAGCTCTGCAGAAACAGTGTCACAGTAAGATTTGGATTCAAGCTATTTTTGTACCTTTGCTAAGGTTCTGGCAGAACTGAGCCAGCCCAGACAGACAAGTCCCAGAGAGACCTTACGGGACTGCGCTACCAGCCATAGCCCTGCTCGGAAGAGCAGCACTCTGGAAGTCACAGCTCAGGCCAATTTCTTTCCTGGCTGCCTTTTGGAATACAGCAGTTTTGGAATACAGCCTTGTGACTCTCCTCCACAGACCTGTAGACTCTACACGCTGTGCACAACTGGTTCTTTTCATTGCGTGTAAGAGCTGGTGTATGTACGAGTGACCTTCAGAATTTCTTCAGAAAAGCAAACCTGTGCTGGACAGCTGAGGAGTTGTTAGTGGGAAGATCAATGCATTTCTCTTTATGAACAGCAGCAGCCACAGCGAAACCAACAACACTTCTAAGATCACATAAAAAAACTGCAGAGACAAGCCTTTATGTTGTATCCTGGAAAATACAGCAATGTATTTGAAACTTCTTTAAAGTGTATCCACAGAAGAACAAACACTGTGGTCACTACCAGCAATTCCTGAAGCAGGAGGAGAAAAAAGGCAGCTCCAGACAGGTCCGTACCTAATGTACTCTCACTGGGGTCATCAGGGTCTGGAGTATTACTCAGCAGACTGTGCATGTCTCCACGTCGACGCTGTCTGTGCCTCCTCCGATACTGAAATTCAGCATATTCCTGCATAAACCAAAGGTTACAAAACACAGGGCAGCATGCAGTACTATTTTGCTGAGTAACAAGCACCACATTTTTATAAAAAATATGTGATTTTATATGTTCATTATAAAATCACCCACTTTCAGAAAAATGAATTGCAAGTTGGATCATGCAACGCTTAACATAAATAACAAAAAAATTCAAGGTAATCCTAAATCTATAAAACAATGAATTAGCAAAAAAAAATAAAAACAAAACCAACCAACAACTAGATGTACTACCAATATTTTAATACTTGCAATCTCCTTTTTTAACAATTCCAAGAACACATTTCTTGTTTAAAATCTTTGATGCCAAACTTTATATATGCACATATTGACACACTTTTTAATAAATGCATACCCAGTGATTTTAGAACATAAAAACAATTAATGTAAATTAGACCAATAGATTATCTCAGAATCTCTGCTGCCAGCAACTGTCAGTAGAAAATAAAGACTACAGAAAGCTGGCAGACATACACTGGGACTTGATACACTTTTCCCAGCCTCCAGGACACTATGGCTCCAGAACTTCTTAAGCCACATCTGACACTCTTCTACTGGACAGTCTGTGATGGATTTTTATTCCATGAATTACAAGTCTCCTCTAGTTTTGCTTAACTCAAAGCTACTAATGAGCCATACCATACAGATTTGAACTCCTGCAGCCTGTATTTTCTCATACTGTGCATACTTAGTTCATATAGCAATTATGGAAAAGACTCTTGACCACATCAAGCTAACATCCCAAGGGTTAATTATCTTAATACTTAGATACAATTTGCCTAGCTTTCCTAATATGAAGGAACTAATTTTATGCTTGAAAGGAAATTTCCAGGTATCTTTTCTGGTATGTCCAACTGACACTGAACCTGACTGTGTAGGTAGCACCTTGTGTTAATTTCAGTTATTCATTCACACAAGGCAGTAAAACTATGCTCACAGGTACTTGCTCTTCTCTTTAGAAAAGAATACTGTTCTTTATTTCTGTGAGGTCCAAGTAGGGAAATCTGTAATCCAAAGGATTCATTCGGCAAAATGAATTGGGAAAGGTAACAGTACCATTAGTTTTCCTTTCCTATATTAACTCTTCATCATCAACATCTAAAGTACCTAAAACTTAAATCCAGAAGTGTTATTTCTCTTACACAATGACCTTATTAATGTAGATGGTATCATGAGAGTATGTTTTTTTCCATGAACTTTCTCAGACCAAAGACATATGCAAGACAAAAAGAATAGTCACAAAATCGTGAGTGTGGGCAGATTTTTATCCATGAAAATTGTAAGAACATCAAAAAGTAGCTTTATCGGACCAGACAACAGGTCCATTTAGCCCAACATTCTGTCTTCGACAGCAGTTAGTGGTATATGCTTGTTAGTCTATGGAATACCATAAAGAAACAAGGCAAACATGAAGTGACTCTTCTCTAAAATATTCTTCCAGCTTTTAGGGATCTCAGGGGTTTTCTAAATGCGAGGTGGTGCCTCAAACAACAGAAAATCAAGCCTTGATATAGAACAGTATAACTGAATTATTTAAAAAATATATATCATTTTGAACCAGAAAAGGAATCATGGGAAGTGATCACTGAACACAAAGATTTATTCATCATACCAGATCTTAGCAATCATTTATTTGCAATAAAATAATATATTTTACCAATACCCATTTAATTTTTGGTTGCTTATTAACCTTTAGAAAGAGATCTTAATCACCACTTATGAAACCTTATTTCTTATTATATAGAACAATTTTCTACGTTGAGCAAAAGAGGTTTTAATTTTGTTGGGTAGGAACATCTTGATTTCACACAGTGTTCTACAACAACCAGCATTCCTTGCTAAAACCAGTTAAGATTTCATTTTCTATAATAATCTGTTATGCATAGTCATTCTAGTACTTATCAGTAAAAGTACAGCTCTACATAAAATACTTTGCAGTGAAATTCACTAAAATAAACAGATGACCATTATTAATTTTACAAAATTCCTTTACCATAGGTGGTTGCAAGTATTCGTGATAGTTACATAGCAAAGAAACCAACTTGCATCACACAGTGCCACATTTAGGCAAATCATAAAAACTCAAGCAGATCATCTAAGCACAG
This sequence comes from Corvus cornix cornix, assembly GCF_000738735.6. Lineage (NCBI taxonomy): Eukaryota > Metazoa > Chordata > Aves > Passeriformes > Corvidae > Corvus > Corvus cornix. The sequence goes on from NC_046333.1 coordinate 56,250,302, forward strand.
CTGCAATTGAACCTACTGCTAAACAGCTTTTTAACACATTTCTTACCAGCTTCTTCTCATAACCAGTTCCATTGATGATACAGTAAGATCACAATGAGTTTGATGTTATCAGATGTGGGATTATTTCAAAAGAACTAAAGGAACTGGACAGGAGAAGCAGCTGATTTTTTGTAGAGAAGCGAGCCGTGTTCTCACCAGCGTGATGCTCACCAACAATAGCAAAGGAAATATATAGAAAAAGTACATGGAGTTTTCTAGGATGTTTAAAAATGACTAGCTAGAAAGAAAACAGCAAACAAGGAAATGTTGAAATGAAGTTTCCTTTCTGACTGAATGCCTTAATCTAATGTTCTCAAAACATTAAATAAAAATTAAGATGATAAGGGAAAGCTTTACAGGAAGCTTCTCATTTTTTTAGAGCAGAGTCTCAAAAACTACTTACTCTTTCCCATATAAAGATCGTAGAATATTAATTTTTTAAAAAAGTAGCAGAAATTAATGTCATTTGACATTCAAAAATAACCTACACAATTTCATACATTTATTACTTTAAGGTTCTCCAGTGCACAGAGAACAGTTTATATTCAATTTTAAAACTGGTTATGTACTTAGAAAATGATGAATGCAAAGTAAGTGTGTCTAATGCCACCTTAGATAACTACATCCATATTAGAGGCATTGTTTAGAGTCATTGCACAATTAGCTACGAATATATTTCCTTCTATTGTGAAATAAATGAAATGGAAAGCTTAACCAACTTGAAATGCTTTGACTCAAGATAAGGAAGCTTGTCATGCAGATTGTGATCATACCTGTGTTTCTAGCATATGCAGAACTAAATTTTAAAAAATTAAAAAGAAATAGTTTACCTCGGGGGATGCAAATCCTAAATACTCCCAATCCCATGTTCCACCAGCAAAGCTGTAAAATGGAAAGACATACCATCAAATTTAGAAGTAGAATGAATTTGAACAACCTCCAGAGCTTCAAAACCTATTGAAATCTGAAAACTAGTGCGATTGTAGCTCTCTAAACTTAACAAGTCTTCCCTTTTAATTCTTGACTCAAAATTAATTTTGAAACCCTACAGTTAAATGGTTGACTATTCCAGAACTGCCTGATCTGTTTAGCAAATATTTAAGAGATTTTTGAAGTGTACCAGGGATTTAGTGACAATCTTTATGGAAGAAAGTGAAATGGAAATCATGACATTTAATTGTTAATATATCACAAATGGGGAAGCAATTTAGGTTGCAACACACAGAGCAGTGATCCTGAAAAAGAAAAATACATTTTTCCCCAAAGGCTGTAATTCCACAAGGATCAAACGTCCAAGAAAATATCACTATCACAGTGATTTACAACCACCACGCTCAGCATCTACCTCATAGTCAGAGAACAGCAGTGGATTCACCCACTTTGGTAGCTATCAAATGAACTTTTTCTGATTTGTGCAGTGTTTTGGGTGGATTACCTGCGCCTGGGTGCTTCTGGAGAGTCTGCAGGAGCAACACCACGGGCCACAGAGGCCAGGAACTCCTGTCGCTTTTGCTGCACAAGACAAGCTGCTCGGATGATTTTATGGCGAGGCGTCCGAAGGTAAGGCCTGTTCACTTTCTGTGCAAGGTCTTCAGTGACCATTTCTAGGTCTGTCTGCAATAGTTAACAATACAGAAAAAACAGTTTTACAGGGAAATGCAAATCAGGAAGAACTGTTCTCCATAAATACTGAGCAGAATGATATCCATTTTCCTGAAAATACCTTATGAAATACCAAAATACCCCAAAATATCTGCCCCAGAGCCTACTCTTTTACTGACCTACATTCTGTCCTCCAGCTTGGAGCAGGATTTCCCTGCACTCTGAAATATTGAGCATCCTCAAGAGACCTAAGGGACAGGAAAGGAGGCAGCAGTCCCAGGTACTCCCCCAATTTTGCCTCCTCTCAGATGTCAGGCACGTCAGAAGGGAAAGAAAGAAAAGAGAAGCTAGAGAAGGAGATGAAGGCTGAAGCTAAAATGTTACCCTCAGAAAGCAGATTGACAGGAAATTTTCTAATTTCTCCCTTCCATCTGTCCTTATCCTTTTCCTTTGCAAAATGATATAAAAAATATGCTACTTTTCCAAACTTGGTTATAAATACAAAACAGGTATGTCAGTTTTTTACTACAAAAACGGCAGAAAGACACTAATAATTAATATAAAAAAAATAAAGTCCCATTAGGAAAGTAAAATATATCCATGTATTACCTGCATAAGTTCAAATATTTCTTTCTTTGTGCTTTTAGGCTCCAAAAAGAATCCATATGGATAAGAACACTTAAGAATGCGGCGAGTTTTTAGAAGCTCTTGCACTGCATCTTCAATGAATGTGGTATCAGGACAGCCTCCCTCAGCTGCAATATGAAACAAGCATTGGGAAAGTATTTTCCTGCTGATGTCAGCATTACTTTTGTGCATATCAGTTAAATATTTTGCAAGTAAAGAGCAGCAAATTCTCAATGACTGCACAGTGTTCTTACTAAAAGAAATAAGCACAGAACATTAGCTTCAACCTTACTAATGCTACTTCCTTCCTGAGGCTTTGGAATAGGCAAGATTTACTGTACTTTTAACTTTCATCCAATGTTTACAAATTCTAGTACTGGAGGGATGACATCACACAGCAGACTGATGTGAGCTCTATCCAAAAAAGAACAGTTTAGCCATATCAGTGTTGATGTGATTTCAAATCAAAGACATAGATCACAGCACTTACTTCCACTTAGAGCTCTACTCAACTGCTCCATCTTTTCTTTGGCTGTTTTTAGAAGGCGCTGTTCTAACTGGAAAAAGAAAATAAACAAAATACAATTAGATAATTATTTTTCGATTAATAAAACAGAAACAAACGTCAGTAAAAATGGGCTGACCCATACCTGGTAGCTAAGTTCATGGTTCTTAAATCTTGTATAATAGTGCATAAACCTATCAAGCTCTTGAAATCTTCTATGCTTCTTTTCAGCCTGGAAAATAATGGGGAAACAAAAGAAATCAAAATAAATATTATCATTTAATACAACAATCACCATTAGATATAATTAAATAATGAACTGTTTCTATTCAGGCTATATATAAAGTATTGTACACAATGCTGAGTGCCATGTAAGAGACATTCACAAGGCCAAAGAATTGATACACTGTCAGTGCCTGCTATTTAAAGCAACTTTCCAAAAGCCAGAATTAAGGCATGTCTTCTGTAGTGCACAGCAGCTAATTACAGGACCAGCTTGCTCATTTCACAAAAGGAAACCATGTCACAGAGAAGTAAAATGAGTCGAGTAAAGTCACCAGTGGTTGTTAGCACAGACAAAAGCAAAAATCTTATGTATCCACAAATAAGTAGTGCTTTCTTTCTTTCTCTTTGATATGTTTAAGGGTGTATTTTTCCATTTGGAACTCTGGTTTGGAAGAATTTTGATTAAACTTACCCTAAATGGAGAATTGCAACTTTAGTGCTATTTTTCAAATGCACACATTCATTTGTTACCTCTACTGTCATCTCCTTGGACTGTTCCTCTACATGCTGAATAACTTCATAGCGAGTGCATCTGTAGTAGCCTCCAGTGGAAGAGCTGTGCTTCTTCCATTCTTCTAAGCATATCCAGCAAAAGTCATATTTGCACTTCAGAAAAAAACAGGAAAAAGGGAAAAAAAAAAGTTGAAATGTCTTAGATTTGCAGTTAGGCATCATTACTCCTCTATGGACAACTTAATTAGCAGAATTCTGAGTGTAAAACATTTTTGAAGAGCCTCCTTCCTATTTTACTTACTAAGGAGATCTGTTTTTCAAATCATATCAAACCATGTCAGTCATCATTTTTGTTCCTTTGATCATAAGACTGTGTTGGATCTAAATGTTAAGTTTTAAGTGGATAAAATAAATGAAATGGTAAATACACCTCCTCAGGCCTGTTTTTTTAATTATTGTTAAAAAAACAGTCCCATTTCTTTAAATAACACAGAAACTATTAATGAGAAAGAGTGATTTTTTTTCCCTAATATTACTTAAAAGAACATAATTACTGGTGTTTTTGTCATGTGGTGTTCTTGATACAAAATATTGATAACAACTACTAAATCCAAGAGAGAAGAGGTCTGAACATAGACTCTGATGAGTGATTACTTCCAGTGAGCCTTTTCTGAGCTGACTGACTGAAGTGCTTTCAAAATAGGTAACACCTTACAAGGAGGTGTGACTTATGCAGGCTTCTCTGCATCAGAGAAGATCAAACTCTGTTAAACATTCTCAATTCAGCATTGAGTTCTCAGCCAGTTAATTTCAAAATAACTGGAAGCTATTTTTGGACGGATAAGCAAAAGATGTCACAATTTGGTGAATCATGTTATTTTATCTGTCTTATAGATGAGGAAACAAAATTTACATTAATTAATATTAAGCCTTGAGTATTATTAGTGGCATTTGATAAATTAAATTGCATTTCTTCTCTCTTTGATAAGTTTAACCTTTCCAGGAATATCTACTCCATACCAGATGTGTTTGTCTGTAGTTATTTTATACAATCACTTAGATATATTACAGGAAGGAATGAAATCTAATTCTTGTATTGTACTTTTGCTAATTTTGTCTCAAAAATCAGTAGTGCTGATTTTCTTCTAAAAAGCAATGCAGACTAGAATATTTCCTCTTGTTATTGTGCTGTTTGTTCTTGTTTTCAAACATTTTTTAAAGCTGCTGGCTTATAAAAAATGATAGGAAGTGCTGAGAATGAAGTATGAGAACAACTGTGTATAAGTGTTAAGTGTGTATGCACTGCATCATTTGCCTATCATTCAAACCCGTTCATATTCATTATAAGAAAAAATCATTACGAAATATTCAAAAGATCATATGAAACAAGCTGTTTCACAAGCAACTGAACTAATAAAGCTTGACTTCCTATTAATTTAAGTGTATATGCTCCTATTGCAATAATCTCAGCTCTCCCAAATTATCTCCATTCCGACCACTCCATTATACTTATCTTTAAATATCTCATATCTCCAAAAGCCTCCTCCAACCCAAGATTCACACAGTGTTCCCAGACCCTCCTTCCAGTATTGCAGTCTCATTACACATTCAAAACCACATCAGCTGTTTCTACCCATCTCCCAAACCCAAATTCATTTTCTAAAGGGCAGGAAGGACAACCCTGGAAACTACAGCCTGTCACTTCAGTGCACGGTAAAATCATGGAAAAGATTACTCTGGGAAGTACTGAAAAACACCTGGAGGACAATGCAGTCATTGGTCACAGCCAGCACAGCTTCATGAGGGGACGTCCTGCTGGTCGAACCTGATTCCCTTCTAGGAGAGGGTAACCCACCCAGCTGGTCAAGGGAAGCCAGGTGATGTAATCTTTTTGGACTTCAGCAAAGCTTTTGATACTCTCTGACAGCCTCCTTCTGGACAGAATTTCCAGCACACAGCTGGATAACCATGTTACGCGACGGCTTCCCTTGGACACAGGACTTGAAAGAATACTGAGTTTGCTGATGACACTAAACAGGGAGGAGCTGTTGACTCCTCGAAGGCAGGAAAAGGTTCTTCACCCACAGGGTGGTTGGGTCCTGGAACAGGCTCCCCAGGGAAGTGTTCACAGCACCAAACCTGGCAGAGTTCAAGTAGTGTTTGGACAACTCTCTCAGGCGCATGGTGTGACTCTTGGGGTGTCCTGCACAGGGCCAGGGGTTGGACTTGATGATCCTGGTGGATCCCTTCCAACTCAGCATATTCCATGATTCCATCTATTTCATGATCAACTCCTGAGCTCTGTTTTATGTGTCTTTATGATAACTGAGCCTTGTAGCATCACCACCTGGGCTTAACAAATCCCATCTGCTGCCTGGCCACTGTTTGAGCCAAGCAGAGCAGGTAATTGCTGAGCAGGTAACAGCTGGGTAGGTATTTCAGCCTCTCTCTTGGTGGCAGAACAAATTAAGTCTCTGCATCATACAGCTAACAAGTTTCATGAAACTTGCAGCAATTTATTTTCTATGAACCCCCTTCTGTTCCTTGAAATCAAAGTACCCATAAGGTTAAAAAATGACTATAGATAGTGGAGTGAGAGAGCAGGACTGCGTAAGCCTTGCCTTGCTAGAAGCTGTGTTCATAAAACAATAAGAAAATGCCCGCTTAAGTACAGAAAACAGGGTTTTATGAGTAAGGAGTATCCTCCTCTACACCAAGGCACATGCTAGATGCTAAGAAGCAGCCACAGCCCATCACGTAGTGGGCTTGAACAGATCTGCCTGCCAAAAAAAGGCAGAAGCTCCATCAGGGATTGTTACTGCAGCAGAGGAAGCGACAAGCGAGGTGACCACGATTTCTCGTGTCCAAGCCCTGCAATGATCTTGAGGACACCCTTCCTCACCAGGCTGAAGGGAGGCAGCTGCTGCCTGCAGAGATTTCTCCACGACAAAAAGAATCTGACTGTTTTAAGGACACTTCAAGCTGCCTATAAGCATCAAAAAAGACAAGAGGACTCTGGTTGTCAGCCAGTGCCTCAGAATGGTAAATTATCTACATTCATCTGTGTTTAATGGCCAAAGTCTTCTCCAGCCTGAAGCCACTTTGTTCAGCTGAGCTCAGTGGCAACAGCTGCAACAGACATACCTTATACAGCTTTTAGAAGTACAGAATTTATGAGCTCTTTTAAAAATAATTTAATACAAAAACCCCAAAAATCCCCAAACCAGCAAACCTGGCATAAATCGAAGTGTAGGAGAATGTTCTCTTCTGCCAATGATACCAAAAAAAGCCCCAATCTTCAATTTGTATCACAGAAAGAGAGAGAAGTTGTGACAATATAAAGAAAATGGGATCTGCATAGCAATAGAGAGAGACCTGCACATTTTCAGAAAAAGAAAGAATTACTTTCTAAATCTGTTAGCCTTTTATTGTAGGCCAACTATGTCAAGTGTTTGCTACTTTCTTATTTTTAATGATGCTCCTCAAAGAGGTAATAGTTGTAGTTACATAAGATATTTTTGACATAAAGAAACAGTTTTCTAAATATGCTGCTTTTAACTAACTTGAGAGAAAAAGCATTTTCAAATGATACTGAACTTATGGCAAAAATATTTTTTCTATTTTGGTAGCACAGTGCAAACTTGTGACTAATTTTCTGGCTGCTGTCATCAATAAATTTCCTTTGGAATCACTCTTTGCTGTCTTTTCATTCCTACTGATGAATTCCTGCTTACAGTTTTCCACCTAAACTTATCTTGCTTTGTTGCTGTGTTAGAGAAATAACGCAAAAGAAAAATATAGTAAGGCAAAACCTTTACTAGAGCTAAGCCTTCCTTAAAATCTTACATCTGCAAATTAAAACTGTTCTTTTCTTTCTCTTCTACATTGTTAATGACGATTAAACCATCAATTATTTCTGTTTCCTTGAGTTTCCTACTGTATTGGCAATTATTCTTAGGTGTTTATGGAATTTCAATCATTACAATGTACACTTGTCAGCCAAACAGATTTGAGTAAATATTAAACATTTTCTAAATACATGTAACCTGCCATTTGTTCATTATCTAATTCTTGCAACAGGTTGCATGAGCTATCAGGCATGACACTTCAGAGGTTTTGGACCTCTGTGACCCTAAAATATATACAGGACATACAAACCCGAATTATGATTCCACAAGAAATCCCATGATGGGTCCTTCTTACCTTTGCACACTGCATGTGGTTGCAGCCCTCATTCTTCTGGATTGGAGACTTGCAGTTGGCGCAAGGTTTGGAGTTGGTCAGTAACCACAGGCAGTTGGCAGCGTCCTCGTAGGCCTCACTCACTCCCACAACTTTTTGAGGGTGACAGGACGATACGGCGCATGCAAAAACAGAGAGGTTGAAATTGTACTTTGTAATCTTTTGTGACAGTCAGATTAGGAATGATGCGTGTTTCCCTGTTTCTTGACAAAATATTTAAAATTTTCACAATATGTATTTCTCACATATATTTTATTATTACATTTTCTAATTTATACATATATATGTATTATTAATACACTTATTATTTCTATCTACTTCCACACATCTCTTTTTATACAAATTTATATACCATATATATGACAATTACAACATATAAAGGGGCAAATACATACATAACAACACAGGCAGAGTTTGACAAAGTAGGGTGTATTTTGCCTCTTTGTAAAATTTTCTGCGCTTTCCAAAATATTTATAACATACTACGGGAAGGCTCTGAACTGTGGTAACCAAAATAAATTAGTAATGTATTCAAATTGCTGTCATCTTTACTTTGTTAACTTTGATTAAGAAAATGTCTGTCCTGTGTAAACCCCTTTATTAGTTTTTTTTTAGTAAATGTTAAAAATCATTAAGCCATTTCCTACAACTCCCTTGCAGTTCACCCTCAACCTTACTATTATTATCCCCTGTTGGCTTGAATTAGTTTTAAAGCACATAAAAATCTTCATGGAACACTACTCAATCACAGGAGCAGACCGGGCTAAAAATCAAAACTGGACAGGGTAAAATGAAGGTATATGCAGGAACAAATGGACTAATTAAGGAAACAAAGCTTTAAAAGGAAGGGAAGGAGTTTTGCATACCCTGAGTGAACCACATGTATTTATGGGGAGGAATGTTTTACAAAGAACAGTCTACTGTAGTGCTGCATTAAAAATGTGAAGCAGCCCCTCATTCAGGGATATCATTTTCTTCCCCTTTTACCCTATATTTCAACCAATGTTGAAACTAGTTTTTACTTAATGCAGCTAAAAGAAAATCTGTCTAAAACCGAAAGATCAAAATGGCAACAAAACACCCACACCCTCCCTGTCGGCTCTGCATGACTCTTACGTTCTTCTGGTTTCATTTCAGATATTTTCTGTAGCCAGTCCTTCCAGGTCTGGCAGTCACAGGGTTCATGTGCTTCACCAAGACATTCCCTGAAAAAGATGGTGTATACACAATTACTTATAACTAAGAGATTTAGAAAAAAGTTAAAATTGGCTCAAACTAAAAAAAAAGATGCTCAAAATTTAATAAAGTCAAGAAAACAAAAGCCAGCTAAATAACATTGTTTTAAAATACACTTAGACTGCTTCTCACAAGCATAGATGACCATTATTAATGATCAGGAGAGAAGTTTCTTAAAATTACAATCTGAAATAAATCAGATAGCTTGCAGTTTGTTCTTATACCTGGGTACTATTTTAGTGCCATGAAGGTGCTAGTATAGTTTCTGTGATAAAAGTAAACCAGACTACAGAGTTTATCCAAAAGTAGGTAGTTTGCTATAGCAGAAAGGTATTTTATGTAGAATTGGTTGCATCTGTTCAGTTGCAATAATCAACCTTTAACTAGATTCAGTTAAAGAGTCAAGCTTTTAATCTAGAACAATGTGAAGCCCTCCAACACCAGCATTAAGTATTTATGGATGTTTACTCTTTTCACCAGAGTCTCTTAAATGGGGCCTTGAACTTATTTACATGGACACAGTGGAGTAATGAGTCTCTTGAGCTTCTCCTGAAGTTCCTACTAGGATTAAGGATGGCAATCACTACTACACAGTGGCAGCAGATACATGGCTTCCAGATGGTGCTTTAGTGTAGATATGTCAATATGCACTCCGGATTTGTAATAACTCCTTTTTTTCTACTGGAATGGCAGCAAATGGCCTCAGACATCTGCCATATCAAAGAAAATTATTTCAGATGGGCACCAGCTGCATCAGAGCATACACAAGTTTGCTACGGATCCAATGGTGAACAGCTCTCTTGCAGTGCAGGTTCAGAAGCTACATCAATACTTTTCTGATTGCTCTTGTCCACATTTTAAGCAGGAATTCAGGAACAAAGAAAAGGTTATGCAAACAGTTTTGAACTTTTTTCCCTTAGCTAGTCTGCTAACAAAAAAGCTTAAACTTGCATCTCTAGTTTGGACTTAAGATCTTAGCTGGGAAAGATTGTACTGGAATGAATAACTGGTCCTTAATAAGGTAATTTCAGCCTTGGTTGAAAGCTAACACCTTTCACATCTGTTGGACAGCAGGACACTTAAATCATTGACTTCAAGAGTGCCAAGACCCTCTCACAGTATGTAGTATATGTTGCCAGAAAGGACTGCAGATAGCAAAGATTTAACACTGACATGCTCAATTTTAAGTTAAAAGTTGATTTCTATGGGGAGTGGGGAGGAGGGACTTGTGTCTTTGATATTTTCAAATTTGTAAATTTGTGGATTTTTAATGAAGTGCAGTCATATCTATATCTCAATCTTTATCTCTATAGCTATCTAGATATGATAGTCACAACAGTTGTTCAAGAAAAACTTCTCATGGAAGAAGCTCTTTCCTCAGCCCACCCCAACACAAGGATTTTTATGCTGGGATGTCATTTTACTAGAGGAAGAGCATTGAGCCTACTGCATGAAAGTTTTTATGAAAGTTGTAGTTTGGATAGACTTCCTGACAGCAGTGAGTGAAAGGAACTAACACTGAGCAGCTGTGCCAATTAACAGTATGAGCCTCCCCAGACGCCTTGCTCAATACTCAGCAGGATGATTTATTTGAAGGCACAGTACACACTTATTAAAATTGTGGCAAGTTTCAACAAATTCATGGAAGGGCTAAAAATTCATGGAAGGGCTAAAAACAGCACCAAAGAAGAATGTAGCTCTGGATGTTTTCCCTCTCATGCTAATATATTCGGAATCAAAACAGCAAAACACTGTTGCAACTTGTAACTGGCTTCCCAAGTGCACCTGAAGAGTTGTCGCTCCTGCAGAATAAGACTCTGCTCCTTGTCCATATCTAGGATGAAAGGAGCGAGGACTGATGGTACAAAACTAAGTGTGCGCTGCCTGCTAAGACTATTTTCCAGGAATGTCTGCTTGCTACATTTCTTTGTGCTTCTGAAACTGCATGAAGGGGGTTCTAATATGTTGAATGGGTCTGATAATAAACTGATGTAGGATTTGTGCACAGTTATAATGTATAGCACATTTAAATAATTCAGAGTACTTTTTCTGAAAGGGACTAGAATTTTGTATTTGCCACAATAGATTACATTTTGTTGAAGATGCTGTGAGTGGTGGGTAATGAAAACTGAGTAAATTCTAGGGAACTCTGTGTTGAAGAGGAACATTCCTACTCCTACATTAAAAAGAAAAAAAAAATTGCTCAACAGACTCAGAGAATTTTCTTGCTTTTATGAGCAGGATGGCCGTAGATCTGAAAAAAAGTAAATGACTATCTAGGGGTTGGTTTTCTAATACATAAATTCTAAAGAATCTCTTACTAAATGCAGTATCAATTGCTATTACAATGTCTAAGCTGTAGATTACCAGGGTAAAACTTGCAAACTGACAGAAATACGGGACTGTGGGATGTGCTGATTGAAATTTAAAGAGACAAAGCCAGCCCCCTTTCAACACACACGATGAAAACCCTCTGAACTGAGAATACGCTTTTTCTCCAGAGGAACTCACTCATGCACAGAGTTTTTGTACTGTAAGACCAGTATAGTGTCCCTAGCAAATGGTTCTGATTTGAGGTACCACAGGATGCTTTGGTTGCTAGCAGAACTTTCTTGCCATTGCTGAAACTCTCCATTTGCTTTTGTGAGGATGACAAAAGAGGCTTTGGAAAGGCCTTCTTGGGCATTTTGTTGCTAACATGAGGTATTTTTCGAGACCTTAACTGTATTTGCTTGTGCAGTGTTTCAAAGCATTAATGTAAAAAGAATATATGGAAATATTACTGGGAAACATAAAAACCCCATTTCTCCTAAAAATTAGTCACTCAGAGGACATTTTCACCCTTGGTGAACATTCTGGGGAGCTAATGCATTCAGTCCATGTAAAGGAAGCAGAAGCTGCCGTTGTCTGAAGGTTTATGTCAATATGACACTGAAGTGGTCTCGGGTTCCTTCAGGCTAATGGAAAAATTGATTCTCTGTCATCAGAAGCAAGGATGAAAGGATGGTACCTTTTTGTGGAATACTACCAAGTTTTGTTGTATGTTCACTGGTAGAAAACATTTTCTGGTTTGTTTCCATGGGACTTGTTTATTTCTGAGTTCTCCATCCATCGTAAATAACCTCATCCCAAACCTCGTGGCTTTTGTGGTTGTTTCATTAGGTCTGTTTTGGTTTTTTCTCCCTTCTTCCTTTCATTCATATGGGGAAAGAACTAAAATCAGAGGCATCTTTCATTAAGAATTATGATATTTGGAATCAAGCAGATGATTTACAATGTTCTGGTATCATGGTTTCAATTGAAAAATGAAAAGAAGAATTGCTGAGCTTGTCTGAATGCCTATACTTTGGCTGACCCTTTTTCATTTTCCAAGAACATAAAGATGTCCCACTACAATAGCCATAAATTATCAGTCTGATAATATCAAGGAAAAATATGCCAGATCTTTGTTACTTTTGTTGATGCTGTTATGTCTTTTTCTAGGAAGTGCTGAAGATCAGCAATCTGAGGGATGTTTTAAAAAATATCTGTCTTTTTACTCCTTCTTGAGCTTGTATTCATCTTAAAACTCAGTAGAAGGTAACAGAAAGAAAAAGTGCTGAACCTAAAGTGAAACAAAGATTGGAGTGATCCTGCAAACAGAATAGCTATGTGTGAAGGAAATGGTCCTTCATGGTTCCATTTAAACTCCAGCTTCTTTGATGTGATTCTAGGAAAATTCAGAAAGAGCTAAATATTGTTCATTTTCTGCACTGCAACTGAGAATGTGCCATGTTTCGATTATACAGCTATCCAGACACAAAAATCCCTGTTCCAATATCCCACTTCTTTCACCCTCAGAATAGAACATCACAACATTCCATGCTGTTGTTTTGCACCTAACAGAGCCAAAACCGACCAGTGTATTATAAATCTTTGCAGTGCCCCAAAATACTACAATATTCATGCACATGAGGTTATTTAGTGCGTGGATAGAGGATAGTACGGTCATATACCATTCCATACTAATTTCTGTTGCACTCTTGGTGCCAGGTGGGACTTCTTAATTAGTCCCTGGAATAGCAGTGACTGTGAGTTTATGTAGATGCAGTTAAATTTCCAGTACTAACCAGCAAAAAAGATGTCCTTTTCCACAGTCTACTGCAGGGGCTTTCAGCATAGGGAAGCTAAGTGTATCTGATCCTGTTGAATTTGACCCTTGTCTTGTTAGCCTTACTGCTCTTTCACAGCCAGGTATAGGACACCATTTAATAGCAGGATTATTTTCAACAAAGGCCTGTGGGGAAAAAAAAAGAAATAAAGGAAAATATTTTACCACATATGATCAGATTTCATCCTTGATATAAAACAATCTGTATTCATAATCTTCCTTTGAAGGAACAAAGCCAAAAACTATAAAAACAGTCTTGTAGCTACAAGGACAGACTTTTAAATATAGTTATGGAAAGGGAATAATTTAATGACTGCTTTTTTTTTTTTAGTAACAACAGTACTTCAGACTTACACTAAGAATGAAATTACTTACATTCCAAACAAAATGTTCAATCTCTGCAAGTTAATTCCTTTGTGATGTGGCTTACAATAAACTTTATTATATATGCACTGGCAATAAACTTCTTAAGAGAACTGATTCTTTCAGTCAGAAAGAATGAAAACCTTACTGATTAAACAAAAACCCCACAATAAACCAGAAATCAGAACTAGACTAACTCAGTAATTTATTTCCCATCTTTTTTGGTTAATTTAACAGGCCTTCTTTTGTGAAAACTGTATCTAATAAATGAGGATAAAAAAGGAACCTCAACTACTTTGCTTCAAACCTATGCTGATCACCAGTCACTTGAAATAAAAGATGCTAAAGATGAGTCAGATCTGGTAATTTAATTTGCATCTTACTGTGTATTAAAGAGACTTGTCGCAGAGAAAGCATTGTACTGTAAATGAAAAAATATGTCTCTACTTCTGCCCTACCACCACTGATAATGTAGCACATTTCTCAAAGACTAGTTCATTATTACACTAGTATAAAAGAAGAAAGCTGAATTAAAAGATTGCTCTTAAAAACAAATTGCAATGATGAAAACAAATACATTAAAAAACCCAGGAAAACCAAATCAAGCTTTTCCTACTCCTCTTCCCCTATATAGCAATCATGTCAGGCATTGTACTAGTTATTTTTTAAAATGACACAGGTACTATTTCTGAATGCAGTAAAAATAATCTGAAAATTTTTAATATTTCAGATGGCAAACACAAACAACTCTGACTGATTAAAACCTTCATATCACCTGTTACAAAAATAAGTTTGACCAAATGATTCTATTAATACTGCGTTAGTATTAACATATTATGGAAATACCGCATTTCTGCTTAAGGAATACATAAAATGTTCTTTCTTTTTTTCTCTGTGGTATAGCAAACATTTATATTATGCTATATAAGAGCCAGTATTTGTATGCATTTGTTTATGAATTTCTAACTTGGAAAGTTACAGATATATTACAGCATTTCATACAGAAGCTTTTAGTTACTTTTTATAAAATGAAATGGGAGTTCAAGAGTACAAGAACAGTTTGATAATTTACCTTAATGTCAAATTGAAGGTATCTCTTGTCCATCTCCTTGGAAACCACACTTTCTATGATGTCTACAGGCACAAGCTGGAAACAATCATATGCTGGGCAAAAAATGTTGTGAGCTTCACCCTCCTGAATTTTCAGATTCAAAAATCTGCCAGAATTTTGTCAGTATTTGTGAATAAAAAGGAGAAGTTAAAAGGCTGTTGAGTACTTTACACTATGTTCACAGATACTCACAATGATCACTTTTTAAACAGAGAATAAGAACTATGACTTTCTGCTCAAAAGAGCTACAAATTTGATGAACAGCATAACTAAAAAAAAAGAACACTGTCATGGTTCAAATGTGAGCATCATCAGCAATATTTAGCCCTATGTTTGTGGCTTCCATCCTTGCCATTTATCAGACAGCTCTGCAGTGTTTAATTAAACTGAGCATTACTTCTACCTTAAATCAGAAACAGAACATGGAAGTGTAATTAATCCAGGAAATAATTAATTTAATATGCAATTAATTTCTACAACTGTGCTAATAAAACCAGGTCTGCTCTTAGACACAAATGTCTAAATGGTGACCTTTTTAGTCCCTGACCACCAGAATGCAAGACAGAACAAGCTCAAAAATCTGCTGAAAGCTGGACTTTAACAGTTGTTTAGTTTCAAAGCTGTAACAGACTTATTAATGGAATGTCAAGGAAGATTCCATTCTAACTTTAATCATTTAAAGGACAGGCAGTTATTCCAAGGTGGTCACCTGAGATCCTTTAACAGTTAAGGTAGAGATACTTATCAATTCATCCCATCTTAGATTTGTATCTTAGAGTTAGATAACTCAGTCCTGGCTATGCTCCCAAGTGACTTAGAAATGACTGGCTCAGAAAGATGAATTCCACCCTAGATGTGCCACCACAAATGCTTGCCACTGAACTCTGGCTCTGAGCCTGTGGCTCTGAGCTAGACCCTGTGTCCTGCACAAAGGACACACAGTCCAGCAGCCAAAGAAGCACCATGTCAAACCAGCGATCTCTTGGTAACCCCTACATCCTGCCCAGGGATTTGCAAGGCAAGAGAAGCACACCTAACAATTTTCTTGCTGCTGAAAAGAACTGCCTTTGGAAAGCTCATATGGAAAAAAAGCTCTTCCTTAGCACCTGGTCAATGAGTTCATACAAATGGGGCTGATCTGCAGTAGGAATAACTGTGCTGAAATGATGCTGTTAACAAGACACTACAGGGGTACAGCTCAAGTAGTACAATCTCCTGAATGGGGACACAGATGAATACAAAGCACTGCATACAGATATAATTATTCCTGGGAAATATGATCAATATTTATACTACCATAATTATCCACGTCTGAGATTTTCACTAGTGTGACTACTCTGACCTATGCAGTAACAAATGTATTAGACTAATAAGACTTCTAAGTGAAATCTACCCCTCAGTTATTAACCCTCAACAAAACGAAAGCATTTTAATTGCTTTTCTGATTGGAAGTGGATTCACAATGCCTAAGTTTAGCGTGCTGAACTCAGAGATGGAATTAAGCATGTGCTTAATTTAGAAAGTGTAAACCCCAATGCTGCCAACACCACACACACAGAGAACAAATCAAGAGTAGGCTTATCTACTTACACACAAGCTTAAAACATTTGCTTAGGAGTTTTGCTGAGTCAGAACCAAAACAAACATTACATAAACCTAAACCAGTTGGTAACAGTTACTTGAGTAACAACTAGAATATTTGATAGATGCAAACCAGCAGCTCTTTGAAACCCAAACACTACTTTAACATTAGCTGTTTATGGTCTCTGTCCTTTCCTCTTCAAAATGGCAAGTATGAAAGTTTCTAAAATGATACAAAAATACATATACTCACGCCTCCCAGCATGCTCTGCAGAAGTCATGTCCACAAGGCATATCCACCGGGTCTTCAAACACAGAAATATTACACATGCAAATGTCACACTGTAGATGAAAAAAATGCTTCTGGTTAAGAAATACCCTAAAGCTTTTTGTATTGTTAGCAAAATGAGTTATATTGGAAAATCTCAGCAAAAATTTAAAGCACTCAGTAAGGGAAAAAATCTAACTGTATCCAGAAAAAAAAGTTATTTAAGCTATAGGAAGGGGAAAGATTGGGTATCTCTGTTTCTATAGCTCCCTATCCAAAGAGCGTATTTTGGGCTGCTTTTTGTAGTGTCCTTGAGCTCAGGAAGTGCTTCACCCTGCAGAGTGCTGGAATCTCAGAGTTAGAGTTCTAGGTACAAAAGGGAGCTGCATTTTTCCTCAGCTTCACTGACAGCCAGAAATGAGTTTGGAAATGATAGAGGCTACAGGAAATGTTTAGCATCTCACACAGTCAGGTCTAAATCAAGGTGGAACAGTTTAAGTGTGCAGCACCAGGAAATATTTCAATAACCTACATATGTATTATTTTTTGAAAAGACTTTGAGGTTTTTGATCAAAATGAAGAGTAAGTTACACTACAAATACTCCAACAGAAGATATAATTGTTGAATTTTTCAGAAGTAAGTACTAAAGAAAAAAGAACACTGAATACTGAGACCCTTACTCTGAAATAGTTAAAGAGAAAATACTCACTGCTTATGGTTATCTGTGGAAATAAATATAAATGTTCTTCAAGAAATACAGAAAGACTTTTCTTTTCATTGAAACAAAGACACTGTGAAAATGTATTTCAACTTTCAATGCATTGGGTATTATACACGCATAGGATATTTTCAGAAAGTTAGCCTGTGCTATGCCACTTTAAAAGCACTTATATTACAGCAAAACCAAAATCAAACAAAAAAATGGCCTTTAAGGTGTAAAACTCAGTGAAGATATGTATTGTTGCTTCAGTCATTTAACTTTATTGTCTTGCCAAAATTAAATATTTTAAAAGTTGGCAATGCGTTAAAAATAATAAGAGCTGTAAATTTTGTTTAAAGTGTATCTTTAAAGTAAGGAATTTAACGAAGCCCTGAGTTCAAAACATCAGGTAAAAACATTTACTAGAACTGTTTATAAAATAGGATGCAAACGTGAAACATGTAAAGGAACTTTATACCTTGCGGTTTTATTTTATCTATTCCTTTTAGTTTTTATTTTCCTGGCAAAATGAGATTTGATCGTTCAGGTAAGATTCTTAAAGAAACAGGAATACTAAATGTGTAACTCTGGATTTGGATTTAGACACACTAGATCTCTAATGGCAATCATTATCCAAAGCTGCACTCCTTGCTTACGGAAAATCAATGAGAAACAAAACACACAATGTAAAACTGAAGACATATAATCTTCTGTTCAACATTTTAATTAGGACAATTACTCATGGACAATGTTCTGCTAATGTAAATAAATGTACAGTAATAATATACCTTCTATATAGCTTCTTTTACAGCATTTTACAATTAAAGAAATAAAATGTTTCTATGCAAGAATGCAAAATCTTAATTTCAATATGAGATTTAGGGATGATCCATTTGCAGGACTGCATGTAATATTCTAAAAAAATGCTTAGATCACAGAGGAAAAGTTTTATAATGCTGCAGCTGTGGATTATTAAAAAGAGAACTCTGTCTTCCAAAAGAGCCAACACTGATTTTAATGAAAGGCGCTTTCATATTTCAAATTTGCAACAGCTTTGTAAACCGCTTGAAGCAGCCCACACATAGTAAAAGTAATTATAAGCTTACAGTACACTAGTGGGTTGACATTTCAAAATGAAGACAAAGACCATTTTGTTTTCTAAAGAAAAAATTTTCAAAAGGCAGGGTTCACAGAACTGAGTACATTTGGGGAAATGGATACAATGAAAGTGAACATCTTGATAAGGATGAGATGAGAAGTTCAAAAGAGCCAAATACACTGATGTGACTGTAGCTGTCTAAAATGAGAGTTTGTGAGTGACAGCCGAAGTAAAAACAGAATGGTTTCTATTTGCCAGATGCTCAACTGTTTTATCATACAGAATGTTTAAGGTGCCAAATTCTCTGTTCACCACTTTTGGAAAGAGAAACACTTTATACTTTTACAAAGGTATTTTTGGCAGCTCCCCTGTCTACACAGGTGCACTGTGTTTAGAAATCAGCTCTTTTGCCGTGCTGGTTTAAGATCTATTTATAAATTTACCACAGCTGTCTCCATGTCTCCTGGTGAGGGGCTGATTTCATCGGGGGAAGTGACAGAAGAGCGAGTAGTGCGTGGAGTGCGTGGAGAAGGGAGCGTGTCCCACGCATTGTATCCGCTTGGAGGGGGCGTTGGCATCTGAACCCCTGAACGCTGGCAGCAATTCTCTGGGTTACACATCCAGGCTTCAAGTAACTTCTCCCTGTCCCAGTCTTAAAGAAATATAGAGGTACAGGAAATTATGTACCTGACAATGTTTAAAATGTATTTTGTAACTCCACTGACGCGCTGGGGGGGATGGGGGAGGGGGGAGTGGAAAGAGCGTCGCGTCCATCCCGATCGCGTCCCGCCGGAGCCGCTCCGGGGGTGCTGCGCGAACGCGCTCGGACACCCCCTGACACACCGGAGTGCGTGGATACTCACAAACACACACAGAGCCGGACAGCTCCTGCAGCGTCACTGGGGACACAGAGGCGGGAGGGGCCCTTTATATGGAGCTCCGAGGGGTTTATTGAGGTCCCCGCCCGAAGGGATCCAGGAACAAAGAACACTGAGGGGTGCGGGGTTTTATCCGGATCGGCACCGGGGGAGGGCAGAACATCAGAGCCTATCCTTTGGGGACCAGGGGAGGGAGAGGGCGTGGGGTGACCGGACAGTGAGCAGTGGGGAAGGCGAGGGGTGGAACAAGGGACCCGGGAACCAGTGGGGTATCAAGGAAAGGAGAACTTAAAAAGGGTAAAAGGGGATGGTCTTAGACCTCTGAGCCTGCCCACTGCCCACCAGCGGACCTCCACTGTTTTGGGGCTCTGTGGCTTCTTGGTCATTCCTGCAGTGGATTCAACCACTGCAACACTCCACCCATATATAAACACTAGACAAAAAAATTTAAAAATGACTAAGTATAATAAAGTGTGATTGAATGGAACCTTAGACATTACATTTTCAAGAATGCATTCCAAGATAATACATAATGCAATGCATTTTTGTAAATAATTGCATCATAAGCATCTCCTTTCCCTTCAATATCTTAAAATTATTTCTGTTATTTATTTACAGCAATTGTAGTAGCTAGAAGACTCAACTGAAAACCAGAACTGTACCGACTTTCACAGACAGATGAAAATATACCAGCCCATACCACCGAATTTTCATTATTTTCCTTTCTATGAAAAAAGTAACTGTTTAATATGAATTTAATTTTATCTGTTGTGGGGTTTTTTTTAAATGAAGCCAGGAAATGAAGGAAGAAGACTAAGTAAGATCCAACTGGATTACAAAAAGATTTGAGACCTAATGAGTCTTTATATATATATGCATATAAGTGATGTGTTTCCGGGGGGGAAAAAAAATCCCACCTAAGTGGAAAGAAAATTTCATATATTCTCACTACATTTTATTCTATAATTAAGTGTTAGTAAATGTTTTACTTCTCTTCATAATTAACACGTTACTAAATGGATCCACTGTGTTCTCTTTACTAACTTAAGAATTTTAGTAAAACACAAGGCATATTTGTTGAATTGCTTCTTTTTTATCCTGAAATCTACTGCTGTATAATGAACTAAAAGAGAAACAATGTTGAAAAAACACTTGTAGAAAAACGGTAAAGTTATCTGTTTTCATGACGTAGCATTTTTTTTAATCTTGCCTCTAATTCTACATACTTCTGTCTTTCAATTAAAAGAAAAAAAGAAAAATACACTCTTAACTCTTAAAACCTGTGTCAATAAATTGATATATTTGTACAACAAAAGAAAGCAAAATCTGCTGGATTAAATATTATATGCCTGTAAACTATTAAACTGAATATATAAGAATGATCTTTCCAAGAATTTAAAACATGCTTTTCATACCTTGTGTGAATTAAGTCAAGATTTCACATTATTCTTCTGTGAATTTCAAGATTTAATGCAAAAACATTACAATTTGTCATTTGATGTCAATTGTCTAAACGTCTGTAAATACCTGAGTTATTCCCTTTGCTAAGCTGAACCAATACAGCTACAGGCATAATAGTTGGCTTTCTCATGACTTGCTAATTGTCTGTGCCTCTATCTGTGCCCTGGCCAATTGCATTAAGTTACCAAGAACATCACTAAGGCAACATCAGTAGAATGACCTTTCCAACACAGACTGATTTCTTCTCAACTTTCAATTCCTGCTTGCTAGATGCTGGCAGACATTTCTCCATAGTTTACATCAACCTCACTGATTTTCAACTAATTGCAGACTGAGCTGAGAGTTTGAACAGTATTCCCATAATTTTCCTCTTCAAAATATCTGCACAGGTTATGGATCCTACTCAGTCAAGTATTTATAGTTTTTAGCCTTAATGAGACTATTCTGGGAATACAACAGCATTCAAATATTGCACATATTATAAATACAATATAAGAATTAAGCAAAGAATCAACATTAAAAAAAAAAAAAGCAAGGACTGTGCCTTAAATATAATCAAACTGGCACAAGCTCATGTTTACTTAATTTAATGTTAAAAGCAACACAAATATCAGCTATGCAAAATAATGTAAAGGAGATGAGTTTCAGGTACCACAACTCCTCATGAAAGTGTACCAAAAGCTGTGGGTTTAAAATAATGTCGATTTCACTTTTCCCTGTCTCACTGATTTTCACAAGGAGCCCACAAAAATAATAGGGTATGAAAGCCTAATCCAGCAACACAGTGATGAGCACGCAAACCATTAACTGCCTGAGTAGTTCCTTTGGCATAAAGTAACAATGCAGATGCTTCAGTAAGCATAAGTTTTTAATCATTGAATCAAAGCCTAAAGCTTACACTGAATTTCAGAGATACTTTTGTCTGGAGCAAACACACTGAATTCAGTATATCCCCTTTCTGACAACCCCAGTTTAACTTGAACAAGAGTACAGATTTATGTAATTGAAAATAAAGTAGTTACAGATATCCCAATGGAAAAGCATACTCTGTATTAAAAGTGTAACTATAAAAAATTCTTCAAAGGACATATACTCATTTAATTTAAATTCCAAGGCAATTTCCAACCACTTATTACAATGGTCAGACTGCTTTTATTAAAAAAAAAAAAAAAAAATTTTGATCCGGTTTTATACACAAATATGTAGTGGCAGAAAACCAATCATCTGGCAAAAATAGGTTTGATGAATTTGACTTTTTTGACATATAAAACCATGGAAGTTTTACTCCTGTGTCTCTCACCAAAATAGGGCAGTTCTGTTTTTCCACACTGCTTAAATTAAACTGTCTTCCATTATAATTCCTAGTTTGAATCACTTTCCTATCAGCTTCCCTGTCTGCCTCAATGCTTTTTGACATACTGCAGCTGTACTTCTTTATGAAGTACTGTGTGGTCTGTTTCCTGCTATTTGATTAACCACTACTTCCCTTTCACTTGGAAATAAAATGCAAACATAAAACTGTGGTTTTGAATTTGCTGAAAGCAGTTTCTTTAGACTTTAAGGTTTGGGATTACCATGTGCCCGAAGTAGAGCTTCTGCAGTAAAGAGCGGGGCTTGAAGCATGTCAGCAGATTCCACGATCAGCATATCCTTAAGCCTTCGCAGGTCTTGAAGTCTTAGACCCTCATATGGCTTTAAGAAGAAGAAGAAGAATGATAATTCATGTCTACTATTTTCAAGTTAATCTCTAATGCAATGTTAAAAAGAAAGCATTCAAAGCACTGTTACTGTTCACGATCTCAGTTGTGAGGCAGTATGGGACAAAATTTATTCACTGTGCACACCAATGACCATGCAAAGCTATATGGAAACACTGTCATTTTGTAATATTTATAGTATGATTTTTGTAAACTTCAAAATCTAAAAGCCCTCTTCAAATTATAAGATAGCCTAACACCCACTCTCTCTCTCCCAAAAAAAGCTAGATATTCACAGAATCCAGATGAACTTTGATTCAGTGATTAGGCCTCAGATATTGTGGAATAGCTATGACAGTGCATGACTAGATTTGAACTAAGGATTTAGAGGAGAGCCAGAGAAAGGACAGGTTAACATACATTGCATATAGATTCCCTGACACTAACTTTATACATTAATTGAGACCTGCTAACTCTGACTTGATCTGGAGGAGGATACATTGAGACATTAGACAGTGAGAAGTTTGTGAGTAGAATCCAGTACAGGTCCTCTGAGGCACCCTTTCAGAAGCGAAGTCAGTCCTGAATAGGACACATGAGACATGCAATTAGATGTGCACAGAAACACAGAAGGGTTGAGGTTGGAAGGGACCTGCAAATGTCACTTTTTCCCAACCTTCCTCCTCAATCAGGGTCACTTAGAGCCAGCTGCCCAGGACCATGTCCAGATGGCTTCTGGATATCTCCAAGGCTAGGGATATACTGTACATGAAGATGTCAAAACTCTTTGAGAAACAATGGCCAACTCTCATAGCCCTACAGAGAGCAGATTATCCAGCTACCTTCCTGGTCTGGAGCTCCATTCCCTTATTACAATTAAAATGCCCAAATCAGAAAGACAAAAAGAAGTAATTTTAGGATTCAGAATTAGCTCCAACCAAAAGAGCAGAGATACACATATGTTTGCAGACTCCTTTTTAAAACAAAGAAAGGAAGACTATGAGAGCAAATAATGTATTTGTTAGTGTTGCACACAGAAAATGCCCCCTAGGAAGGAAGAGGAAAAAACAAGTGGGAGGGTCTGCATAGAGAATGGATACAGAAAGGGTATGTAAAAACCACTATTCTTACATGCAGTGGTTTTATTTATATAAAGGATAGCTAACAAAATATTTAAAGCATTTGACATAAAATGTTACATGCTCAGAACTAATTAGGAACCTGGCCACCAAATGGCAATTGTCTTCAGCAATTTGGAGACAGAAGTACACAGCAACAGTGGTGACAGATAATCACAGTTAAGACTATGCATCATTATTTACTATCTCCAGTGCTAGATTATAAGGACACACATGTATGCATACATACATAGCCCAAAAGCAAAAGACTGGTTCTGTCCTAGAAAGGTTACAATCTAAGTAAAAGTCTACTGTCCCCTTTGAGGATAACAAGCAGAAGGCAAAAGTGATGGGGAGAATGGATTCCCTGGGTTTCTAAATGCTTTTGTTCTTTTGAGACACCTACACTAAAAATGTAATTTACTTCCTGTACTCCAGACATCATCATAAACTCCATAATGCATCTAAAACCATAACTGACTCCCACAAGGACATCATCTCCTGTTAGATAATCAGTGAAATAAACAGGTGCTTCTCGATATTAGAAACTTTGTCATCAGCAAGAGTAATGCTCCACAGATATGAATTGGGTCTTTGTTCTTTTTGAGAAAGCAAGCAAAGCAGAAGAGAAATGACCTATGAGTGTCCTGACCTGTATCTTGATTGCTCAAGTTCAGGCAGTTTCTGTATGTCCTTCCATTGCTGATCATGCATGACTCAGTAAAGGACAATCTGAACGTTAATGGCTTGCACTGAAATAAATCTGGGCCACTTGGATTAATAGCATACTGGAATTTGACTGACCTTCTTAACTTATTACAAAAGAGATAATTTTAAAAAAACATTTCAGAGAAACAGGGATACTGTGTGCCAGAATGATTATAATTGTGCTGTATGTACAGCAAAAAAACAGAAGCAAAATGGTCATGACTGAATCTGAACTCCGTTTTGAATTGCAATTGTAAAACAATCAGCTGTGCCAGCACAACAGTACTCAATTCTTGAAGACCATATACATCATAAGAAAAAATGTCTTTTCTGTTAAACTTGCATAAACATATAAGCATGTTTTATGACCTGGTATTTTATCCTGAAATGCAGATATGTTCAGAATTATATTTAATTGATTGGTTCTAGGTCAAACACTGGCAAGTATCTCCCTCTGAGTAACAGACTACTATATTATCTCAGCTGGAGCATTCCACACAACCCAGCAAGGGAGTTTTGGATCTGCAGTTTTTAAGAATCCTTATTTTATCTTTTTAAGTAATAAGGAAAATCTTTATTAAGAATGTGTTTGAAATGTCAGACATTTGTTTCATAAAATAATGTATAAGCCCACAGAAGAAGCTGAAAGAAAAGAAATTTTAGGCTGGCACTATCAAGTCACTTAATCTGGAAATTCCAGAGTGAAGATTTTATACAATGAGAACCTTAAAAATGTTAATGTGTACAAGACAGTCTTGTGGAGATTTGTGAAGATACAGTCTTTAGTTATGAGGGTGTACATCCTTTATATAATATCACAGAGGTTTGTTTTTAACTACTTCAAACACTGATGACTTATCTCTGCAATACCATGTGCTGTAAAGGATTTTGATTACAGCTTATGATGCTCAGAGACCTCCTTTAATGGTCATTTATGGAGGAGCTCTTTATTGATATTTGCTGTGAAAAAGACATTGATCAATACTGGCATAATTTAACTAGATAATGATTTTGAAATATACTGTTAGAGTTACTACTTTAATGCATTGCTGAGCTTCTCACTACAGATTCCAACATTTCTGTATTCTCAAGAGCCCTTCTTTGAAATTTTCTTCTCAAATTTTTACTACTAACATTTAGATATCCCAAATTACACATTTTTTTTCTCCTGAAAGTACTTTCAATATGTAAGCTGATTATTTTAACAGTTCATTTCAAACTATTATTACTTTCTTCTCTTTTAAAGCACCATTAAAATAGACAGGGGCAAAGTACCTCTTTGCTACAGTGATGACTATATAATTAAATGGTGTCAAAACACTCCATGCAAACATCCTTCTTTATGGGTGGATGGAGTTCTATAGTTAATGGAGTAATATATTAAAAAATTATTTATACTCCATTTAACTCATTCAAGTAAAATTATATGCACTACATGTACATAAGAGTACATGTATCTTAACTAACTGTACTCCCCTTCTCTCCTTTCACTTAATAAACCATTCTCTATCTGTAGAGAAAATAAATTTTAATAATTTAAGAAAATTCTTTGTACTTATGGTATTTGCATTACTTATATATTTATGTGACATCAATTCAGGAACTGAAAACCATTCCAATTATTGTACACTCAGTAAATCTGTGATACACTCACTAGCAGTGATTTTTACAGTATTCAGTGGCACATATGTAAAATGAATGAAGAAATGATATATTTTGCTAGTGCACAAGGTATTTCACTGTGTCTGACTGAGAGCCAAAACTGTTCTTGATGATCTGCTCTCAGGTACTGCTCATTCCCAGAGCATGTTTCTTATGTAAGTTTAAAACATTACATTATTTGATTGAAAGGAAGGACCCTGTTATCTCCCAGGAGTACATCACCAAGACAAATATGCTCTCATGCTACAGTAAACAGCAATGTAAGAGACTGTGCAAAAGAACAACCAAAATCTATAAAAGCAGCTTAAGAACAATCACTTACTATCATATTATTTAGTGTATCTTCAATTAGATTTAAAATATAAATTTAGATTTTATATGACAAAGATTTTTTTTTCAGATTATTCAACAAAGTAAAAGCAAAGAATCAAGAAAAAAAAGATTGTGTTCTCCTGTAAACATGGCATATTTGGAAGGGGAGGTATTGGGTACTATCATTCCAGATACTACTGTGCAGATCATAAACACTGGAGTTAAGCCCATTTGGCTGTTTTGCCTGGGAAGAAATCCTATTCATGGTTTTCAAATGTTTTATCTTTTCCTGTAACCTTCATTCAAAAGAAGCATTTCCTTTGAAAATGCATTTCTTACTGTTCAAAGTTTTTAAATTATTCATGAATGAATATTTTCTGTTTTGGAAGGATGTTGAATGGCAACAATTACAAGCTGAATACTAAGCTAAAAAAGCATTTTGTACACTCCATCCCTTAGTTTTTAACACATAAAAAAGAAATAGAGAAAAAAAGTAGAGGATCATCCTTGAGAGGCAATTTTGGTGAAGCATCAGTGCTCTGGGGCTTTTGATGGAGGCATCACCATAGCCAGTGGTAAGGGCAGCTTTCACTGCCGTCCCAGACATTTGTGTACAGACCTGGAGGATGAGGACATGCAGTCATTTGGATTGCAGCTCAGTGTAAATCTTTCTAAGGCTGTTTTTTCAACTGGTTTTGTCCACTCTGAGGGCTAAGATTGAAAAATTAACTTCTCCTGGCTCTTGGCTCCTCCCTTGTGCCAGCACTTGTGCTCTTAGAGATAAATACGAAGTTAGACAAATTATCCCACTGGAAGTCATAAAGAAAGAGGGGAAAAACCAGCAGGGAGCACATGAAGACAGAATTGCTCTATGTAAATCCCCAAGGTCATCAATTGGTGTACCAAATTCCAGGCTGATATGTTTTGGCTTGTGAACATTTAGAACACATGTGAGATGTATGTGAGATGGACAACTGTACAGTCCCTTGTAACTATCAAGTTTTTAAGCTGGTTTTGCTCAGCATCTACCTTAAAGAGACATGAGACAGTATCTTCTCTTGCAGAAAAACCTGTTCAAGCGGCCCTTGATTTTTCCCATGCATATCTGTAAGCTCCCTGTCTTCTTAACGGTGCTGGTATATATGCCAGCAAACCCTTGGTATAAATATGATGATAACAACTATTCAACTTACATGAAAAAGTTACATATTACCACTTTTTTAAAACTTTTTCTTCTTTTAAGCTAAAATATTGCCATGATCCAGCTGAAAACATAACCTTCCTAATAGTTTTACTTGCATAACTGAAGGAGTGGTAAACTGCAATGATGGCAAGAAATGGCTGCAGCCTTTCAAAGTGTTTCTGCCAAGAGAGGAAAATATAATTTCAAACTATCTTCTTACAGTTTGCGTGCCCCTACATGGGAATATTCGGAGAAACTAAATTAAGTACATTTGCTATTTCAACGTACAAAGTATATTAAATCTCATGTCTAAATCTCTCATCTAGGAATAAACAATCTAATTAAGCCTGTTTATATTTTAATTGATCCAAGAAAAATGGTCAAAAAATTAATTGAACACTACAAAAAGTACAAAAACACTACAGAAAAGACTTTCTTACTCACTAATAAAAGTGACCATGAGTGGCATTTTTCAGGGAAACAGTTCATGTGATCTAAGCCTACTCATGTATTTTCTTTTAAACATCCTTAGGGCATAAGTGGGCTAAGCTAGTAAAAGGCCAAGCCATGCTATTTCTGAAGGGAGTAACCATAGAGAAATCTACTGTCCTTTAATTTAAACAGAATTAATCTGTTCTGAATCATATAATTTATCTATGTATTTGTCATGGGTTAGCAAAGCATAGTCCCGGAAGTGATGTTCTTGCAAAGGGGTGCTTACAGCTCCTCTGTGACCTGACAGCACCTATCAGTGGCCAGTTTGAATATGGACAATTTTTTAAGCCACTGAAAATTGTGACCGCCTCTGTGATCCACACTTAAGAATAGAAAACCCAGAGGCAGACTCTGTCTCGTTTCCAGTGTTAGGACAGGTGGCTGCGGGCCCCGTGTGGGGGCCAGTGGGCCAGGCCCAGGCCCTGCTCGGGCAAGGCTGGGCTGGGCCACGGTCATCCTGGAGCCGATGGGCCCTGTTCCAGCCATGGAACCCCCCCACTGCCTTGCCATGGGCAGCCGGAGCCGCTCGGAACCGCCCCCCTCTCCAATGCGGCCAAGATTCAGCTGAAGCTGCACCAATGTCCGGCAGAGATCATGTGAGCAACAGTGATAAGCGAAATGCCAGCTGCAAGGCCTGGGTGAGATTAACCCTTTTAGTGCTGTGAAGAGCTGAAAACCTGAGGGAAGAGAAAGAGGAGATGCTTAAAGCTGAAATTCTGTTGTAAAGCTATGATGTATCAGAGTACCCGTTGTAATTTCATGAAGGCATGGGGGGGTGGAGCGTTCAACTTGCACTTGTGAGCAAAAGCTGAGATAGGCAGATGCTGAAGCAGCTGTAATTTCATGAGAAGTTTGAACAGGGAGAGATGGAAGCGATGAGGACTTTTGCTCCAAATGGAAAAGGAGAAGACCTCAGTTCCTAGAGATGCTCCCAGAGATAGTCCTAGAGATGAAGATGAGGAGGACCCTTTGCTCCTAGGGAAGGAGAAGGGCCTCTGTTCTTAGAGATGAAATGCTCCCAGAGAAGAGAACTTTTGTTTCTGAATGGCTCAACCTTAAATTTATAGCCCAGTAATTCAAGAGTGGACCCTCGAAAGCAGTTGTGGGAAAAGCTGCAAGCTGGGGGAAGGGACTCTCATATGATGCGAGCAGAGAACCAACCCGGGTGGCTGGCTCGTTGTGATAATGTTTTCATAGCATGGGCAAGAGAGACTCCTCTTCCTAAATGGACTGAACAAGGTTATTATAGAAGTGGTAAACAGACTGAACATCTCAAGGGTTGTCTTTCTACATTGTCAGTGGGAGAAGGGAGAGAGGTGGGGGGGGGGGGGAGGAGGAGAAGTGTTCTGAAGGTGTGATATGATTTTTTTTTTCCTTCTTTTCAGTCTGTTAATAAACTTCTTTATATTCTTTCAAGTTTGGCGCCTGCTTTGCGTTTCTCCTAATTCTTATCTCACAGAAGGTAAATAGTAATGAGTATTTTGGACCAAACCACTACAGTATTCTTATTTAGAATTTTACTTAACTAAAATCTGATTATGGATAGGGAAGGAACTTGTACTCAGAATCTTTTTGGTCCAATTATCCTTATGGAATCACAGTTGTCTGTAAGGCATAACAGAATTCAAGCAAATTTTTTGTCGGTGAATTGTCTCTCTGTTTCAAAAATTTACTTGGAAATAACACCACTTGTTATTACCTGTT
Organism: Corvus cornix cornix; assembly: GCF_000738735.6. Taxonomy (NCBI): domain Eukaryota; kingdom Metazoa; phylum Chordata; class Aves; order Passeriformes; family Corvidae; genus Corvus; species Corvus cornix. Next base: position 56,279,782 of record NC_046333.1, read on the forward strand.
TTTCACACAAACTCTGGTATGCAGTAGCTTCAGGCATCATGTTATAAAACAAGAAAGTAAATGCACTATTTTAAAGTCCTGCACTAGTCAGTTTTAGTGTTTTTTGTAACATTCAACCCAGTCTCAGTCCAGGAAGATCCACTGAAACAGTTTCCCTACTCTATTCCACAGATTTGCTCCATTTCAGATTTTCTTTTGTCTTAATTTTTGAGACAAAAAGGCATCAAAATTAAAAAAAAAAAAATTTGGTTTAAATTAAATAAAGATATTAGTGTCATTGAGTATTTTAAAATTAAAGTTTGGTTTAGAGAAACTGTTTCCCAGCTTACTGGCCTCACTGTATCTCCTCCAGCCTCACAGCCTGCAAGACAGTCCAGGTAATTAAGATATGGATAAAATTTCTGTTTAATTTTGACAATGTATTTGTTATGTTCTCAGAGCTTAACTTGAAAATTATAAAGAGCTGTGCTTGAATTTTTTTACAAATACAAAGTAAGAGTACCTACTGAAATACTTTGCAGACTTTTGTCACAATGTAACTGCAACAAATAATGTATAAAATACTTCAGATTTAAAGTATCCTCTGACCTCTTTTTTGTCTAAAGCAGCATACTCAGCTTCAATGCTTTCAGCTTCAGGATCACGTGAAAATACCATTCGAGATTCCAGGTTAAGAGCCAGCTCTTTGTGGTGCTGTTTCTCTGCACAGTCACATGGGGTATCTTTATTTTCATTTTCTGCAAACAGATCTCCACCATGTTTTACTAGAAGCTGAAAAGTAAAACAGCAAAGTAAGCAGTTATTAATTAGCAACTCTAATCCATAAAGAAAAGGCACAGTAGTTAAGAAGAGAACAAAAAAATATGAACAAGAAAAACAGAGAAAAATACAGTAATAATAATAATCTCTAGAAAACAAAGATTCTCTATTGTTATTAATTAAATTACTGCTTACTTTCATGCATAATTACAGCTATAGCCACAGTAATTCCAAAGAACCACAAAATCTAAGAAATATGTTACAAGGCAATGCTGAACAATGTTAGTTAGGTTTTAAAGATTAAAATTCTGCTTTACTGATATGGTCAGTGCCCCACAGAAAATGAGGGGCCTGAGGCCCTCAAGCATGTGTCAAGATGGAGCTAGAAACACCTTTAAATATTCCTTCTACATGGGTACAACTCCACCATTTGTATACTTGTGCTGACAGAAAATAGGAGATTCCTTGAGTAGGAGAGATGAGAGGATACCAATTCACAGGGAGCACAAAATACTACTGGCAGCTCTACTTTGTTTTTCAGGACATGAAAAAAGTGAAATGAAATAATGCTAATTCTAGTAATTCTCATACAGTCTAGTATGGTGCCATTTCACCAACCCCTTCTCTTGCCAGTAACCTCCCCCCCCAAATGCAGTCTCTAACTATTAAACCCTTGTGCTGCTCTGCTTAACTTGCTAACTTGTTCTTCTGCTATAAACTGACCTAAGCAAGGACAGCATATGCCACAGATTTTAAAGGCCCAAATGGACCATTCTGTTGATTTATGATGACACCCTTATATCATTACTAAAATGATTCATCTCGTTTCTAAAAAAAATCTATAAACATTATCTTGCCTTCAAGTTAAGATCATGATGTCTGTAACAACACTATCCAGGGGATTTTAAAACTCAGGTTCTAATTTTTATACTTCTAAAAAACTCCAAATTTCTCCAATGTTATCTGTTCTTCACATAAGCCTTTTAGATCATGACCAGACACTCCTTAATTTTTTCTTCAATAGAAGAGAAAATTTCCTTCACCTGTCACTGCAGAATACAGAATGTTTTTTACAAACCCGGATTCATTCTTGTAGATTGGGAAACCTTTCCCACATTCTCCAAAATAAAAAGAAATGCAAACCCAAAAATACTGCAAACCAGTGCAACGACAAGATTTAGTTGAGAAGATATTAGTGTCATTGAATATTTGATCTTCATAGGAGAGTATCAGGCAGAAATACAGATAATATTGGGACAACTACCAAGATACACAGCCAACAGTTAACCTTTGTTCTATCTAAACTTAACATTGCCAAAACTTTGTTAACTTGAGTATCATATTCTGTCTGTTCATTTTAACCTCTAACAGATATTTTACTGAGGCAACTAAGACCTCTTCTGAGGGGGGGAAAAAAAAAATATATATATTTGAAAGAACATTCCATAGACTTATGCAGCTCAAAATGTAATCTGCAAGATGAGGAATATGCAAAGCAAGAAGTTTTTAATAATGATGCCATATTTCTCTAGAAGCACTGTTAAAAAGCCTTATGTTGCTTGATTAATTGAGATTAATAATCTAAATAATCACATTAGCAATTTAAACAATTGCAAAAATACCATTTAATACGCCAAATATACTGTGATACTGTGGAATGTATCTGGATGAAATCAAATCTATTCAGCATGTAAGTTATTATTGTCTATTCAATAGTTTGAGATAAGAACATTAATTTTGCCCAAACTATCTTTAGCAATGGGTTCCACACAGCTGTTTTGCTCAGAGAAATCTAACACATGTGAATGGAGCAGTATCAAGACTGCATATTTGACTGCCAGCTCCGAACTAGACAGCTAGTAGGTGCTTCACCCACAAGGATCTATATTTGGGGTTTCCTTCTCTTATTTGGGTGGGGGAGGGATAGGCAAAGATACAGAACTGGGGTTTTCCTGAAAAGTGCTGAGACAATGAAAAAGGAATGCTGCTCTGAAGTGAGAGTAACCACCGCAAAAATGGGCAAAAGGCACTCCTGGGGTTCTAAGTGACCTTCAGTTTACTGGAGAGAGGGAAGACAACTTGAGGATTAGGCAATTCAGTTTTTTATCTCTTTTTGTTTTGTTAAGAATTTTAATCCTCAAATACTTCCAGGAACAAAGAGGTAATTGTTAAATTCCTTCACTGATCTCTGTTTCAGGCTTGGTGAAGGCATGTAGTGCTCCTGTTCATAAACCTGTTCCTGTTGAAGGAGTTAGAAGGACTACAGACCACAGACTGGAGGACTTAGTATATCTCACATCCAAGGTCCTCTACCCTCAAGGTAGGGCACATAAAGAAGTTTAAACTTGGGGGTGTACATTATGTTTTTAATGCAGAAACCATGACTAGTTAAGACTTCATAACTCTGGCAAATAGCAATCCACGTGGATCAGACTGTAAATTCTTCTTCAAAGACAAACTGAAAGCAAATTAGAATCAGAAATGGTTTACTCAATTACAGTGCCTATTGTCAAGATAGCATAACCCAGTTTATATAATTAAATGGGGAGCTAGCAGTCTAGTAACTGGATTTATCTAATGAATCACATTACAGACACTGAGAAATAGAATGATAATTTGTAAAGAAGCACAAACCATGAACTTTAATGATGAGTTTAAAAGGAATTGATTTTACAGTCTGCAGTTAAAAGCTGCAGCCCAGAACCACAATTCACTCTGCAGCAGCTGTGATTCTTTCTGACATTACGGTCTGCCTGGATGTTACTGCGTGAGCCCATTTGCCTAATGCTCTTGAAATTGAAACTTCTGAACTGTTGTGTCTATCTCTAATACCACTGAATAGCCCCCTTTAGGGACATGAAGGCAGAAACATGCAAAAGACTCCTTGCTCAAATCCCTTGTAAATCTAAAGGCTAAGTTTCTAAATACCAGATACTGAAATATATTGGAAACTCGTTACTAAAGTTTTCTTCTGTTTACCATTTCACTACCAGAAACAACCTTTCTTATGTCAAATCATTTTATGTGAGTGTTTTTCACCAACTTTGTTCAGAGGTCATTAAATGCTAATTGCTGATATCTCCTATTTTCTCATATGGCATGCACATTTGTCCTCTGTTGTATAATAACGTAAATAAAAATATGTTTAAAAGCAAATGTATCTATCATCTTGAGGAAGGATAGATAAAACACCTGTGAGTGAAATGCCTATAGTCAGAACTTATCAGGAAGCTGGACCAGATAAGTGGCACTAAAACAAGAGAACAAGAGCTAGTCCTTTGCAATTAGTTTCTTTACTAAATCTGAAAGAATAAAAACTTGACAATCAAAATAAAAGCAGTAGTAACACAGACCTAAGAGCCTGATATTTGTTTACAAACAAATCACATCACAAGAGGCTCTAAATCAATCTTTTAACTGTGATTTATTTTGGATGAAACAATGAGCCAGGCAACACCTATATGTCATTCAGTTACATGTATATAGTTAGCAGGGTCTGAGTGTACTTCAGCGAAGACTGCATGGTGACGTGCCTCCCTGGTGAAAATCAGGAAGTATGTAAATAATTTCTAAGGATGTGTTGAAGACAAACTGCTGGTGTGGAGCTTGAGGAGCTGTAACAACATGGGGCAGAGAAAAGAGAAGGTATTGGGGCAAGATTCAGGCTGTGTTACTGGAGGGTAAATATCAGCACCTAACAGCAGCATCCTCTTAACTCCTTTCAGTACTGAGCAGGGAACCAGAGAGGCAGAGGCTTAAATAATAGCATAGAAAATGGCATCAGGAAGATGAGTTTTCATTTGTTAGAAGCTCAAAAAACTAAGGATGATCTGTATACTAACAGAATGAAAGAAGTGTTGGATACTGGAAATAAAAAGACACTATCTGAACTTCTACAGAAAGAACTAATGAAAAAACCGAAGGTAAAGACGAATATTCAGTTCAAGGGGGTGCACCGCTGAGGCTGGGGAATTGACAAACTAAATGAGAATTCTCAGACAATATCTGAAAACTCGACAGAATACAACCAGCAAACATAATGCGAGAATCATAGAGAAGTTCACAGTATTGGAAAGGTGATGCTACGCACATTTTCTAATAAACTCCAAAAAACCTGATAAATAAATAAACAAACTAACTCTATCACCTAATACTAGTGAAATACAATTCTGGAATTAAACAAACAAACAAACAAAAAGCTTTGGTGATGACCTGACTAAAACTGTAACAATAAAGGTAACATGGCTACTAAGAATAGAAATGCTGCAAGAAAGAAATCACAAAAATAAAGGGAACTTCTGTCCCTGCATCTCCCAAGTATATTTAGAAAATATGTAAGCTAATAAATTACTCCTAAATTAAAATTTCAGACTACATAGGTGACTGGATAATAGACAAAACAGTCAGCAAACACATCAGAGGAGGAGCAGCTCCTGACTGTCCAGAGTAGTCTGCAAGACCTAATTCAAAATGTTACCATCAAAGAGCCGCTCATTAACAATTCCCAAAGATTCATTAAACTTGCAGAAGAAAAAGACAAGAAATCCACTGTCTACTTTCAAAAAGTGGTACTAAGTAAGTGTGGGAAAAAATCATCTGTGAAGAGAGACAAACAGGACAGAATCTTATGGAAAATAAGAAGCTGAAGCTGTCTACAGAGGAAGAATATGTAAAGAACAAAGTCTGGGAAAGGTAAACGCAAAATCACAATAAAGAAGACTGACAGTTTTTTGAGCAGTATATCAAGTGCATAACAACTCAAAATAAATAATTTAGAAACATCACACAGTAAATTGTTCAATGTTTTTGTGAAGTTGGTTGCTGGACAAACTGTAAAAGCAATCTCATATAACATATAGCAGAAAAATGGTATGAACTGTTGGAGCCCAGATTCTCTGTGGATGTATTATGCATACTTTATGAAGGACACAAAAGAAAGTCTTTCAAATTGAAGTCTCAGCACAAGAGGTTCTAGAAAAATCAGTAGACCAAATACTAATATAAATCCCCAGCATCAGATGGTACTTATATTCATGAGTCCTAATGAAACTCAAATATGAAACTTCTGAACTATTTATTATAATATGCAGCTTACTGATTAAATCTGTCACAGTACAAAATTAGAAGATAGTAAAAGTAATACCAATACTAAAAACAGCTCCAGAGAACATCAGAAAAGATTATCAGTTTTTACTGCAGAGAGAGGTCACCAGTGAAATCCCAGAGGTTCTGGGACCTGTTTAAGATATGAAGTTGTTATCTAGAAGAGAAGGTGAATAAAGAGGTGATAAACTTTGCTGATGATACTAAGTTACTGAGCGTAGTCTGAATAAACATGAAATTATAAACAGAAGAAAAAGAATGTAAATTTCACATATAAATGCTGAACTCTGAATTAATTGTTACAATTGCAAATACAAATCTTGATGTTAAAATAGACAGACTTATGAAGATGTTAGCTGTTTCCAAAAATGCTAGATGTCTGTTCTTGTGTTCTTTATATTAAATTACCAGCACAATTAAATACTCGTTCTCATTACTTGATATAGTTTAAAAATAAATCTTATGTAAGACCTTCAAAAGTCATTCCAAATTACTCATTATTAACCACTACTTTCACGAACATTAAAAAAGCTGGACACTGTAAATTAAAGACATCAAATCTGTTCTTGAAACATGGACAGCATTTCAAGTCTCAGCTGCAGAGCAAAATAAAAAGAGCTCTAATTTTCTCTCAGGTAGTTATTTCACTTCACTTTACACATACAGGAGGCCTATGCCTACCTTTAAAGCTTTTTCTCCATTGTTACAGTCTTGTAATTAATTCCAATTTTTATATGTCTACATGAGTCTTCTTCATGTTGAGGAGTTATTGTCATGGAGTTAATGTACATGTAATCCATTTCTTTCATTTTTCTCTACAGTGTGTTTTGGGCTGTTTATCTTTACAATTTTTCCAGTTAATGAAAAATAAAAAGTTAATTCAATATACCATACCAGATTCCCTTCCCCACAAAAAAATAGCCTTGTGAAACACTGTGCATGTCAGTTACTCATAACAATATACATAAACTTATATATGAACTTTTACCTCGACACAGGTTTTCATCCCTGAGGCAGCAGCATAGTGCAAAGGCGTATTTTTTTTGTTATCGACAGCATCAATGGCTGCTCGTTCATATTGTCCTTCATCCAGCTTTGCTCCCTTCCACTTCAGGATCATTTGCAGACAATCTGCTCTTCTGCAGTCGTCTTCTGAGGGTCGTGTCAGGCGAGGATGAAGAGCTCCTTCTGAGATCATGATCTGAGGTCCCATACACAGCAAGTGCATAGATGTCTCATTGTGCACATTCCGTTTATTTGGGTTACCATCTCTAACGAAAAGGAAAGTTCTGCAGTGGGGGAAAAAAACAGAAGAAAAATAATTAGCACACAATTCCATTCATTTCCTTGAAGTGGGAAGTGTGTATTATGACAGCTCTCCTTTTTGCAAAGACTTTGATTAGCTGTGTTAGTGACAAATGTTCTTCAACAGAGAATTATGATTGGACAGCTCTCCTCCATTCCTCTTAGAAGCTGAGAGCCAAGATCTGGATGAATTATTGAAATATCACTAAGTACCATTACTTTGTCAGTGTATGAGAAAGTTTATTCTACAATTCTGTGTTGCATTATGATAAATGTTATTAAGTCACAAGATTGATAAAATAGGTACTTTATTTCTTCTGCTCTGTCCTGAATAACACATAGCATTTGGTAGTTTGCAAATAGATAATGACAGAGCAATTTCTTAAAAATTAATTCTCCTTTTCTGTATCTTTAGTCAGATGATGATGTAGCACTTACTCCTTCTTAAAATACTATAAATACTTTTCTTGCCAGCACTGCACACATTGAGGAACGACTATTGACTTTTTCACTCTAGAATATATGGAAGTGCAACATAATGCAAACTCTCCCCTATACAGGTGACAGAAGCAGGCAAGAATTTAAGTGTTCTCTTGAATGCTTTAGAGGAAGTTCAAAGTAAAAAATAAACTATTACCCACAAAAAGGATCACCTTAGGAATGAAAGGGAAACAACAGGCTTTTCTTAGAATCACAGCTCTGAATCCTAACAGCACCTGAGACAATACAGCTCCCTGCTGCTTCTTTCCAGCAAGGATTTATAGAAGTTACAATCCAGATCTGAAATGGAAGAAAAATCACACAAGCTCTGTGAATCTAAACTTGCTTTAGCCTTTTGAGGTATACTAAAATAAATTTTTCTTAAGGGAGAGTAAATGATAGGCAATGGCAGAGAGGAAAGATCACCTCTTTGAAGGACTGCAGTCAGAGAGACAGCAATGCTGAAAGAACTCCGTGTGAAGGGAGGAAGAACAGGTATTGTTCCCTCAGGTTCCCAGAAAGGTAATACCAGGCTAAATCTGAAGCATGGCACATACATTCAAAAAGTCACTGCAAAAATGACTGCTCTGTTCCAATAAACCCCCTCACATATAAAGGCTACACAAGTCACTGTATATCTCCTCTCCAGGCTGTTCCCTGACTCCAGTTTGCAAATATGAAAAAAACCAGCTATTCTGGAATCCCCACTAAGTTAGTGCAGGGGCCTAGGTTCTACCCTCCCTGACCACACCCATAAGACTAATGAAAACCAGTTTCAATCATTTTCAGGCAGTTTAGCTGCCTGAAAGCAGGTGCTGCCTGCATACAAAATCAGGTAATAGTGCTCTTGGTGAACAGGGGTGAGAAGAACCTGACAAACTTACCCAATTTGACAAAAAAAAAGTTATTTACCTCAGTTATTACCTTATGCTATAGTTAAAAATCTAAATGCCATCTCCTCTTTCAGTTGTACCTGAATACATCCCACCTTTCTCTGAGTTCCCCCATGCTTTGTTCAGGACAATGAATAATCCTGAAACTATTTTTTTAATAAAGGAAGAGGCTGTACCGGGTGAATGGGAATTTCCCTTTCGGATATTATTGAAAATAGTCTAGACAAGTATTTCAGTAGAAAAAACTAGGCACAGATGATCTGGTCATGCAATGGAAGAATGTCTTGATAGCTGTTTGGTCATTCGGATTCCTGTCCCTTCTTCCTCCTGAAAATTGGAGTGGTTTGAATTTAAAATAAAGCTTATTATTAAAACACCATTCTTTTAAATAGGTAGCAACAAAGTATTCAGAGCAAAACATAAAACAGTCTCCTCTATGTTGCCCTGTTTTGGCAGCAAAAATGTTCCTTAGAGAAATCTCTCTTTCATTCCATGATAGCTGACATGATAGATGCATTTGTTAGGCAATATGAATTTGCCAAACTTGAGATTAAAGATCTTGTCAAAAAAAAGTGACAGCATATTTTGTTTGCTTCAAGTTTTTTGTTTGTTCTCAGAGGGAAGGGATTTAGCTACACAGGCAAAGTGCTTCAGAGCCAATTACATGAAACGGTAAGACTAACCAGTATCAAACACTATCCAAAGTGAATTTGCTTGTTTGAATTAGCTTTATGTAGTATGAAACTTGAGACAGAAAGAAAGGAGGGGAAGGAAGGTGGGAAAGTCGAGACAGAAAGAGGGAAATGGGAAGGAGAGAGAGAAAAAGATGGGGACAACAACACAGATTCTATAGAGGCACTTGGATGTGATCAGCTCTTCACCATAAGGGGAAGTCAAGCCAATCCTGGAAACCCCAACTGAACCCATGACTTAGAGACGACTAGCATCCAAAAAAGGGCAAATTAATACATTTTACATCCACAAATTCATTACTCAACAGGGTTTCATTTTTAACAGTGGTATTTGGTGCATAAGACTTCCACAGAGTGTGCTGTAGATCCCTGCAATTTGGCTCACAACTTCAGAGGTATAAGAAGCTAAATTTTGCTTGGAAATGTACTGATAGAGTGAAAATATGCATTGCCTATGGGAAGTATCACTTAACCACAAGGCAGACAGACTTTACTCTAGTTGCAGTTTCCAGATTTTGCTTCAATCTGTAGCACTTTGCAGAATCCAAACTTGAGGTGACAAAAGCATCATAAAAGTGTTGAAGAAGTGACAAAAAGGAAAGGGCTGTAACATTCACACCTACTACTATCTGTATTTGCAGAAAAGCAGCAAGAAAGTCAAGATCACAAGGCTGGGAACTTGAATAATAAACAACTGGGACACATCCTCACTTTGGGAAACTAACAACACAACTATTTCTTCAGGTTTTAATAAAATCGTTAATGTTTGGGGCATGAAAACCACCATATTTACAGTTTTTTACTCTCTCTAAACAAATGCTATATATATTTTAGCTATATATAGATACACATTGTTGGAACTAGATGATCTTTAAGGTCTCTTCCAACCCATACCATTCTGTGATTCTATGCTACATATGTAAGCATAAAAAACCATACAAAAATGTACCTATGTGTGGAAAAATAAAGCCAAAATAAAAAATGGGTGTAAAATGAAATGATAAAAGTAGTTCTGACAGCTGGAGGCTAAAACATGTCTGAATATGCTCAAAGCCAGTGAAAGTAACAATTTTTGAAAGCAAAGCACTTATGTATACTGGATAAAGTACACAGAAAATTGTACTGTTGCTTTAAGCAAGGCAAGTAAGGCACTAGAAAAAGATAAGCTTCAGCAACAGGGTGAACTGCACAGGATTCCCTTTCACAACATCCCATCTACTCCTTGGGTTAGACAGCCCTTGTAAGTACAGCTTGCTAAAGAAAGTTATACTGCAAACTCCAGTGCAGGCATAAACCTAAAGCCCATAGCTTTAAGAGAAGTATGAGCATTAACAGAAGTATTTTAAGAGCATTAAGAGAAGTATGGGTAAGCCATGAGTTACAACAAAGTACAGAAAAGCCAAGCCATGCTACCCAGTAATTTAAAACCCATTTGCAATGAATTAATTCATACAATTACTGAATCATTCATCTTTTAACACAGTAGGCTAATACTGATGCATAAAACCTTGAACAACTATGATTATTTCACTAACCAGAAAGTACTGTTCTCCCAAATACACTATAAGAAAACAACTAGTGTATTAGTAAGCACTTGAAGAAATTTTTTTAACAAACATTACTGTTTGAAATAATTTTGTGAAGAGTATTGTGTTTTACCTGATGTTGAAAGCCACATCTGGTAAATATAATTATTGGTATTTTTATTCCTTATACAGCGCTAGAAAGTTATTTTTTAGTACTTAAAAGTTTCTTCTCTGTTTCACTAAGATTCTTAAGAGTTTCTTACAGCCCAGGAATCTCCTGCATGCAGTAAAACCCTGGACAGGAGAGAATGACTATTCCTATTCTAAACCAAAGAATAAGCTGACAGGTCACTAACCATTTATGAAAGAAAAACCACAGGCTATTATACTGATTTTCTGTAAGTCTTAATTCAATTGACCCCTACTAACACTACCAGAATTCCCACAAACACTAGAAATATCCTGCTGTAGTAAGGAGTGAGGTTACACCAGTGATAATTTGGTTTAAGAGCAAAAGAAGCATCTGAGAGGCTGTCAGTGCTACTGTCTCCACTGCTGATGGAAGTCTGTAAAAGTTAAATCTTTCTTCTGAAATTTGAAATCTTCACAGACATTTCAAGGTCCCTTACACTGAGTACTCCACTCTGGCCTCCAATCCTGTATTTTTCCTAAACAGAATTTTTCTGTTTCTGCCTCCATTTATTCCCACTCCTATGACTCCTACCAAGTATGGTACATCTGGCAAAAGGCATCAAATAATTTCCTGAGTACTCAAACAATTTCTGCAGATTTTCAGAGAAAACCACCAATTTGAGAAGCAAATCCAGACTATGGCACATATGAATAATCTTTTACTTAGAGCAATCTAAGGTTCAAATGGAAATCTTTGACTCTTTAAATATGTGTTCTGCTGGGCCTATTTCCCTTATGGATTTGATGTAATATTCTGTACAAAAATATTACCTAGAATGCAAGCACTGTATTCATTCTCTCCTAAACTGGCTCTAAAAAGCCTTACCATGTTTTCTTCACTGTGTTGCTATCATTTCACCTATGATTTCTCCAAACAGCTGGTTTCCAAAAGACTGTTGAAGTGATTAAAAGTAGGTCTGCACCTGGGTCTGAGTTCCAGGTCTGGACTGATTCATGTTAACATCAGCCCTAGTAGGCACCTCAGAAAGGTCTTCTACAAATATGCATCAATAAAGAATTTTCTATTCTCTTTACTAAAAAGATGCAAATAGGTTGAAAAGTTTCTCTGGTTTAGTTATTTTTGTGTCAGCAAATATAATTAAGTATGACCTTCTGTACACAGATAGCGATATTTGGCTTGGTACAACACACAAAGAGGGAGAATGTGCACGAGCGGCAAGGGGATACAACTGAATTCTGGAGCACAGATACAAAGACAGTGCACTCTAAAAGTGAGGAACACAAAACTTGGTTAATCCTTACATTTGTTATACCATGGGCTAAAGAAAAATTATGCTTTATTTATGGTTCCTATGCCTGTTAGGAGGAACAGCAGCACCAAAACAGAGATTAAACAATTCCTGGTGCAAAAATGTATCAATTACATCTGTAAGTTTCTAGTAACCAGAACACTATTGTTTTTATTTATGAGTTAAGTTTGGCCTTCCCTTGGACAGTCAGGAATACTGTTTCCAAGATCCCATGCCTCTTCTGGCTTTTATTTCAATATTCTGAGTAAGATTTCAAAAGAAATAGAGCTGAGTGCCAAATCAGAAGTGGCTTCCACTGAAGCTGGCTGCTTACCAGCAGCTTTTGTGACAGTTCTCTGTAAAGCAAAATCTGTGTGATTTGCATCTCTGTCTCTGGCCCTTTCTTACATACATCTCTTGACAGCTAGAACCAATTCTCATGCATCTGTGTCATCCTTCCACCCTTGTCTCCAAATCCTTTCTTTGAACACAATTTTTTTTCTGAGACCATCCATGCTGAATTCTCTTCTCATGTAACTGTTGACTATTATTTTTAGATTGGTCTCAAACAAATGTGAGATGAAATAATAAACATGAAACTACCAATAAGTGTGTTCATTGTCACCTTTTAAACACACAGATTTGTATTTCTGCACAGGACAACTATCTTTGTATCAGTTTGTAAATTACCTGGCAGTGTATGGTATCCAGTGTTGATATTATTTATATAGCAATAATGAAGAAATTACAAAGTGAATACTATCAAGCTTTGCATCATTTCTATTTCTTAAAAACTGTATTACAGAAGTTGTCTCATCTTTCTCTCTCCCTCCATAAAAATGTCTTCAGTTTATATGTTGCTTTATCTTTAATGACGCTAATTTTTATTTTCCTTAAACGTCACAATGATGTAACTTTATTACATTAAATTGAAAAGAAAAAGTGAATTTAAAAAAATCAAATCTTTCACAATCTGTATCTTGGCCAAAAGGAAAACTGGGTCTATATACAATGTCACTGAATATTTTGCTTGAATTTGCATTTAGGTATAAAAATTAATGAGTTATTTCTGAAAAATTTACTTCTGTTTATCAGAAACTGCAAGTCTCTCAATCATTGTTCCAGTACTGAGCCAACAGATCTCTCTGGTAAGGAAGCCACGTGTGCTTCCAACCCCAGGGTGAAGTAAAGCCATTTGACACAATGATTCAGTATTTACCAATCAACTCAATGGAGTCACAAACTCTACCTGGCAACAAAATCAGTTGAAATAAAGATGTAGTCATTCTGGTTGGCAAGGACCAAAGCTGTACTCCTCTATAACCCAAAGAGAATTTTACTTTGCCTGTGATAAAATGCTCCCGACAGCTCTACGAAGGAGAACAGACAACACAGAATAAGAAACCTTTAATAGTGCACGGCATTAATAGATCTCATCTCACCAATCACTAACAAAGCACTCTTATTCTGCAATGTCTGATTTCCACCAAGCAAAGTAAAATCAGAACAATTTCCTCTGGGTGCAAAAAAACCTATCAAGAAGAAGCAATAACACATTCAAGAATGGCAGCTGTAACTGGAGAGTAAAGGCTGTGTTGTGAGTAACAAACTCATGAGCATCACGTATCTTTAATACACTAAGGTTAAAATAATCAGAAGTCAAATAGAAAAAAGTCACATTTAAGAGCTAAAAACACAGCAGCTGACTGGCTTTTTGATCTTTGCTTGTAGGTCAGACTATGATTAAGATAAAGTCTACCCCTGTTTTGCATTTTGTGAGGCACTTACGAGGAGCACCAGGGAAGATACCTTGGGAGGCCACACACATCTATTCAGTGAAAACTCCTTTTAACTGAGATTTTGAGCTTTAGGGAAAGGAAAACAAGGAAGTCAGTCAGATAAGGGTCTGAGTTTTTCAGCCTACCTATTGTACTTTAGAAGACAGTGCCCAACTGAGTGGTAGCCTTTGAGGAACACAGCAAATGCTACTGCTGCTACTCAACATCTGTAGTTGCTCCTCTAAGTGTCCCGTCTGTTTTCTGTCTTTGGCAGTTTTCTCCAGGATTTAGTCACAGTAAGAACTTGATCACTTCTAAAGGCTTCCTATTTTTACTGTTTGTCCATCATCTTGACTGCTTTTTAGACTGACTATGATGAAAATGACCTTATAAATTACTATTTTCTACCATCCAGTCAGATGCTCTACTACTGAAATCAGGGGCACTTCAATTCACTTAGTCCTCTTGCTTCTTCACAAACATGCCCACAAAGCCCTGTCAGATCATATTCTTCATATATTATTCACCTACATCTAATCAAGAGGCCCCTTCAGTATTTCATATTCCAAGGAATTTGAAAGGTGACCAAGACTCACAACCACGCAAAATAACTAATCTAAAAAGGACCTTGCAAAGCCAATTCAGCAGCTGAGTCCAATGGCAACAAAGCAACTGCATAAACACCAATGCTCCCACTTGGACAGATCCAAACACTGCACAGATCATTCACCACACACCATGAAAGGAAAACATTTAACACTATACCACAAGCAGTATCTCCCACAAGCAGCATTCATGTCTTATATTGTAAAACCATCAAAGTGTTCTATTTACAACTTTGCAGGTGCTTACTATTCAATTTTACATATTTAGTATAATGCAGGATGAGATTCATCTTCAGCTCTGGTGACCTACAGTGCAGACAACTACAGCTGATCTGGTTCTCTTAAATTCCCTTTAAAATCAATGGGAAGAAACAGGCACTTCTGGCACATATTTAATTTTAAATACTTTATGGTCACCTTTGCAATACATGAATTGTGCTGTTGGCTTCACTAATTATTCTGACTAAATTTATTATCTATGTCTATATTGACTATAAAGGAGACCTAGTATGAATAATTCCAGTGCAGACATACTTATTTTTGTTAATAAAATTAATCTTAAATAGAAGTATATTTGAAATATGTATCTGTATAATTTTTGATAATTAAAACCAAGCTGCTTTTTGTTGTTCAAAGTGAATGATCTAGACAATGACATTCTAATAAATTATTCAGATGAAGTAATGTATCATATATTTTAAGTTATTAAACCAGAACAGAATTATTTTGTTAGGTGGAAGAAAGGGAATATAATTACGTGGTAATCTTTTATATTCAAACAAGAACCCAAAACTTTAAAAAACTACTTTTAGGAAAGAAGCTTAGGCAACCAGTATGCCTTCATAATTTTTTTTCAAATGAGCTTCAAAATTGACTAAAAACCACCAAGCAAATGTAATAATTCAAAGAATTACCATGAAGAACAAAAAAAAAAGGGGAAAAAAAAGAGACTGCTCCAGGAGTTTTCTGAACCACCTACTTGAAGACATCCCTGCATTCAATACGAATTTCCTTACACCGGGATCCTGTAGTTTTGCTTAATAACCCCACATTTTCCCCATTTGCCCTTATTAGACAAAGAGCTGCTATTAACCTTATTATTTTTCTTTTGCTCACATTTATATCAGAAGCACTGTTAGGAAAGCAATTTAAAAAGGAACACCAGACTTACTGTCAAAGCATTGAATAAATGTTCAGAAATTTGATAAAAAAAAATATAGTTTGTAGCACCTTTCTGAAGATTTCAGCATGAATGATTTAGGTCTATTTGGATCCCAAAGTTTAAATATTTACAGAACTTCTGTCTGTCAAAACAGTGAAGTAGCCTTTTTTTGATTTCCCTCTCCAGAAAAAACAATATCTAAAATTCAGAGCAGCTTCAACCTTATCAGAAAACAAGCAACTACAGCACTTCTCTAAAGCCAGATGATCTGCAAAGAAGTTGACAGGGTTTTCTTCAATACTTTTCCTTAACATATATTTTTGCAGCATAAAAGTCCTCTAATACCCTCTCAGCTTCAGAGAAATCTTGTTCTGAAAAACAATCTACACACATGTCCCTCAAAATCATCCAAAACCAGTTTTCAACATGACTGCAAATGGATTAAAAGCCAACAAAACCTGGCACAGGAAGAGACATTCCTGAATGTGCTGTGACAAATGCAATGTTCCCTCTGAGGTCAAGTTTTCTGGCAAATTCACCCTCCATAACATACTGGTAATATCAATACCAGTATTCTGATTGCATTACAATTGCCTAGACCAGTCCTTATTGAAACCTCTTAAACAGCCAGAAGAGAAGTGGACTGTAGCTGAAACTCCAAGAGATGTGTATTTATTTCACCCTAGAGGAAACCACCACTATTTTGATGTTCTGTCACTCTTCTGAAGTGAAAAATACTTTCCAAATTGTAGCAATGAAACAAGAGATACTTCCTATAAACAAATCCCAGACACATTTACCAATGTTTCTCTTTGACTAGCTTAGCTATGCCTTCATTGCCAGAGTTGCTTTACCACTATTACTGAATGGGAGACATCAAGAATGCTAAAAGAAGTGGGTGTGGATTTGATTTTTTTTCTTTAGTTTCAGCAATCACCTCAACTTCCAGAATCTCTGTAACAGGAAAGTCTTGCTTTTCTCATTCTAGACAAAAATCAGCTTCACAAACCTGTCCTGTCTCCCCACAGTTCCATGTTTCTGTCACCTCCTCCTCCCTCCTCTTCAGGCCAGGACCAGCAGCAACTGCTACAACAATCCACTTTTGGCTTGAATACTCACAAAGTTCTCAGATGTAGCAGTATGAAACACACAATGAGGAAAATCTGTCACTGATCCAAAAAGCTTCCCAGCAAAGCTGCAAAACTGAAAGTCACACCACATATATTGCAAAATGACAGTTTATCTAAGGGGTTTTTTTCCCTTTCAATGTCAAGCAAGTCCTTGTGATTTCCAGTCACTCCATCTCTACCAGCCTCTGGAAAGTCTGTTCTCTTGTCATAGCTCAGGAGTGGTTCACCAACAGCCAGACCCTAGTGAGTAACTTTCCACATTGATAGCAGTTCTTTCAAACTAAACAGTCAGATGGTCTAAAATGTACCTTAGGCAAGAAAAAAAAGCCTGAGGACATCGGATATGCTTGATCATCTGAAGACTGCATTTTCTGAAGAAAACATGTTTACAGTGTGCTTTGTCTGCAGTATTTTTATATACATTTAGGGAGTGAAATTTAAACTATCTTCTTGAATATGAATCTTCTGTCAAGACCTTAATCCATAGGGAAACATGATAAATGTTTGTAGCGGAATGAGACCAATGCACATGTTATATAAAGCTCTCAAAATCCATGTGTGGGCGCTTCATGAACTGCTCCAGTGTGTGTTCTTCCACAGGCTACAGTCCTTCAGAAACACACAGCTGCAGTGTGGGTCCCCCCACAGGGTCACAGGTCCTGCCAGAAATCATGCTTCTGTGTGGGCTCCGCTCCACAGGTTGTGCAGCTCCTGCCAGGAGCCTGATCGAGCATGGGCTCTCCATGGGCTGCAGGGTCCTTCAGCACACATCCACCTGCTCCAGTGTGAGGTCCTCCAGGGGCTGTGGGTGGATCTCTGCTCTACGTGGATGTCCAGGGGCTGTGGGAGGACATCCTGCCTCACCACAGTCTGCAGGGGAATCTCTGCTCCAGTGCCTGAAGCACTTCCTCCCCCCTTCTTCTCTGGCCTGGTGTCTCTGCAGGGCTGTTTCCCTCATACATTTTTTTCACTCCTCTCTCACAGATGCTGTGCAGCATTCTTCATCCTTTCCTAAGTATGTAATCATAGAGGTACCACCAGCATCGCTGATAGTCTCAGCTTTGGCCGGTGGTGGAGCTGGTTTGGAGCTGGCAGAAGCCAGTTGTGTCTGGTATGGTGCAGCTCCTCATTTCTTCTCACAGATGCCACCCCCACAGGTCCCTGCTACCAAAACCTTGCCCCATGAACCTGCCAGTACAATGCCCTTCTGTTAACTTCTCCTGAAGCTGTCACAGCTGGGGGTTGAGGGTTATCCTGTGACAGCCTTGGAGCAGGGGCACCTCTGTCTTGATGAGCTTACTGGCCTGAGATCAAGTCTTTGAAAATCTTGTTTGTGCTCTTAGCTGTGGTCAGCAATTTTTGGTTTTTAAACATTAAATGCTCTGTTAAAACAAACTGGTATGTCAGGCAAACATTATTTAGGGCTGCAGACCAAGTTATACATTAACGGAATGTCGACTATGTTCTGTTTTTTATTTCAACATTCCTAGTATACTGAAGTTTTCTATGATACTCATTAAAATGATCAAGAAACAATCCTAGCATTATAACACATTCTTGCTGAATCTTGCGAAAAGAAATTAACAGCAAATTTTCAAATTTTTAGATCTTGATACAGTTTCTGGGCTGTAAATGCTGGATGAAAAGTGCAGCAGCGAGATGACTCAGACACTTGCTGCATAATAACTGTGCAGCTCAAAATCATTGAGAAATTTTTGTTGGCTTAAGTTTCTGCCAGTAGACTTCGTGCTGGATTAAACCAAGTTTGTCCAGGTTGGGAGTTTTGCTTTGTGATCCTTTCACCTCTTCTCCAGTTTCTTATTTCTTCCCTTCTAAGATCACTGCAGCAGGATGTCCCCAACTCCCTTTCACTGCAACTTGGTGCCTGTGCTTTCACGGTGTCTTTGGACAGTCACACCAGCCATACATATGCAAACAGGGAATTTGTCCCTTTGCCTCAGCATTGCCAGATAGGGCATTTCTAAACATCCCAGAATATCTCTCTCAATGTATTCTGTAATGCAAAAGGTGTACCAACAACTGCATCACACTACTCTATTTTGAGAAAATCTCACACAGTGAACTGTAAACATGTCAGTTCATATCCACCTACTATAATACAATTTCAGCCTATAAAGAAAAATTGAATTATATGGTATGCATGCAAGTAAATGCTAGAGCTTGTAGTTAGTGTTGCTACAGATTCCCCAATATTTAAAATGTTTTATGAAGAGATAAATATAAAATATTATACTACTATGGACATCTCATAATTGTAAATTTCTCTCAAAATACAAAGATATTAAAATTAATTTATTTTTAGGTACTGAACCTTATCAGTAAATCAAAGCATCCTTTTAATAATCAACTTATTTAACGCCTGCCATACCCAGGACTGTGTCAAAAAGGAGGCTTAACTTCAAAGCACTTGTGCCCTTTCTGCTATTAACTTAGCAAATATACACACTGTAAGGTTTGTATTTATTCACTTTTACTACTTTGTTTAGATAAAAAGGCAGTACATCTTAGAGAGAAGCCCTTAGAAAGACATCAGAAAAGTTAATAGTAAAAAAACTTCAGTAAATTACTCCTCACAACTGCTGCAGTTCTAACAGTCTGGGTTTTCAGAACCAGACTCCAGCAGATAAAGGCACCTTCCCTATGTTTAGGGACAAAAAAATGTATTAAAAACCCTAGACTCAAACAAGGAAAATGAATGATTCTTTTGATCATTTGTTTGCAAAGTGTGAAAAAAAAAAAAAAGAGTTGTCCTATGAGACTTAGATGTTAAAGGTCCCATGTAGCTAGTAGCAAAATGGCATTTCTAAATTACTTTTTAAACAAATATAAAGCAGTTATTTGAGATCCCATCATAATGCTACAGTATGAATTAACTAATGCACTGCTCAGAAGTCAGCAATTATGACTATTTCTTTTCATATGTGCAATTTCGTGTGTCCTTGTTGTTTCAATGAGGCTATAATTTCTGAAGAGATATTTTCTTGAGAGAAATAACCTGAAAATCTCAGAGGAAAAAAAAATGATATGGAAAGTGTAAGTAAAAACTGAACACTATTTTAAATTCAGTTTAGTTAACTCTTTTCTAAAATTCAAGAATCAGGAATGGAGGAAAAATAAACAAAAAGATTCAGTGATGAAAACAAATTAAAAATAGAACTACAGAATACATGGGGAAGAAGAGAAAAATATTTAGCAAAAACTGAGGTAAACGAGAAATTATAAAGTAAAAAAGCAGTTAGATGAATCTAAAACACTGAGGAAAAATGTATGGTGAGAGGCCAGATAGCTAGTAAAGTTACAGCATATGAGGTAAAAAACCAACCTTATGAATACTACAGGCTCATTTAGACATAAACACAGAGATGAAAAGAATATTACCAATAACACAGTTTAGTATTTATTTCTGTCCTGTCTCCTAATATAAAGAAGAAGATATTTATGAAATTCTAATAGTGCTTACTGAAGAAGAGATTTAGCAGTGTCTGCCTGGTACTACCTTCACAAAATACCAGATGAGAACAGCTTGGGTCTGCAATGTCTGGACATGGGTAAGATGTTAATCTTTAGTTGATCTTAGAGCACTGATGAAAATACAGAAGAATGGAAATAGCTAACATTAGGGATTGCTGTCCATATTGACTGCAGCAATAATAAACTTACTTATCAAGATATTAATGTTCACTGTTATTATCCAACACAAAAAAAAAAGCTGCCTGAATAACACAAGAATAAATATATATTGTACCATCTAGAAGTAGTTACAATTAGTGTAGTATCCATACAGCTTTGCAAACAGATTATTTTAAGACAGGAAAACATATCAAGAATGGTAGAACAGTCACTATTTTCAAAGAACCACAGTATAGGAGTCTTCGGGAAGAAAGCTAAAACTGCCTAAGACTAATGTTACAAGAAAGGAACAGATACTGAAATAAAATTAAAGACTGTTATATCAGCCTGTGATTATAGACTAATTTGCATGTTTTCTATTACTCCTTGAACTTGTTACGAATTCTGTGTGTGCAGCATGTATGTGTACACCTATGCACACACACATCAGGTGTTTAAAACCTGGCTGACACTCTTGCATTTGCTAGGTTAGTTTTTCACACCCAAGCCAAATTTCAAACGCTGCTTACCCCAGGATACGATTCATTCCATGCCTAGCAGCATAATGGAGCGGAGTATTGTGCTGGTATGTTTCTCCATAAGAAGTATTTGGGTCAAGAGTTTCTTTTAGTTGAGGGTTGCTCTCATAGATTTGGCAGGCCAAGTTTTCATCTCCATTTATAAGAGCTTTGCGGAATTTGGTGGTTGTATTTCCCATGTTGCTGTCCTAGCTATCAATGGCACTTCTTCCTTTCCCCTTCATCCACTTGTTGTATGGTTCTGTAACATGCTTCTCAGCCTAAAAAAGACAAGCAATATTCCAGTTATTCCATAAAACACTTTTTCCTAGACGAATTAATGCAGAGCTACAGCACTGTAAATAGGCAGGTGAAGAAGTACATAGGGCCTGTAAACTCTCCTCATGAATTGCTGAAGTCTTTCTAGGTAAAAACACGCAAACTCCCAATTCTTCACAGATTATTTCCCTGATAAATTGAAATTCCCATTTCCCTCCCTCTGCAAATATCTTCACTACCTATACTCTTTAAACATATGGAAAAGAAATGGCTAATATCGACCTGTATTAGAAGACTGGCATGAACACTGAATTTCCATGAATGAGGAATGAATTAAAAATTAGACATTACTTCAAAAACAGAGTAGATCTAAAGCAAAATTCTTACCCAAGGAAGAAACATTCTTCAAAAACATGCACTAAAGCAGACATCAGTTTAACTTTTAGTTAAAGAAAATCATGCTAAAATATGCTTGAAGCACCTGTGCTTGTGTAGGTGGCTGTACACAGCACCCTTCTGTGCCAGCAAGATAAATGCCCATAAACACAGGAATTACCATGGCCCCATCTTTACAGTTCTGCTAAGCAGACTCTTTAAAAAAACACCTAACCCCTTACACTTAGGCCTACAATGAATGGGTCCATAAAATGCCTGGCATTTGTACTGGCACAAATCAACTGCACCTTACAGTACTTCAAGGTACTTTCCAGCTGCTGTGCTCCCCAGCCTCTCACGTTTACCTGATGGAGGCAACCAGCAGACTGAGCTGCATAAAGACAGGGCAGACACAGCATCTCTGCTCGTGACACGGGACAGCAGGAGCTTATCTGGTTGTGCAGCTGGAAAGAGCACATGTGGGTTTATGTCAGGGGACAGACAGGGGAGTCAGCACCAGGCTGTGGCTGGTAGCACAATGAACCTTCTAGGAGGTCCCTTTTGTGCATGAGTCATCCCATCCAGACTGCTCCATGCCAGACCTTTCACCCCACAAAACACACACTGGGATCCAAATATGCCAGGCACAGCAGGTTAGGGGATTGAGACTAATTATGTTGTGCACATAAAATCAAACAGGGCAGGAGCTGCCCTGTATCTTATATTCAGCTTGTTGGGACTATCTCAAAGCTACTGTTTCTACACTGGCTTTCTAACACAGTTACAGGTGCCCTTCCAGCCTTGTAGACCAATGAAATAGGGGAATCCAAGGAGTCTAGAGCTGCAGAGAATCCAAGATAATCGGATGTGGATAAAATTTGCACTAAAAGGATTTGAGGAAACCTGGGGAACAGCTGAAATTACATACTTTTGTTTCCCTAGAGCTGTTGTCACCAGTTGTCTTACCAGGAAATCTGATCAGTGTGGTCAGGTCTGTTCAAGGAGAGAGGTGGCCTTGGTGGCCTCCATGTTCACCCTTTTTCCTACAAAATTTTGGTAAGACAACCCTTATTTTGAGCTGTTGTGAGGTAACAATGACACTGCTGTATCAGCTGACTCCACGTACTAACCATGTTGTCTGAGACCCAAAGAAGCACCAAATAGGCACTCATCCAAAAGCAAATGGATATCCTTCATATGTCTATATACACAAACCAAAGCCCAGATTCTTCAGTCACACTACAGATTCTGCAGCATTTGTATCTTCCTGTCATCAATATATTTAAAATATAAACATGCAGATACTATGCAGATATAATATTTATATTCTTCAAGAAAGTCACTGCATATTCACATTTCTACATCACAACTCTCAGTGCTGTAAATTAATGTGTTTTCAGATGCAAAACTAGTTGCATTACTCTAAATGCTGGATAGTTTCAGGCTTTAGTCTACAAAGCCAAGAAAAGTTCTACACTCTGTTGAACATAATATGAACCAGCAGTTCATATTACATTCAACAGACAGGATCTCAAAAATAACTTGAAAGAATGATGTTCACTTAAGTTTAACAAGGTTAGTTTGTGGTTCTGTCAATCCCTATCTACCACCAATAGCTCTCAAGACTATAAACTAAATTAGATGAGAACAAATGCCTAAAAGATATCAGAATCATCATGGAAATCAATAATGAAGATCCCACTAATGCCTGTAACACTGAGAAAAGCACAAACTATTTGAAATTAGAACATAACAGCACCAATTTCCATGCATT
This sequence comes from Corvus cornix cornix, assembly GCF_000738735.6. Lineage (NCBI taxonomy): Eukaryota > Metazoa > Chordata > Aves > Passeriformes > Corvidae > Corvus > Corvus cornix. The sequence goes on from NC_046333.1 coordinate 56,303,233, forward strand.
TATTTCTGGAAATTAGCACACAGATAGCTTGCATCAGCTGCAGAACATGCTGCTTCTTGCCCAAACTGGAGCATTAAACAAACCTGGGTAGGGATGAATGAGAACACTGAGAGTGGAACGAGATAAGATGGTGCCCCCAGGCACCTGAGAGAAATCTGGGACAGGGTGGTTCTCTTGAGATGTTGAAGATGAGACCTGGATGGATTTAGGCAGGAGTATGGAAATGCATGGGAGAAGTGAGGGTCTCTGTGGGGTGAACTAAAAATCTCAAATCATTTTTGTGCAGAAAAGGCAAAAATCATTAATTCTTCTGTGCACCGAATAAACTTTCTTTACTTTTGATGCAGTATGGACATATTAGAATGTTGTACTGTCATTGGTGACTAATAATACAAAAGATCTAGGCACATTGCTTGGACTATTATGCACGTTATCGTATCATCTGGAAATTTTAGGAATATGCAGACTGTACTGTGTAAGTCACTGAAAAGAACAGTGACATCCACTTTCTTTAAAAAAGCTTACAGCCTGTGTGTCCAATAAAGGGCTATATATGACATAGATATGATATAGAAAGGTGAGTGAAATAAAAAGAGTAAAAAATTGTTTGTGTAAAAGGACCAGACTCCAAAGGAAATGAACATCAGTCAAAGGAAAGGAAGAATTTTAAGAAGGATTATGAGACAGAGCTATGATATAGCTTTGAAAAGACCCAAATGAACTTCACACAAACCCAAGAATGAATGCAGAGGTATTGAAAATTTAGCAAAGGCTAATGTAAATATAATCATCACATTATCAAAATAAAATGAAAGATGATAGAATGGGGATAGTCAATGAAGGCCCTTCAGGTGATGGCTAACAGCTTATATTTGATGTGATAGCAAGAAACTGATCTCTGGAAGAATGCAAGGAGAGAAGTGACAGAGTCAAAATTAACCCAGAAAACAATCCTCTACTTAAAACACATGATACGATAAACTATATCAATGTCTGTCACCTTCATACAGTATCCACAAGGTCTTTCATCTTTAACACTACAACAGGCATTAGCCTTTTATGCTTTGCATATTTGGTGGGCCACACTGTAGTATTTTTTGTTTTCTGAATTGCAATTAAACATATCAGCAGAAACAGAGGAAGACAAGGGAGAAGCTGTCTCTGTACTCTGGTTCTAACAGTTGGCTCCCAGCATGTTTGGAAGTCCAGAAGAAACAAAGATGTGACAGCTGCTACCTCTCTCAAGCTGCTGTACTTGATGAGTGCCCCTCTGTAAAATATTCAAGATCTGCCCATTTGCAGTCATCAGTTCATCTTTCAGCAAACAGCCCCACTTCATCCGCCACCAAAGAAGCCTCTACTTCAGCTGAAAGGAGAACGAGGACAAAACATCAGCTGGTGCAACAAAATTCTGGATCTGAGAAAGGCTGAAAGGGGCCCAGTCTGATGCTTTTTAGTGTAGTTATCTTCCCATGAAGAGCTTCCAACCTATTACATTCTCAGAGAACAGAAAGTTAAGGAGGAATGCTGAAACCAGGCATTCAGGGAAAGGAAACTTGGTTCACTTCTTCAGCCTGTCATTTCATATTTTTAAAGGTGAAGGGCCCATAATACACGTATTTCCTCTGACACAGGTGGCAGGGAAGTGGTCTGGAAGGTTATCAGCCAGTCAGCCTCAGAGACCTGGAGAGCTCCTGTGGGCTGAACACAGGTGTTGCTAAAGCAGTTTCAGCAGCTCCTGGGCTCACACAGGTAGTGTGCAGTGTCAGCATCACTGCTCTTGCTTCGCTCTTTGTATAAACCCATAATTTAAAATCCTTAGTCTATTTTTTAATGTCCACATCACAGTGGGAAAAAAGTGACCACACAAACATGACAATTTTAAAGTATTTTATCTAAATAAAATGAGACTTGAATAGAATTTTACAGAACAAAGACAAGATTTTTTTTTTTGGTAGGCAGATCTATTCACTAAATCTTCAAGCTCTGTGCTAACAGAAAGACTGTATCATAGCCTTTGGCAAAACCCTATAACATTTATCAAACCCACAACTATCATCTTACACCAAAGAACACAGGAAAAACTAAATGTAATGTTTGAAAAATATATCCCATATTATTTCTGAATTCCAAACATCAACCACCTAATTCAAAATTTGAAAGTATATTTATTACTCTATTGTCAAACAGAAGTTCCAGCCTAACAAAACCCAAAAGCTGGTTACACAACCCACCCTAAAGTTTAAGGAAAGATTGTTATAAACTCCATCAGGGCCATCACACTTCTCTGCTTTAGCAACAAACAGTAATTTCTATGGCTTATTAGCAACACTGCTAAAAGCAACACTTTGATATCACAGCTCTGTGAAAATTTAACAGAGACAGCCACTCTAATAGGAGCTTGAAGATTGAGTACAAGATGAAAAAAGAGTGGATAAAGAAAGACATGGGTAGAGCAAGGAAGCTATGAGATTCTGAGAGCAGTTGCACCAGCTGCCCAATTACTATTGATTTTTCCATGGGCATCACCATAGAAGTGAGTGTGAAGAGGGACAACTGCAATGACTTCATAGGATTTTAGAAGGAGTTCCTCCTTTGAAATACTTACACAGTGCTTGCTAGAAATTGGTAACAATGGTAAAATATTGGGGATCAGGTAAGTATTTTTAAAACATCATACATCTAACACTCTTAAGAACTATATATTAAACACAGAAGTCTTTCATGAGATAGCATACCTTTCTCAATTCACATTTTAGTTGCTTTAATACTGAAGCAGAATTTCTAACTGAATGTAGGACTAGCACATGTTGATACAGCAGCTGTTCTAAACCTTGGGGAATGAAAAAAGGGAGACAGACTGCACTACATCACACTGCTTAGAAAATCTATCAAAACCAGTAAAAAAATACTCAGGTTTAACTATGAGAAGAACATGCTATATATTTCTTGCACCAAAAAAACCTATTGTCTATAAAATGAGCAAAGATCAGGATTGCAGCTAATAATCATTTGCAACCTTTTTTTTATTTACAATGTAACACTTTGTAATTCCACAGTTTAAACTTAAAAGTTTAAGTACAATTTGCAGCTTAAAAAACTTTAAAACTACTTCTTAAGTATTTTGTCATGTAAACTATAAGAACATTCTTGTGGAAAAGCTAAGTGAGCCAAGCACAAAGAAGTAAGACTATGTAGCTCCTCATATTTAAATCTTAATATTATTAAAATAAAACACATTAACTAAAACTAGTGTACATTACACAGCTTCTAAACCCTTAAAAAGACAAGTGATAACAAATTGGTTACACAAAAAGGATAAAAAGATATAAAAAATACTTGTTTTTCAAAAGCACCTGGCTTTTGCTGAAAGTATGAAATATTTTGAAAATGCATTCTAAAAGCATCTTCTGTTTCAAGCACAGTTAGCTCAAAAGGTAGCTATTTTATTTGCTTTGGATACTACAGTTAAACAGCTCATTTTTAAAAGCTGAGTTTCTAAAATGTTTACTGCAGAGTCTGTCCTACATTATAAATCATAATTTACTGCAGAAGGGAACCACAAACAACTTCATGGTTTAAGAGAAAGCCTCATAACGTGTATGCTTAGGATGAATGTCACATTGTGATGTTGGTAATTTTAATCCTCACTTCTGGGAAGGACTAACACAAATGAAGCAAGTCAAAAGTTATGTTCAAGAACTCTCAGGCTGTCTCCCAGAAACAGCAGAAAAAGCTGTTAGTAAGTTAGTTAGTTAGTGCTCCTCTTCCTCCCTTTCCCTCTCCCCTCTACACAAAGTAAAAAAAAAAAAGAAAAGCTCACTTTACCAAGAGGACAAAATTAAGAATGGCGCATTCAAATGTGCATGCCTATTTTACGTATGGATGGCACAGATGCCTGTAATTAAGATGCAGCAGAAAAAGTTAGGCTAAATCTTATTTTTACATGCTTATAATTAAGATTTGAGATTTGTCAATCTTTAATTAATTAAAGATTGTTCTCTCTGGATACCTGTATCTGGGAGAACTTTTCTGCAAAGTCTGAAGTAACAAATACACTCGTAAAGCTTGAGAATTGGTTATAGGAAAGTAGTAGTGGTGTTTGGGGGTTTTTTTACACACTGAAATATGCCAAGGTTTGTGCCAAAAGTTCTAAGTCATCAACAGGAAATAATGAAAGCGTCTCTGCCACTTTAAACCTCTGTGAATGGTGCTCAACATTATCAAACTCATTACATTTTACACATCAAAATACAGAACAACAAAAAAATTGCTATGCCAACATCTCACCCTTTGTACAATGATCACCAATATGACATTCTCTGTGCTGTAAATACCAAGGTTGAAAAGTGGCAGTAATGTTGAGAGTTGACTTGAATAAAACATAGTGTGGGCTACTGAGAGAATTAATTATTTCCTCATTTATATGCTTGTGGGATAGAGAGTCTAGCAACTTAGGTTACAATCTCCTTATGCTGGCATATGTACCCACAAGTTGAAGGTTGAAGTTATTGCTCAATTTAGTAATTTGAGACTTTGGCTTACAGATTCAGCCATAAAGACTTTCATCCAGGTGGAGTATTTTCTTTCAAACACACTTTTTTCACAACTGTAGTTTGTGGAAAAAAAGGGATTTTAAGAATGGCTTTGGTTTTCTTTGCACTGATACATTTAAAGGGCTGCAACTGGGGCAGCTGCAGCATAGACTAGAAACAGTTTGCTTAAATGTAGCTAAAGTAATTGCTACATTAATTTTAATTGTGTTGTCTACAATATTTGCATTCATCACTTAAATGAAATGTGGTAAATCCACTGTGAGGTAGGTACATTCACACATGGCAGGAGAGACAAGATACTGTGCAGCCAAATGAAAGGCACACTGTGATAGCGGGACAAAGACTGCATTCCTGCAGGTAGTCAGGGGTAAAAAATCCAGCAGCACAAGTTAAAAGGAGCAATCTGTTGTGGTGTATCCTTTTTTCCCCCCCCTTTGGGGAACAGCAATTCAGTAGGATGGAACAAAAGAGTTATCATTCTATAATTATGCTCTGGAATATCCATTAGTCTCAACTGTAATTGCAGATTCATTTCAAAATACATTCCAGGGCCTTGTGTCTGTAGAAAATTATTTTTTAAATAAGAAGTTCTTTAAGTTCTGTGAAATCCAGATAATACTTTGGAGTTGTTCCCAATGCAACTGTCTGTCGAGGCCTTAATAATCTTAATAATTTAATTTGCTGTACTTTAGTCAGTGATATAAGAGAAATCACAGAATCATAGAACATCTTGAGTTGGAAGGGACCCACAATGATCATTGAAGTCCAACTCCCAGCCCTGCACAGGACAACCTCAAGAGTCACACCTTTTCATCAAGCAGAAGTGAACAAGTGTCACCCAGCACCTGTATAAAGAAGTACCAGCAGCTGATGACTCACAGGACACTTAGCATCAGTGATAAGCTAAAGAATATGAACCAGAGACTGGGAACGTTCTTAAGCAGTGCAACATCTCCCATGCTGGCAGCATGTGAACACACTTCAGTCACCATGTTGCTTCTCTGGTTTCTCCCTACTCTCACAGACCCAGTGGGACGGGAGCCTCTCTGCAAAAAACATCCAAACACACTTCGTTTAGCTGAGAGATTAACTGAACTGAACTGGGTTGTTGCTTAAGACAAATGTGTGTCCTCTCTGTCTCAGATTCAATAGACAAAAAACTACAGAGAAACCACCACCAAGAGTTACAAGTTCAGAGAGTAGTGGACTGATGGGACTCACAGACTGATGCTGTATGGGGCAGAATGTCTGAAGAAATTTGTGTATTTCTGTCAGATTTATCTGCCTAGAAAAAGTGAGAGTAAAGACAACTAGTACTGGTACAGAGCACTGCTAGAACACGACAGGGAGAATGAAGATGGCGACATAAAGAGCTATAGAAGACCTCATGGGGAACTTGACTGACCAATCTATATAAGGTGCAATGTGCCTTGACCCTGGCCAGCATGTATTTTTCAAGTATGTTTGCTCAGCTTAGCACAAGTAAACAAGTTTGAAACTGCATGAGGGCCCAAAGCCAGCCTTCTGGAGAACCTCTGGTAGAATGTGGCCAGCCAAAATCTTTAATGCCAACTTCATTTTCACTGGTGTTAAACTGATAGAATTGAAAACAAAACTTACTGTCTGCCAAGGCACATCCACAGAAAGCAAAAATAAATAGGATGGCAACACAGGGATGCTCATGAGGACACTCCACAGCAAAAATCTGAAAATCCCTTATACATTCAGAAACCTTAGCATCTTCCTGAAGCAGAAGTCTCTCCGTTTGAGGAAGCTTTTTCATATGCAAGAGTTGGTAGGGTCATACTCTTACTGGATCTTGTAAATATGAAAGAGGCCTACAGGGTAAATCTTCAAATGTAAGGATAGCTACACAAGGTCAGGCACCTGCACTAAGAAAGTACACAACAAGCATCGCTCCTTTCTAAAAGCATACAGTCTCATTTGGAAATAATGAATATCTAAAATCAGTGCATTTCAGCATAAAAACTACAGGTTTTATAATCAGCAATGTATTTCAAATAAAGTAAAAAGGTGAGGAAACAAACAAATCAATGTCCAATCTCACAAAATTTGCTGTATTTGAGATTGTCAGAGGAAAGCAACAATCATAGTATACTACCACTGATCCTTGGCTCATAACAAGACTACTGAGAGGACCAGTGCTCTGTGTGTAGACTGGTGATAGCTCCACAGGTTGCATGTTCTGAATAAAATAACCAGCACTTACTGTAATTTCTCTATTATTATCCAAATAACTTAAAGCACTGAAAAGACCACTGCACACCATTTCAAGGAATATGCAATTTTTTCAGAATTCTCTACTTTCACTTAAGCAAACTACACTTTGAAGACTAGACTAAATCTCTACTTGGCGCAGTATATTAATTGCATAAATATCTGAGGATGAAATTTTGTAAAATATACTCTGATTACACGAAAGGAGTATCTGTTTCCACATTTTCAAGTGGGAGGTGAAGAAAGCACATTCAACTGTCTGAGACAGATGATAAGCATTGTTCACAAATGTACCGGACCAGAAAGAAAACGCACATACTTTTATTGTTTCCTGGAAGCATTCTTACGTGCTGGTTTTGTTCCGTGTAAAGCTAAAAGACAATGTGACCCCACTGATCTTTCAAAGAGATCTTGATTTTTTTCAGATGAATGAACAAATCAATTTCCTTTTAACAAAGAGGTAATTTAACTAGTCAGCACTCCTTCAAAGCAACACATTCATTTAAGGTCTAAACACAGAATCTGGGAGATCATTGTGTGTCTAAAATGAGATGGATTCCTGTAACAAAGTATGTTTTCTACACAGTATTTCAGAAGCATTTTACAACATTGCTGAGAGACAACTTCAGGAACTATTTAACTCTTTTTAGTCCAAGAAGTATGCACCCTGCTTATCATGGTGCTGACTTCCCACAATCTCAAGAGTCATCATTGCTAACTAGGAACAAGCCATTCAGGTAACTGCAGTGAGAAGGATCATCACTTGCATCTTATATACACCAGAAAATTAGGAGAACTGCAGCTGCTGAACTTCTGATAAAATGTTTAATATACCCCCCAGCAAAATTCTGACTTTGGCAGGGAAATGGCAAAAGAAATATTGGATCTAATCTAAAATTAATTTAAACAAACACATAACTTGAAGAAGTATTTTTAACTTTTGCCAGAACACCTCTGCTGAGGTTGTTGGGCTAGTTTTTCTACTGCATACAAGCAGTTTAACAATTTACATACAGGCCATGGATAACAAAGTTTAATTATAGTATGTCATATGAAGTCTGTATTTAGGAAGATGATTCTTGACACCAGTGTAATTACAATGAAACACAACCTTGTTGTATGATAATGATTTTTGGCTTCAAGATGAGTGTCAAGCCAAAAAAACCAGAGAGAGAATAAAGATTTTAAAGAAATCCAATATTACCTGAGCTTGAATCACAGAAGGGTTTGTACTGGAAAGAATCTTTAAAGATCAAAACGTCCAACCCTTCTGTCATGGGCAGGGACATCTTTCAGTAGACCAGGCTGCTCAAAGTCCTGTCCAACCTGACCTTGAACACCTCCAATCAAAGGGCATCCACAACTTTGGAGAACCTGTTTCAGTGCCTCACCACCCTCATCATAAAATATTTTTTCCTTATGTCCAATCCCCCTCTACTTCTTTCTGTTTCAAATCAATGCCTCTTGCCTTGCCAAAACTGGCCTTGGTAAAAAGTCTGCATCTTTTTTACAGAACCCCCTTTAATTACTGAAATGCTGCAACAAGGTCTCCCCAGAGCCTTCTCTACTCTGGGCTGAACAATCCCAACCCTTCTAGCATTTCTTCATAGCAGAGGAATTTCAGGCCTCTAAGTATTTTTGTGACAGTCCTCTGGACTCACTCCAACAGGTTCATTCTTGTACTGGGGACCCTGGACCTGGACACAGTGCTCCAAGTGGCACCTCACAAGAGCAGAGTTGAGCCAAGGTAACCTCCCTTGACCTGCTGGCCGTGCAGTTCTATTTGGTCCTCTATCAGTTCTCCTACTAACGTAATCAACATACCTAGGCACTGATGCAGACACTATTACAATACAAATGACTGCTGTTCTTTGTAGAGCTGTAGAACTGACCAGTACTGATCTTTCCCATGTAAGGCAAGGAAAGGAAGAAGAAATGCAAGGTACCAGAGTCACTTACTTTGCAAAATCTGACCCATTTGGCATCAGAATTACATGAAACAGAACATTATACAGGCTTAATGTTAAAAAGATTTCAAGAACCAGTCTGAAAAAAATATTCTGTTTTACCCAAGTAGTAAACTCTTTATTACTTTAATTGAGAATTTCTTCAACTATTTCCATGAAGCTTCCACCAGAAGTAACTGTACAGACACTGGGATCATAAGTAACTGTACAGACACAGTGCCTGATGTTTAGAACTTTCCCTGTGATCACTTCCAGGGGTCATGCTGAAGCCAGACAGAGAAGACAGTAACAGCAGTTACACCACTTCTCCTGCGCTCTCACTAGTCCTGCTGGCAATCTGATAAAATGGTGGAAAAAGAGCAGCAGAAGTAACAACCCTGGATGGATTGCCAGAAGAAAGAAAAATGCAGGAGACAAGGGAAAACAGTTTGCAGTAGGTTGAAAACAGAAAGGAGAAAGGACTCTACAAAAATTTCATCATCCATACAAGATAAATAAGGCAAAACTAGTAGGTGTTTATTTTAACTAAAGGACATATTAATAATGGGCCTACACAAGTAGGTGAATTGTGATTGTCCTGACCAAACATTTCTTATTCTGGCATTTTTCTATTTCAAGGAAATGCTTGAGGCCGCATAAGTCTCTTATGATTATTTTTTTTCTGCTGCATCTTTCTAAATTAGTATGTACCTATGCTACTTGTCAATACAATGCTCCCTCCAGTCAGGACAATGAAGTTTCCTTCAGAAAGAGAATAAAAACAAACAATTAATATCACTACCCTTCCTGATATCCAAGCTTAAAAAACAAATGTTATAATGTGCTTTAAAATTAGTATTTATATTAAATTAGTATTTATATTAAAAACCTAAGTCATAAGCAAAGAAACCAGATGTTCTATGACAGAAATAAAAGAATTTAAAATATTACTTTTTTCTGTTCTTTTCACAGCTAATATTGCTGAGAAGTTTGGGAGCATCAGGTGGGGAGTTTTCTGCTCACTCCTGACTGGCATAAACTTCATCTCACATGTCCAAAGAATATTGGTGAACACAGACATAAATGTTTTTTTTAATCATTCTTTTAGAAGTCTTGTTACATTTGTCTCTTACAGTCTTTCTTAAATAGTAAAACTTTGATATAAACCCCATTCTTTATAAGCTGAACCACAACATCCAGGTCACCAGATTCTTACATCTTGTGTCTGCTGGAACATTTCGCTGTTGCATCCACTGTTTCAATTTCTCATTATGCCCGAAAACAAAAAACTCTCTGTTCATGCAGAAATGTGTCATAACAATAAAAGAGCATCTGTGCTCCAACAAATCCAGTGGCATTTGTACTCACTAAGGCTAACCAGTTTGCAGTAAATTTTCATCTTAAATTATTGCAATACAGTTGTAGAAAGCTAGGAATGGTTTTGTTTTACTGGTTTAGCACACAAACTACATCACACTTCACATAACCAGCCTATATAATAAAATTATTCATCCTTCAAAGTATTTTAACTGTTTTCAACTTTAACAGCAATTTTCATGAGAGTGGATTACACAAGATCCAGACATCTCTTTGGACATCATCCTGTGGTTATGCTAAAATCTAAAGGCAGGCAGACAAGAAGGCTGTTCAAATGTATCTGAGACAAGATACAATCTCAGCCAAACTTGATGATCCGAAGCTATTATGTCAAAGCAATGTCTGACCTAGGTAAATGGTTACTTGATACAGCAAAAGATAAAGATGTAGACCAGCAGATCCTAGATAAAAACTAGTGCCCAGATTTGTGAAACAGTTCATGATTTTCCAGAGAAGAAAGAGAGCAAGTTTTTAGATATTGAGAAGTAAAGAATCCTTGATGGCAGTAAGGATGCCTACCCCTGCGCTTAAAAAAATTGAGATTTAATTAATTAGAAGGGATCAGGATGGTGCTGAACTTCTGGCAGAATCTCAGATATCCTATCCAGAGGAATTCTGTGGAAATACCAAAATGAGTTTAGAATATGTTAAAGACTTGCAGGAGTTACATTCCTGCTTTATTTAGCTGCTTCTGCATGCTACAGACAAAGAGTTTTCCTTGACTGCAAACTTAGAAATTGATAGAATCCATTATATTTCCCAAAAGCAGTCAGTCCTGTTTATTATAGAAAGAGCTGTAAAAAGCTTGATTAGACAATGAATAATCTGCTAAGGGAAGAAATTTCTTTATTCCAGCAACTTAGTGATTGACCTTGTCCTGAAACCAGAATTCTTCATTCAACACTCATATTTACTCATGAGTCTTATTACTATTTGCATCCACAGTGTCCAATACTTACAAAGTTGTAACAGATTCTTGGAGCCAATGTGTTCTTGAGATTCCAAGTTCAATTGATTTTCATTTTGGAAATCTGAAAAATCATCTGGCTTCTACAACAGCCTATGAAAGTAAAACCTTTAATCTTTTATAGCTCCATTACACAACTTAAAAAAGAGGAATTGCAAAAATATGAAACAAGCCTTTACAAAACTAAAAAAAGCAAAACCTACAGGTTTTTTTTTCAGCTCTATAGATTTGGTAGGGTTGTAGCAAAAATTAAAAATTAGATCTGACAAAGACTGGTAAGAATCCTTTGCTGTTTTTGAAGTTATTTCAGATTGACTTGTAAAAAAAAAGTGTCAATCCTCAAAATTAAATCTGAATTTTGCTTAGAAATAAATAACTAAAATTCTAAATGGGGAAAAAACTAGTTTATTCCTACTTTGAAAGAATTTGATCCCTAACAGCAATTCTGTTTCAAGACATTAGCTAAGGCAAGCTGAAGATGATTTTCATTATATACATACTCAAACATTATTAATGGTAACTAGATAATTGAATTATCGAATTTACCACTTCTATTACTATTTCTATATCAACATTTTAATGATTAATACAATTTATTGTGTGCTGTCATGAAATAGCTTCATATCTGCTCTGCAGCCAAAATTCTATATTTTAGACTTCACAAATATAAAATCAAACAGAGAATATATAACTTCAGCTCTTTTAAAAGTTCATTGTTACCAATATATGCATTTTTGTTTCCCATTTTGTTTTCAAGTATTGTAAACATAATAATGGCTGGGTCATTAATACTGGGTCAGATACTTCCCATCTAATTCCTTGTCCAGAGAGTTAACAGCAGAGTGTACAATGAAAAGTACAAAAACTGGGCAAGAACAGATGGATACTTTTACACAACACTCTCCCAGTCTCCAGCAATTTACCACTTGATGAATTTTTGAGGTAGATATGCTAGGTTTATATGAATAACGTAGTATGTAATGCATTTTTCTTCCACTACGTTGTTCAAAACCTCCCCAAATCCATGGCAAATTTTAACAGCCAAAGCATCCTGAAATTTCAAAGCTTAATTATTCATTGTGATGAAATATCTGGTTTTAACCACCAATTTGTTAAATGTAACTTTAACTGTCTACAAGAACTGAGGGGTAGACAGCAAAGAACCTTTTCATATTTGCTCTCTCCATTCCACTTGTGATTTTAGAGATTTCCATCATATCACCTTTTACAGGTGACCACCCTTGTCATACCAATCTTTTGCTTTTTTACAGATTGATTAGCCCTAATTCTAAAGAAGTGGATTATGTGCTATTTTTAGGATATTTTCTGCTGTTTCTGATCTATTTCCAATGCCACTAACACCTTTTTAATTTAGGACATGCAAAGTGCACGGATTCACATCATGGCAGCACAGCCTCTATTTTGACACTTCATTTACTTTTTGGACTGGTACTAAGGTCTAAGCATTTTCTTCAGAGTTTTTAATATAACCTCTATATTAATTAACTGTATTAATTAAGAGAATATTATTCTATATAAATTTAGGACCCATTTTTCCCCCAACCATGTGAATCTTTCACCTCTAGTTATATTGAGTTTTATATCCACCACTGTGTCTCATAAAATCCTTTTGCAGTGGGCACTGTTTGTAGTATTGTCTAGAGACCATCATCTCACTAATTACCATCTTTTCCATATTATTATCCTCACATTCAACAGCAGAGGTCCTAGCACTGATCTATCTGGGACTCTATCAGTAACCACTGTGAAAATTGTCTCTTTATTTCTGTCCATAACCATATCATCTTTAAACCAGTGACTCCTGCATGCAGTCGACCTATGCTCTTTCCCAAAGCTGTTTGGATTCTTTAAGACTTCTAAGTAAGGGATCATGGGATATGCCACTTGAAAATTCAACCAGATTATAACAAATGTATTTTGCCAACTTCTTCAAATAACTTCAGTAAGTTTGTGAGATCAGACTTTCCCTTATGGTACTACATTGACTGATCCTCAGGACATCACATTTATTTACATGTCTGCTAATTATTACATCATTTCTACTAATATACTAGGAGCAGGCATCTTGCTTATGGCATCTGCTGTTCAACAGGACTGTCCTGGAATATTTTAAAAATTGCATCATGTTAACCCACCTCCAGTAATCTGTCACACAGTTAGTTCTTAAGAGAGAGGTTAAATATGACAAAATGCACGGGGCTTGCACAGTTTTAATTAACAAAGAGTTCTAAGGAAAATCATATTTGCAGTGAAAAAATAACCTGAAACACAACTTCCACAACTTCTCCACAAGATTTGACATAGATTGTCAGTTCTGAGATTAGACCTACAAAATCAGACCCCAGCTCTCATCACGAAGTACTTTGGTAAATGATACTTGATAAAGGGATGGTGTCTATGGAAAACTGCGGCCTTACCTTTTTTTACAGATGGTTACTATGCCAGCAAGTGTTCTGAAAAGCAGCATTCACTAGACTTACATTCCCTTTGTTTTTAATACTGCTTGCTCGCAACACCATTTACTATCAAAATACAAAATGTGGAGTTCACAGAGTTTATGTTCATCACTGCCTCTGTTCCTTCCACATCTGCTTCATAGAGTTCCCGTAGTCATAAGAAAAGAATGACTGAGAGTGCCGAAGCACAGCTACCTCACCCATGGATCCAGTACTTCTGGTTAGGTAAGTTGACTTTTCGGACCTCTGTGCCCCTTATTTGCTGCTACATTAGACAGGGAGGTCCTGCAGAACAGAAAGATCCAGGTCACCCGCCTGACACGGGAGGTGTCAGTGACACTGCACAGGAGGTTCTCAGCCAGTGCTATTTCCAAATGCCGCTCACAAAGTCACAGAGGACATCTGCACATGGACTTGCCCTGCTGTGGTGCTGCTGGGACTGGGACATGCGTTCACTTCTTGCTGCCTCCATAGCTAGGCATGCCTCCTCATATGAGGGAAGACTTTAATGTCTACCAAACCTGTCTGCAAAACAATGACAGCAGATATCCAGCACAAGATGGTGCATGGCCACTTGAGACTATGGAATTCAGCCTGCTGATGTAAAAGAGTGGGTTTACTGCTGTCTGTTAAGTCACTGTGTCTCTCTTTCAGCTTGATAAGCCCATTCAGCTTCCTCTACCATGACTCATAAAGAAGTACTTACACAGCCTGACCTATGCCTAGGAATAGTACAATCATCAATCCAGCATTTACTAGGTACTGGCAAACTTATATTTGGCTGTCTGAAAATGAGACAGAAATCCACTGGGGTAAGGTCCAAGAATACAGTTTGTTAAAAGAAAAATCCCACTGCCAGTTGCAGAGATTTGTGGAAGCAAAGACAAGCAGTGGTAGACAAGACATAAGCTGGGGGAACCAGCTGTATCAGTCTCAGCACCTCACGGAGTTGTGATGCTCAGGAATCCCTTGGTGACTGTCTTATGAAAAACCTGCTCCAGTGCCAATGTAACATGCAGGCACTTATTTAAGAATAGTTCTTCCTGCTTGTAAAATAAAAGGCACCACAAGAGAATATTCCCTACCCCCACTCTCTGCCAGAAAAAAGCCACAAAAAAGTGCATTTCTTTTCCCCCTACACTTCTCATTCTTTTCTTGCGTTGCTCTCCTCCCCAGGGCCCACTTCCCTGCCCAGGATCAGGGTGAAACCTCTATCAGACTTCCCTGAAAGCTTCAGAGATTATGAAGTAATTTTTATGGTTACGATGAAGCATGCACTTAGCAAGCTGGAAATCTGCCCTCAGTATCTTTTTATGACACTAATGTTGTTTGAGAAACTTACACTGTAGTTTCTAAAGTGGTTTTAATTGACACCAGAGCTGACACTGCCCTTTTTGTTTCTGATCCACCCCTTCTGTTCATCCATATTTCCACAATTTCCCTTGTTGGTTTTTTTTTTGTGACTGCACAGAGAAGCAGAATAGATCTAACTCAAATCAATTCCCTCTTTTGGGTTTTCTTCCTGGATGCTGATGGTCCAAACAGCCAGAGCATGGCAGCAGCACTAGGGAGGCAGGACTGCTTGTACCAGTTCACACTGTATGGAGTGGAAATACTTTCAAAACAGTGTTCATTCATACTGAAGTGCAAACAGAGGCAGAAACGTCACCAATGTGCAAACTGTGCAAAGCCCACAGTTGTTTGGGTGGTAGAGGCAAGGCAGTACCACTACATTAGCTAAAATCAAAACAGTTTTAACGAAATTTCTTTTGTGGTCCAGCATTATTTTATCAGCTATTACTCTGACAGTGGCCATACACTTGAAAGGGATAGTGGATGAAGCATGGACTAGAAGATGTTGCTGGGTGGAGTGGGAGACTGCCGATACAGAGCAGTACCAAAGGAAGCACTGGCCGCTGCAAACTGCACCTAAGCTTGCAATAACCCATGCTGGGCAGTGTACAAAGGAGTAACAAATTGTATCAGGACGCAAACTCACAACAAATAACTGATCCAGCAACTTCACCTCAGCCTTTTACAGAAATGTCAGCAAAACCGGTACCCCCGTCTGAGTGCAGTTTTATTTCACTAAGCAAAACCCCACGTGATTGTTAATAGCAGCAGCTGATGCTATTCAGGTGTCTGACACTAAGCAACAAGACCTATGTGGAAAGACAACTAAAATCCCTGTCCAATGGCCAGTGAAAGGACAAAGGTGAGCTTGCATCTACTGGAGGGGAAAATCCAAGCTCTGCTACTCTGGCAGTCAAAAAGCAGGTATTGGTGAAAAAGGTTTAGTGTAGCTGCAGGGGCCCAGCAGGACTCCAGTGAGAACAAACTCTACTAAAACTGGCACAAAGCATTTTGAAAAAACACAGCCTTGAAGGGTGGAGTGGTGAAAAACACATCTAATGTAGTCCCTCTCCAATTGCACTTGGGGAAAGAGATGTTTAACAATCCCTTCCTTCCCCCTATATCACTAATCCTGTTGCACCATTATTTCATTAATAGACTTAAAACTTGCTGGGGAACAATCCATAGACCTTCATTAGAGAATTTAAGTTTTAAGGTTTTCTGAAAATTTTAACAGGCACAAACAGCTTTAAAAATCTACTCTGGTATCACCCTATGTACTCATACAACATCCTGCACAGCAAGAAGGATATTCTAATTGCACTAAACTGGTCTCTAGAAAATACAAAAGGGGGAAAAAAGCAATAGACAAGAAATGAGAGAAATGGAACACTATTTCTTATAATGTAAAGTAAGAAGTATCTCTGAAGCAAGCATCTGACAGTCTAAAAACCAGTCATGACTAACAACATATAGTAATCAAAATAAACCTCTGTAAAGAGAGGAAATAAATATAAGAGACTCCCTTTTCAAATCATGGTTTGTGTGAAAATCTATTGTGTTGCAACAGAAAGGCATGAGGCTGGAATGTTCCAGGAAACAGGGATGATGGAACCACCTACTCTAAAAGGCATATACCATCTATGCAACAGCTTGCTCATTTTTTCAGGATGTAATCAAGCGTCTGCATGACATGGAAATCTTATTTCCTTAATCAATTAGAATGACAAACTGTATATGAAAAAGCCCAAACCTCCACGTTTTGCAGCCTCATATCTCATTGAATCCATTCTGAAAACAGAATACTGCTCTCATATCTTCAACTCGATGTGGATAGATTTTAAAGCCACTTTCATTTCACAGAATGTAGCACATTCAATAAAAACTATTTGTTATCTCTCAGCTGTAGGGAACTGGGGCCACAACATACAATTATTGCATCAGAACATTTCTTGTGTGCCCTCAGCTGTTTGGATGCAGCAGCTGGGTGGGCAGTTTTAGAAAGAGAACAGGAATCATCAAATAGAGTTACAGTAAGCAGGCTCAGGCAGTACTGGGGAAAATAGAGTGAGTATACAATAGCTAAAGCAAGGCATGATTAGGGTAGTCTGTCTGGCTTTTAGGAATGTGAAAGGATTTAGTTTCACAGTAAGCCACGGGTAGATGGTTTCAAGAATATTTCTGTTCAAAGTTCATACTGAGGTTTTATGCTTCAAAAAGAAATTTTTTTGAACACCTCCATTTAGCACTAACCCAGTCTGCTTTGATCTGAATGTCATCATTCCTTTGAAGAAGCTAAAACATGCTGAAGACTCACAGAAAATACTCTTTGGTTTTGCTAGAAATTGTATTATTCAGACAGAAGTTATTCCCTAAAAAACCAAATGATTTTGGGGTTTAGGATTTCTTCCCTTGTGCTCATGAGTAGATTCTAAAATCAAGAACCATTGTGTATTTCCAAAATAATGAAGGAGATAATTATCAGTAACTCTTCATGGCTACCCTAATTCCACAACCTAACAAAACTGAAAGTAATTCAGTATACTTTTCAGGTTTTTGACTAATTAAAGAGAAACTTGATTCATTATCTTCGTAGAAAACTATACAAATGGCCAAAAGAAGGGGAGGAGGGATAAAAAAGTTAACCAACCATCTTCTTAAGGACTTACTTAAAAACTCTGGTTCTCCATACTGATTCCTTACTCATGTATACATGCAGCAAAAAATCAAGAGGATTTCTGAATGAACTTACAGGTATTTCCATGAAATAAAGACCAAATCAAGAGGCAAATTACATTGCATTTACAGTAAAATTATGTGACTGCTTTATTCAGGTTTGCACACTTTACATTGCAAATACATCCAGAGTAACAAAGATTAAACCCTTCAAATTAACTCTTTTAAATTAAACATTAAAACAAAGTATTTTATATTAGAACATGGTGCCTGTCTAACTCGTATTCCAGACAAGTGAATTTAACTTTCTATTCGTTTATCAAGTAAATAATTATAAACCTCAGGCAGCTTGCTTATGAGAAAGTCTGAATTTATGAGTTTTGGGGGAAAAAATCCCAAATAAACCAACCACCCAAAAAATACCCAACTTCAACAGACAAATAAAAAACAGAATAAGCCTGCATTCCAATTACAATTATTAATTTATTTCATGGCCTGAAAGAATGCACAAGTAACTGGACTACTTCTGCACAGTAAGCCATATTACAGAAAAAAACCCTTAATGTACCACACTCTGGAAAAAAGACCTCATTAAGGATTAGTCTATTTCATGACAGACATGCGATAATTCAAAGCATTAAACTGATCACTTAAGATCTTTGACAATGCAGAAGTCAGGTTAAAAAGCAGGGTTTGAGCCATATAGTACAATTTATTTAATACAACAGTATTGTTCTACAGAACTCCACAGCTCTCTGAGCCAAACACATCAGCTGGGTCAGAACCAGTTGTATGTAGAGGAGGGAGAAAACAGTTGTGCAACCGTATGACGAGATATGGAACAAGCACTTATTTACAAAGGAACCTCTGGAGCTCAGCAGCTTCTACCCTTTACTCAAAGCAGTGTTCAGAGCTTCAAAGGCTGCTCAACACTGTTCTCAATTAAGTTCAGAGTATCTCCAGGTATGGAGATACCGCAGCCTCTTCAGACTACTTATCCCAACATCTGATCCCCCCAATAATGCAAATCTTTCCTAATGTCTAGCTGAAACATCCCTTGCTGGAACTTTCTGTTGTCTCTAGTCCTGTCACCCAGCTCCTCCAACAAGAATCTGGTTCTGTCTTTTCTGTACCCTCCCCTTAACCGGAAACAAGATCCACCGCCCTAGTCTTCTTTGAACACTGAGGACACCCAGCTCCTCCAGCTTCTCTTTTTACATTATGTGCTTCTGTACCGTAATTATCCTGGCAGTCTTCCTCTAGGCCTGCTTCAGAAAGTCAGCATCTCTCCTACACCAAGGAACACAAAACTAGACATTGTTTTTGATGCCATCACACAAATGTCAAGCTGACAGAAATACTCACTTCTCTCAGCTACTGGCTTCATTCTTGCTCAAAGGTACCTTGCTGACTCACATTCCACTTGGTGTCCACCAGCAAAGCGATGTCATTTGCTGCAATGTTGCTCTCTAGCCGTTGGTTCCCAGCCTGTACTACTGTGCAGAGTTATTCTGTTTCTATGTTCAGATTCTGCTGAACACCATGAGGTTCGTGTTAGCCCATTTCTCCAGCCTGCCAAGGTCTCTCAGAGGAGCAGCCCTGCCCTCCAGCCCACACAAGCTGGTGTCATCAACAAGCTTGCTGACGATGCATTCCATCACCTCATCCAGGTAGTTAATTAAGATTATAAATGCAAAGCTGCACTATTTAATTTTACTGAATACTAATTATCACGTCCTGAAAAAAGGACTTCCATGCAGTTTAATTTTAACTAATTAACAGGGTGCTAAATGGGATGTTACAAAGAACTTGTACTTCAACACACAAGTAAGTCACCAAATAAAGCCTCTTCAGTATTTTTTTTTAATGGGCAGTTTGCACTTGGTGACTCACTGAAATAGATCAAATGAAAGATTTGTCTCCAACACATCCTTCTAAATATGGAGAATATACAAAGTATCTGTGTCAGTGACTCTCAAGATGTCTGGGAAAAGGGCCTAAATTAAGAGCCATTGTATATTTATACTGCAATAAGCTACAGAGCCATTAGTAATGTCTCAGTACTGCAGGCTGCATACTTCCATATACAAACTTGCAGAGAACGCAAGTAACAGGAATTCTTTCACAAAGAACAAATACTTTTTCTTAGGATATTTAACTCACAATGCTTCATAGACCTAGATTATTTGCTAATACAATTTTGCAGTAGACCTGTTTCTGCAGAATAAGTGTGCCAGATCATTGCTGAAGAATTGTGTTTTGCTATCATGAAGTCTGCTATACAGCTGGGTCTCAAGATTTGAGCTTTAAAATATCAAAATCCTCAACTTATGGATATATAGATAATTTCAACTATTTAGCAAACATGAATTAACCCGCATCAGTCAAGGAAGTTCTTAAAATGTTAAAAACATTATTAATACAGCTGGAACTTTGGTCTTCATAGCTTAGTAGGTACACATTCCTGCAGTTTCTTCACGACCTGGATTAAATTCACAATTTTTCATTCAGTGATTAAGAAGAAATTTTCTGGGCTCTACTCTGCCAGAACATTTCTACATGTCCGTCTGTAGTCTTTCAACATAGTAGAGACAACCAGAGATGAATATATTCACTTGTCCCTCAGCTTCTTAGAGATCTAAAACACAACAGAGCCACTTGGGTTAAAAAATAAAAAATGCTAAAAAAATGACAATTCTGCAAGTAATTTACACAGGCAAGAAATAAGAAATAATTTTTTTCTTAATAAGAGGAAGAATACTTCAGGGGAAAATTCTATTGCAACAGCATTTACAGGTTGCTACTGTCCAAAATTAGTCCTGATGTGTGCATCCAGCCTTGCAGATATCTTACACACATAGTACCTAATAGTAATACAAAGGAAAACACACAACTGCTTATCACAGCAGTACAGTAACAATCAAACCCTTAGTACAGAGAAGAGTTCATTAATAAACTACAACTGTCCTGAAATTCCTATTCTTAAGTCCACAATAAATTTTAATAGAACCAGTATTTGATGTATTTTATTTGCAAAAACATTGACAAGTATGTATCATGACCTTTTCTCACCATTTTTCAGCTATTTCTCCAAAGGCTGGTTCATAACAGGAAATATTTCAATTATCATCATCAGTACTTCATCTGAGCATCCTAAAAACACATACTATTGTTTTTTTAATACAGTCAGTTTTGAGTTTCTACACAACTGTTTTGATAGAAATAAACCATTTGTAACTTTGCCTTCAAAATTCCTATTAGAAATCAATTTGAAATAATAGGGCAGGGGGGCATTACTTACCCCAACTAACATCTATGGAACTTCCCTGAAGCAAAAAACTTAAGTAAACTCAAACTAATAAATATATCAAATACAATTTTCTCCTCAACTTATTTCATTTGTAGCAATTTACAACGAGGGCCAAAACCAGTTGCACACAATGTTCCTACCATCTCTTAAAGGACCACCTCTTGTGGTAAGAGCAAGCAGGGATTGTTTAAAAAGCAGAATTACACTTATAAACTAGAAAAATCTAATTATTTTGTATGATAAATTCCAAGAAAAAAGTGATCATCAAGTGAAGTACTCGGGGCAGAGAATCAGTTTCTAACTTCTGTACATTTTATCACAATTGATCAGAGATTATATAAACCAGCCAAGAAATACGCCATTAGTGCATATATAATTAGCATTATACATACTAACTTTAAGCGTATTTTCTCCAAAAAAGCTTTGAAACCTCCAGAACTGTATCTTTCCTCAAAGAAGGTAGGGATGGGGGGGGGGGGAAGTGAGTGATTACTAACACCCCTGTAAGACATTTTACAGAAGTTGGTACTTTAATTAAGACAATTACCACAGAATTAAACTGTGTAAGAATTTGCACAATTAGCCACAATCATTTTTACCACTTTTCCATTAAGTTATATCACAGACTACCCCTAGTTGACGTCATGTCAACCAAAACCCCCAGGTTCTTTTCTGGCAGGCAGCTTTCCAGCCACTCATCCCAAGCCTGTAGTGCTCCATAGGGTTGTTGTGACCCAATGGCAGGATCCAGCACTCGGCCTTGTTGAATCTCATACCATTGGCCTCAGCCCATCAATCCAGCCTGTCCAGATCCCGCTGCAGAGCCTTGCTACCCTCCAGCAGACCAATACTTCTGCCCAACTTGGCATGCCTGTAAGCTAAGGGTGCACTGGATCCCCTCTTCCAGATCATCAACAAAGATATTCAATAGGACTGGCCCCAATACTGAGCCTTGGGGAACATAACTAGTGACCAGCCATCAGCCGGATGTAACTCTATTCACCATCACTCTCTGAGCCCGGACATCCAGATGGTTGTTTTTTGCTCAGAGAAGAGTATACCAACACAAACAGTTTCTCCAGGAGAATGCTGTGGGAAATGGTGTCAAAGGCTTTACTGACGTCTAGGTCAACAACTTCTGCAGCCTTTTGCTCATCCACTAGGCAGGTCACTCTGTCATAGAAGATCAGCTTGATCAAGCAGGACCTGGTTTTCACAAACCCATGCTGGCTGGGCCTGATCCCCTGGCTGCCCTTTATGAGCCATGTGATGGCTCTTAAGACGACCTGCTCCATGACATTCCCTGGCCCTGAGGTCAGACTGACAGGCCTGCAGTTCCCCAGATCCTCCTTCCAACCCTTCTAGAAGAGTGCCACATTTGCTAACCTCTAGTCACCTGGGACCTCCACCATTAACCAGGATTGCTGGTAAATGATGGAAAGTGGCTCAGTGAGCACTTCTGCCAGCGCCATCAGTACCCTTGGGTGGATGCCACCCAGCCTCATACACTTGTGAGTGTGTCAGTGGTCAGAAGGTCTCTGACCCTTTCCCTTTGGATTACAGGGCCTTCATTCTGCTCCTCATCTCTTTATTTCAGCTCAGGGGGCTCAGTACCCAGAGAACAGTTGGTCATGCTATTAAAAACTTAGGAAAACAAGGCATTAAGTACCTCAGCTTCTTTCCTCATCTTTCGTCGCCTTGTTTGCCCTCTCATCCAATAAAGGATGGGGATTCTCCTAGGCCTTCCTTTTGTTACTGGTGTATTAACAGAAACACTTTTTATCAACTTTTACAGCAGTAGCCAGATTAAGTTCTAATTGGCCCTTCTAATTTTCTCCCTGCATAACCTCACAATATCCTTGTAGTCCTCCTGAGTTGCTGGCCCCTTCTTCGAGGGGCCACAGGCTCTCCTATTTTTCCTGATTTCAAACCAGAACACTGTTCAGTCAGGCTGGTCTTCTTTCCTGACAGCTTTTCTTTAGGCACATGGGGACAGCCCACTTCTGCACTTCTAGGATTTCCTTCTTCAAAAATGTCTATCCTTCCTGGACTTCTCTCCCTTTCACGAATGCCTCCTAAAAGTTTGTCAACCAGTCTCCTCAATATGCCGGTCTGCTCTCCAGAAGCCCAAGGTAACAACTCTGCTGTCCCTCCTTACTTGTGCAAGAATTGAAAACTCTTATTTCACAGTCACTGTGCCCAAGACAGCCCCCAATCATCGCAACACCCACAAGTGCTTCTCTGTTTGTGAACAGTAAGTCCAGCAGGGCACCTTCCCTAGCTGGCTTACTAGCCAATGGTGTCAGGAAGTTCTCTTCCAGACACTCCGGGAACTGTTTCCTCTAGACTGTTTCCTCTCCACTGCATTGTATTTCCAGCAGACATCTGGTGAGTTGAAGTTCTCCAGGAGAACAAGAGCTAATGATGGTAAAACTTCTCACAGCTGCTCAGAGAATATTTTGTCTGCTTCTGCAACCTGGCTAGATGTAAGAGTATGTATCCAACCAGGATATCTGCACTGGTGGTCCTACCCCTGATTCTTATTCATGAACAACCCTACTGGCACCATAATTAAGCTCTAGACAATCCAAACGCTCCCTTAAACACAGGGCTATTCCACCACCTCTCCTTCCTTGCCTATCCCTGCTGAAGAGTTTACAGTCATCCACTGCAGCCCTCCAGTTGTGAGTCATCACACAATGACCACGCTTCCGTAATGACAATTATATCATAGTTTTCCTGCTGCACAATGGCTTCCAGCTCCTCCTGTTTCTTGCCTGTCCTGCGTGTACCGGAGCAGAAGCACTTCAGTCAGGCTACTTATACCCCCACCTTTTTTGGGGAAGAAGTCCTAATTCCTGTATGACCAACCTCAGATGCTTCTGTGGTTTCTAACACATGGATAACCACTGGTCTTTGCTGCCACATGGATCTCCATCTTCTGTCTTCACTGAAATGGAAGATCAAAGAACATCACTAGCACACTGTCCCTCAAACATGGGTGTGCTTCTCCCAGGCTTATCTCTAGTGAGCCTGGTTTTATCAGGTTCCCCCTTCAAATCTAGTTTAAAGCTTTTCTAATGAGCCGTTCTAACCCCTGTGCAAAGATTCTTTTCTCCCTTTGATAGGTGTACACTGTCTTGTTGCCAGCAGGCCTGGTGTAAACCAACCCATGATTAAACCCCCCAAAATTCT
This sequence comes from Corvus cornix cornix, assembly GCF_000738735.6. NCBI lineage: Eukaryota > Metazoa > Chordata > Aves > Passeriformes > Corvidae > Corvus > Corvus cornix. Next base: position 56,327,328 of record NC_046333.1, read on the forward strand.
GCCAGTGACACTAGGCTTGGAGCCAGGAATTCATCAGCTGGCTCTTCCTGTTCTTTCCCTCAATCATTCCCTGCAACTGGAAGGATAGAGAAGCACACTACTTGTGCTCCTGATTCCTTAACAAAGGCTTTGAAGTTTCTCTTCCTTCCCCTCCTACTTGGTACAACTTCATTGCTGCCTACTTGGAAAAAAAAAAAAAAAAATCAATAATGGATATTAATCTGAGGGCCATACTAGGATACTAGGCTAGGAAACTTTCTCTCCACATCTTTAAGCCAGGCCTCAAGGAAGCAGGAGACTTCCCCAGGAAGTGGGTCCTTCTCTTTGAGCCTTCTGTTCCCTTCAGACGGGAATCTCCTACAACAAGGATCCATCTTTTTTGCTTTGTGGGAGCAGATTTGATGCAGGGTATAGGTAAACTTAGCACCAAGCTAGATGAACCATCATCCTTGCTACTTTTTGGTTTCACATGCAGTGGCTCCTAAGTATTATGTGAGGGCATTTGGGAAGGTAAGGCACTCACAGAGGAGACACACCTCTGCTGCACTGGGCAGGAACTTGTCACCATCGCCCCTTATCCCTTAAGTCACTGCACTCAGCAGGGCAGAGAGAGCATAAGGAATCTTCCATATCATGTGTACTGCATGTTCTTCAGATGTGTCAAAATGGTAATCACAAGCCACTGGGAAACTCCTTTAAATAGGGAAAATCCCCAAGAAATTTAATAAAATTTTCTCCAACATAGAAGCCTGCACATAAGACCTATTTTATACAGGGTTAATAATATAGTGCCTCAGTTGTCACGATGTAATATATAAACTACACTAAGTGATTGTCAAAGAATAATGTTACTATACTGAAGGTTGTGTGCAAACATTGATTTCTAGGTTTAAGTTTACGCACAAATACAAAACTTGCTTTTAGAGGATTCATTTTGTCCCCTTGTCAGTACACAATTGCAGAAGAAAAGTTACTCTTGTAACTTTTCTTTGCAACACTGTCACACAGCTGCTCCATAAAGCCACCTGAGCTAGGAAGGATCCCAAGCACTCAGCCGAGAGACCCTCCTATTTCCCTCCAGTAATCCAGTTACAAACTTTTACAGTATTTTTGCTGCAATTATCCTCCAACAAGCAGAGTTCAGAATTTACCTAGTTTAAAATACAAACCTAAGGAAAACCACCAAATGAAAATCTCTCTTGAGCAACTGCAACAAAACCCCTTAGAGAAAATTCGAGGATATTAGCAATACTACAAATAAGCTTTAGGTCAAAGTAAGTGCTTGCCTTATCTAAAATAGTTAAAAACTCTTGTTTCTTATCCTGTCAAAACAGACCCCAGTAAAAAGTCTTTCTTGTGGGCTCCCTTTATATACTGAAAGGTTGCAACAGCATCTCCTTGGAACCTTCTTCTCCAGGGTGAACAACCCCAACTCTCTCGACCTTTCTTCACAGGAGAGCTGTGCTGTGTTTGTGTCCCTCCTCCAGACCCGCTCCAACAGGTTCATGTCTGTGTTGTACTGAGGGGCCCCAGAGCTGGATGCAGCATTCCAGGTGGGGTCTCTCTCACCAGAGCAGAGTGGAGGGACAGAATCCCCTCCCTCACCCTGCTGGCCATGCTGCTTTTGATGCAGCCCAGGATACAACTGACTTTCTGGGCTGCAAGTGCAGATTGCAAGCTTATGTCCAGTTTTCCATCCACAAGTACCCTCAAGCCCTTCTCGGCAGGGCTGCACTTAATCCCTTCACCCCCAGCCCGTATCAATACCAGGAGCTACTCTGACCCAGGTGAGGACCTTGCACTTGGCCTTCCACTGTCACAAGCAAAGACTAATTTGTCTGGTTCCAATAACTCTGGAAGACACTTAGCAGTTATGAAGAAAAACAGTAGTTGTTAAACATTAAGTAGACTTCTCTGGCTTGAACTTTTAATGTAAAATGTAATATAATCTTGAATGAAATAACCTTTCCCCCTAAAATTTACACATAAGTGTGATTTCTATAATGCTTCATGGAAAAGTATGTGGTATGTATTTTGGAAGGAGGAAGCGAAAGAAGTAAAAGCCTTGCCTGATGATAATGATGATAATGATGTCGAAAACAGAATTTCCCATGTCATTTTGAACACTTCAGAATTTCCACAGGGCTGCTCTTTAAGCAAAACAGATCTCTCTTTGCTACGTATCATTACCAATTATGCAAACACAGTAATGTGATTAGAAACGTAACTGCTTCAGTACACATATTGGTTAACTCCAGCTTCACAATTTTCTTTTTTACTGGCATGAGTCACCTTAGCAAAGCTGACAAAACTTCAACAGTGACAACTGCAGACAGCAATGTCTAGTTATCAGATTCCAAGGTGAAGTTAATGAACTACTCAGGTAACGGTAACTACATGATATCTGAACAGAAAAAATAAATCAAAAAACCAAAAACTCTCAAAAACAAACAAAAACCCCAAACAAACAAAAACAAAAAAAATCCCTCCAACACACACACAAAAAAACCCCAAAAAACAAACAAACAATTTAAAAAAAAATCAAACAAAAAATCCAAAACATCACAAAACCTGCTAGCCAAACTAGTTAATGATTAATAAACAAAGCTCTACTACTGGAACGAAAAGAAACATAGTGATAAGCAATCACAGCAGAGATGTCACAGACCAGGAGTGATAAACTGCTCAGGACAGAGTAAATCAACTATAGCGTTAACAAGGTTTTATACAGTGAACAAAGACATAACGACGTTTTCTAAAACCATATTTGTAGTTGTTCCATTGAATAAAAGCTGACAGCTTTAGAAGGCATTCCTTTTCATATTTACATGCCTAGTTTTCTTTAATTTTCTGAAGTGTGTAGGCCAGATAGGAACATATAACAAACACATGTAAACTCACATGCAATATGTAACTATGTCCAGGAAATTCCATGTTTTGTCCAATAAGCCTCATCATGTACTTACATACGTACATACCTAGTCCTATCTAGATGTGTATGGCACAAGTGAAAATTAAAGAGACTGCACAAAACTTACTTGCCTAACTTTTGGGTGTTGACTATTGATATTATTATAGTGCCACTGTCATAATTTTTTTTCTTTCTTTTTAAATTGATTTTAATTCATAATACTCTGCTGATGCATATACATATATATGACTATAGAGCACCACCAACATTGTTTAGCCTTTTAGTAGATTTATAGTAATATTGTAATTCAGGAATAATAGACAGCATTATTAAAATATTTTATTCTTTTGAATAAGGACTGAAGTAAAATTCGTTGAAGAAGGAATTGACTGAGTACTGGGCCACAGAAAGACTTGGAATTAAAGTTTGCAGAAGCCTCTTCTGTGACTTGTAAAGACAACCACCTACTCTTTCCATGTCCACAAAAAAGAAAGATAAGAAAAAAGTTGCTATAAATTCTATCAATTCACTTCTATGTAGACATCTTAATGAAAGAAGTCACGTGTTCTAAATAGTTGAAAAACGCTGTTGATTTCCTTATGACTAAAGCCTTTTTCCCCCCAAGGAAGAAGAGTAATTTTCCTCTGTACGCAAAAGAGATTAAAGAGAAATTAATCCACCACACTTCATACTGATGAAAGTAAGGATAAAACAGCCATATGAGTAAAGAAGACACAGTCTCTTCTCATTGGTAACCTCTACAGCCAAAATCCTCTCAAAAACCGTCTCTCGCTTTACTGAATGTACTTAAATTACAGCACATTATTGATGTTATGTCTTCAACTAAAATTCCATTTCTGGAACTGGTAAGCACAGAAACGCACTCAAAGAAGGTGCAATCAAGGACGGTTAGTCATAATGGAGGGATCCATGCAAACAATTTAAGCTGCAGTATTAGTGCTTTACTCTGCCGAGCAGGTTTTTGTGACTCTGTATATCCTCTACATACTATTTGAACTGTAAATAAGAGGTAGACTAACTAGTCATGAATTATTAAGATTAATTTTTAAAAGTTGCCCAATTTCCAGTATGTGCTTAGACGTGTCTGGGAGAGGAATACTACTACTTACATAAAACTGCTACGGTATCAAGACTAAATTTTTTCCACTGAGGGGGAAAAAAAAAAACCAAAACCCACACCCCCGAGATCGCGAGCGTTTAATTTCATTCAAGGGCTGTTCTGACGGCGTTACCGAGCCACGAAGCCAGGTCACTCTGTCACAGCTCGCCCCGCAGCACACACTCCCACTCCGGCCACTCACACTTTTCCCGTTCTGCCTTCCAGGCAGCATTTCCCGACTACGAACAAGGCGGGCATGAGCCCAGCGGCGGGACCTGGCTGAAGCCAGGCCATCGGGCAGCTCCAAACTTTGCGACGGTCCCGGCCGCCCCAGGCAGCCACCACCGATCGCCCCCCCACGGCCAGTTCCCGGCCGAGCCCCCCCGCCCTCCGCCGGCCAGAAGCGGCCTCTCTCCCCCCTTATCCCCCGGCCCGGCGGCCCGCGGCTCCCGGCATCCCCTTTCCCCGCAGCCCCCTGCCGTACTAACCTCAGTAACCTGCCGCTTGCTCACCTCCGCACTCCGGCTGCTCCCACCTCCCCCTCTCCGCTCCCCTCGCCTGCCGACGGCACCGAGGCGCCCTCGGAGCCGCCTCCCGGCCCGGCCCCCCCGCGTTGCGCGGCGCTGCCGACGCCCCGATGTGCGGAGCCTCCAGGCTTCGCCCGCGGCCGGGTTCCCCTCGTCGTGCCCTCCCGCAGCCCCCGCCCGAACCTCGCCCAGCGCCGCGGGCACTCACCGGCTCCTCACAGGGGCTCTCCCCGGCCCTCCCCGGCGCCTCCGCGCCCGCCACTCAGATCTTCCATGTGCCCAGCGGCCGCTCCTCTCTCCCGCTCCACTCCGGGTACGGCGCCCTCTGGAGTGCCCGCTCCAGTGGGAGCCCCGCGGGCAGCCGGGGCTGTCACTCAGCCCGCCGGGGCCGCCGGCGTGGGCACGGCGCTGCGGCTGCCGCCGGCTCGCTACCCCTTTGTTCGCCGGCGGCGGCAGCGCTGACAGCTGCTGCCGGCGGCGCTCCGCGGGCCCGGACGGCCGCTCCGCCTCGGGGCCTCCCCACCCGCCAGCCGCGCCTCCTGCTCCCGGCCCGGCCCGCAGCCCCGGCTCGCTCCTTCTTTCTCCGACCGCGGTCAACAACCGGCGGCGGCAGCAGCACAAGTTCAGGCCGCCGACCCGGAAACTCATCGGCGGCCAAGGCCCGCGGGGCTCCGACGGGAAGCGGATCCACCGCGCCGGGGGAGGGAGCGGGGCGGGGACGGGGCGGAGCGGGCCGGGACGCGGGGCCTGGGCGGCGGGCGCGGCGGGAGGATGCGGCGGGCAGGCGGCGGCAGGCGCCACCGAGGAAGGCAAGGCAGGCAGGGAGCGAGTGGGGATGGAGCGCTCTCCCTCACCCCGGCCCTGGGGCGGTCCTCAGAGCGGGGGAGCCGTTCCCGCCCCGCGGGGATTTAGCGGGAGCGCCCCTTCGGGGGCCGGTGCCCGCCGGCTCCTGGGTGCGGCTGGGGAAGTTCGGGGGCGTTTCCCGGCTGGGCAGTGCGGGGTGGGAGATGCTGGGGCGCGGGGCCGCCTCCTGCCCGTCGTCCTCCGGCCACGCCGAGGCGAGGCAGCGCTGCGGGGGCTTCCGAGGCCCCTGGTCTCCCTTCCTCCCTGGCGGGGGTGGCGCGGCTGGGAGTCGCGGCGGGAGCCGCCCTCTGCCTCGTTCCGGCGAGTCCTGCGGGAGGCGGGAAGGGTCGGCGGCGTTGGGAGAAGCCTGGGTGAGGCGTGTGCCTTAGACCGGCAGCCTTTGGAATGGGGCCGCGGTGTTAGCACCTGGGTTTGGTCAGAATCAGTTCGTGGTGGTGTCTTCTGAAGCTGATGGTGTTTATTGTCACGTCCTTACAGCCCCACCCTTCTTCGCCCTCAGTTTTTGTTTTCTGGAGTCACATTGCAAGTCTCAGCGCTGTCGGTTTCACAGACATGGTCATTCTGCACTGGATTTAGTGCAGAGCAGTGGCAGAGGGAGTTGACCCACTGCTTATTCACCTGTCCTGCCAACTGCCATCCAGGTGACCCGGCCTTACCAGTGCAGATTCCCTCCACAAAAGGCTCTGATCCAAACCCTGTGTATCCAAACACGTGTAGGGAAACGCAGGGAGCAGGCCTTTCCCAGCTGTGCATAAGGGATGGTTGTTCCTTTTTCCTCTTAAAATTCTTAATGTCCTAAAGTATGAGTTCTCCTAAGTCAGCATGTTGCCTATTTAATGTTTCTAGATGCTACCGTAATGTAAATCATTAGCTGTTTCTCTTCAGATATTTTGCTGTTCACATACCATCATTAAATCCTCTAACTGTATTTATCTTAACTGATGGTGAAAATGTCCATGCTGTTATTTATGTTGAGGTTTTTTTCAATATCTTTTCAGGTAGTCTTGATCCCAGGAAAAATACTGGACTAAGGGCATAGGAATCTGAAGACCTCTGTTTCTTCTAGAAGAGGTGGAGAAGCTAGAAACACTAACATTTAAAATCTGTGGAGGAATTAATCTGCAAAAATCATGTGCTTACTGATGCTATGGAATGAAAGAGTGTTCATTTGCAGATGAAGAAAATGATCAGCTGGAAGGTGGAAATGGTCAGACATAACCTTCTTTCTGGAAGCTGATATATGAAGTAATTTAGCTTTAGGAAGTTTTCCATATAATTTCCATACAATTTTGTGATTACAGGAATTGTCACCTTGGTTTAAACAGAAGGGCGAGCAAAGCTTTTTCTTAAATCTAAAAGCCTCTATCCACTTTTTTCAGAAACTAAAGATATATTCCTTTCAGAAGCTCTGTTTGAATGAATTGTGCATCAGTTTGCAGCCCCACTGAAATAAAACTAAGTAAATTAATCCATATTATAGTTTATTTTTATCAGCTTTGTTACTTGGCTGTAGGCAAGACTGTGTTCTACTTTGCAGGGGGGAGATGAAAATCGGGTATTTTCTTGAAATCCATGTGGAATTCATAGAAGTGCAGTACCTGTTACAGCATGTTTTATAAATTACAGTGCTTGTCACTTTGAAATGGCTTTCTTTTTCAATTTCATATCTTTTCCAGAGTTTTAAATTTCTTTGGCCTTTTGTCTGGCTTGCAAAATGGGGAAGACAGTTACAAAGTGGAAAAAAAATACATTGCTTTTATTTTAAAGTTGGGTTAGAGAACAAGCTTATTTGTATCAAATCTATATGATGTGCTATTTTCCCCTTTCATGAAAAGGAAGCAGAATTATATCAGCCGTTGGCATTTCTCCAGCTAAAGAACAATAAATGAATAATGCAAAGCATCAGTGGATATGAGCACTGCATCCTGAAGTTTACTGTGCTGTTGGATGTTTTTTTCACCTGAACCTCTTCTTCCTGTTTATTCATTATTTCCAGTGATAAAGTAAGAAGGAGAGATGGGAAACCCAGAAAACATTGGAGATGCATATGTTGCTGTGATTCGTCCAAAAAATACTGCTAGCCTCAATTCTCGGGAATATCGAGCTAAATCCTATGAAGTAAAACTATTTCTTTTCTTTATGTCTTAGTTGTTTGGCTTTTTAAATAATATAGTAAATATGTAATAATATAACAGAAGAGAATGTAGCCTTGTTTTTTACTCTTTAACCTGCTACAGAGGTCATTCTGACTTCACCATCCTGCTCCTCAACATTTAGTACTTGAATTTTGTTACTACTTTTACAGTAGCATAATAAATAATAATAATAGTATTTTTTTAAAGTTCTGTGCTGTTTTCGGCTGTACTTAAACTCCTTTGGTCTCATTATTGTTTGAAAGATTTTGCTGCTTGAAGTTCCCATTGAAGGCCAAAAGAAAAAAAGAAAGAAAGTTTTGCTGGAAACTAAACTTCAAGGAGGCACTGAGATAACCCAGAGCATCCTGGATTATGTACTAGAAGCCACCAAACCAATTTCACCAGCCAATCAGGGTATTAAAGGTAAAAACATTTTAATCTAATATACTGTTGATAGCACCATAAAAATGGTTTTTTAATTGTCATGGCAAGGTTGTGCACAAGCATGAAATTAGTATTAAAAAAAAAGATATGTTTTGAGGTTCATCAAAAAAAAACTGAGCCAACTGTGCAGCTAAAACCTTTAATTTACCTTTGTTTCTCTTTACCATCCAATATAAAATGCTTACTAAAAGATTTTTAATAAATGAATCTTTGTGCTGCTTCTTCCCCTCAAGTTTAGATTTATACCTAAACTTCCAGTAAACCAGATCAAAGTGGCTTTTGTATCCATAACTTCAGCTAAAACTTGACTTGAGCTAGAGAACTGATAGATTCTAAAGTCAGTTGTTCAGAAGACAGTATCTGTATGAAAGTATTTCTGGCATAACTGTATCATTTAGAGATGGAATTTGATGAGTACCTTTTTTTTTTGCCTTGTTACATAGCTGATCTAGCAAAGAACCTCACACTTGTGCTGACAAATTTGTTTTAGCCTCCCTATTACATTTCCAGATTGGTATAAAGTATAATGACTGAAGGACACTTTGCTGTGTACTTCATCTCTGTTGTTTACGGGGTAAAATGTTGCAGGTGGCAATAACTGCAGCTGAGTGGACTTAACAAAGCTTGTTATGCAGAGAATAACAGAATTAATACACATGGAGGAATACCTTGTAAAAGCAAAAACTCTGTTCCTTACATAGTTTGGAGAGTTTTAATTTGACTCACTCAGATGGCCCAAGCATTAACATGCCCAGCTCAGTTTGTACACTGCTAAAATATGCAGCTGAGGTCACAAAAGTTAAAAAGGACTACAGTCATGTCATTTTTTCATGTTAATGGGTATATATATATTTATGTTCTTTAGTTTTTCATATGTATTTATATTTTCTTCGCTTGTTTTAGATTATGTTTTTTTCCTAGAAATTAGGAAGATTGAGTCTGGTAAGCTTTCACATGGCCAACTCTGGATTGTTTTCTTTGTTTCAATGACTAATTAATTGTTTTGTGGTTTGTTTTTTGTTTTTAAATACTGTGCTAGGAAAGCGTGTAGTGTTAATGAAGAAGTTTCCTCTAGATGGAGAGAAGGCAGGCCAAGAGGCATCTCTTTACATTGTTCCAACTGTTGTGAAAGGTAACATTGAGCATGATTTGCGAAAGCTGCACCCATTTTAACAGAGGTTCACTTGAGGGTTTATTTTTTTATATGATGTGTTTAAGTTGTATATAGCTGTCTCATTGATATATGAATATATGTATAATTATATGTATATGATACATTTATACAATATATTTTAATATATATGGATTTTTCTGTATTTAAACATTAAAAGTTGCAGTCAGGGGCAAAACTCACTGCATATTTTAAACTTTGAAGAAGTTACTTAAAATCAAGGAAGAGGCCTTTGGTTTAATGTATTGCCTTTGTTTTTGTAACAATAACACACTTCTGGTTTAAGCAGTATTTGTGCCCTTGGTTATATTTCAAAACACAGGCCTTAACTTGTGTAGAATTTGCTGAATGCAACTGTAAGACATGCTACTCTGGTTAATGTTCTCTATTCAGAATGCTTAGTAAGTCTCTAAACAGTAAATAAAGTCTTTAGAAAGCAAAGTAAACTACTTGTCAGGAAAGTATTTTTAAAAATATTGAAGTAAAGTGTCTGTGTGCTGTTGGGGAAACTTCTTCATTTTTGCCTTAGTTATAGGACTTGCTAAAAACTATCAAATAGATACCATTGTGGAGTTAACAGTAACAATACATACCCCTCCTAGTCCTGGGTCATCTTCCTTTTTTTCTGGTAACAGTATGCATTTAACATTTATTCCTCATTTCCTCATTTGAGGAATAGTGACAGAATACTTAGGGGTTTTAAGGCTAACCTGTTGGATTGTGAATTGCTATGTAAGGATTGTATGCAATGGCTATCAATTATTATTTGGAGAAAATTAAGTCACTCTAGTCTAAAGTTAGAGGATAGTCTTAATTAGGGATGCATAACTACAAAAGATGTAGAAGGGAAAGTAAGATTCTTCTCACTGATGTGTCTTCAGAGTATGTTTCCTTTTTAGATAATACAAAATATACATACAGTCCCGGATGCCCTGTGTTCTACTGTTTACAAGACATCATGAGAGTCTGCAGTGAATCCAGCACACATTTTGCTACGCTTACTGCAAAAATGTTAATTGCCTTGGATAAGTAAGAGACACCATCAGTAAAAATACATTAAAATGAAAAGTTTGATATTTTATATCAAAATATAAATGTATATAAAAAAGATAATTTGTCAATGTAGTGCATATTTTTATAGCATTCTTGTGGTTAAGAAGGAAATCGTCATGGTATTTTCTTCACGTTTATCAGAAATTGAAACCTTGACAACATATTTCTAAAAGTCTTTTTTGCAAACTCAAGAGTGGTGTGTTTATCTAAATCAAGTAGCATTTTGGAAGTTCATGCTCACAGTGAATGTTTTGTAAAATCATAATATTTAATCTTCTGTAAATGACATAATTGTCATCTGTAAGAGCATTTGCCAGAGTGTAGTAAAAATATCCTGTAATTGTATACCATTAAGATTTGCATTTAAATTAAATCTCCCTGTAGAAGGGGAGTGCATCTTACCCCGACACACAAATTTATTTGCAGTAGGGAGTTAACTTTCAGAAAGGTGATTAGTTGTTTAAGCCAGATTTATAGTATTTTGAAATTTGAGTACATGAACAGGGTTTTCAGGGTTTTTATTGTTTTGGTGGTTTTTTTTCTTTTTTTTTTTTTTTTTAAAGTACCCTTAACCTAGAAATACCAGACACACTTATGTATGAACTTACTTGCAGTAATAAATTTAGCTGAAACTTCTAGCTAATGTAAAAAATCATGTTACAGGCTATTACCTAAAAGGTTCTGTGTGTAGAGTTTTTACAGTTTATTAATAGAGTTGTAGTATTTCCATATATACCATCATAGCAGTTACATTTATTTGCTGCTTACTGAATGCCTTCAGGCTCTAAGTTCTGCTTAGAAGTGTTTCAAGCCTCACAGGAAGCCTTGGAGGTATAATAGAAAATAGTTTATATTTTTTGTTCTCTATGTACATAATCTGAAACAATACTTCTCAAAGATTCAAATTGCCATAACTAATTTATCTACCAAATCTTTAGAGAAAATGCCTGAAAATACCTTAGAAGGTGTTTATAGCACAATGACTATGATTTTACTGTTCTTTCTGCCAGGACCATGAGTAAGTGAAGGGAATGCCGCTTTTGCAGGACATTACAGCTTGGACCTAGGACTTAAAAATAGGCCTAAGCATATGCACTGAACTGCAGGTTACCTTCTGCCATCCATACGTATGTTTCTGGGACAGACAAGATTCAAGCGGTCTGTCAGTGGATGTCCAAAGGATGTACTTCTCTTTCTTCTCTATGTCCAGGCTCAATCACTAAACAGAATTTATTGTATTTCAGCAAAGCACATTTTTACCTCAAGGTTGTGAGAAAGCATGTGCAGAAACCTAAATACAATCCTGGCTTCAGAACTTTAATGCACCACTTAATTTAACACTTAAACAATTTAACAATTTGGTAAAAATATATTTGTTCAAAACTTGAGATGAACAACTTGTCCTGAGGAAAAAATGCAGCAGGTGTACAGTACTGACTTCCCTCAGTAGCACAGAATAAGAGAGCTCTAAAGCTCTTCAATACTGTCAGTAGCAGTGCACTGAGAAGAGAATAAATGTCAGCACAGCTTTCTAAAAAGGCAGGTGGTAGCCTATGTGAAAGAGACTTAGCAGTTTGGAAACTGGACCTTCTGGTTTTTTGCCTTCTCCTGTCTTTCCCTAATGAAACATGTGAGTTGGAAGGCTTAAGTCAGTACAGATATTGAAACTCACCCTTAAAAAAACTGCTTTAAGTTCCAAAATTTGTTCAGAGTAGTAATATTAATAAAATACATGAAATGGTGACATGTTGGTGTGGTTTTTTGGTTATAACCAGTGTTACTCTTAGTGTATGATTTCCTTTTCTTTGAGAGTTTGAGACAGGAAATTGAGCAAATACGACTGTTTAACTGAGTGTGGTTAACAAATTTCACATTCAGGGAGGAATTTAGTCTTATAAAATTGGCTGTCCACCTTATAATTCTTTTTTTTATTTCAAATGTGGGATTATCATATATGCAATCCTTAATCAAAGAAAAAAATGGCATGACCAAAATAATCCTTTTCTACCTGAAAATTGGTTACTTGCCCATTCTCTCCTGCAGGTGGTTGGATGAACGGCACACCCAGTCTCACTCCATCCCGGCTTTATTCAGACCATCTCCTCTTGAGAGAATTAAAACAAATGTGATAAACCCTGCCTATGCTATAGAACCTGGTCAAACAGAGAGCTCGTTACACATGGGTTATACTGCCCTGGAAATAAAGAGTAAAATGCTGGCCTTGGAGAAAGCAGATATGTGTATCTATAATCCTTTGTTTGGATCTGACCTTCAGTACACCAATAGGGTAAGAACTATATTTTCATTTTATATTTGTGAAACATGAATACATTTTCATTTTAAAGTTCACTCATTTATTTGATATGAGTGTGTGCTCACATCAGAGTTGTTTATTTAGCAGTAAGTGTGCACTAGTTTTTCAAATCCTCATATTTGATCATAACTCTCTTTCCTTATAAAATGTTACCAATCCTAACTTTGGTTTCAAGAGAATACCCAACCTGGACAGGGGATTGTGTAGCCAAATCTTAGTAAGATATTTTTTCAGTTGTGTTTAAATTATGTCTTCACAGGTTGACAAGGTGGTAATAAATCCATACTTTGGCCTTGGAGCCCCAGACTATTCAAAGATTCAGATTCCTAAAAGAGAAAAGTGGCAACGTAGCATGAGCAGTGTCACAGAGGACAAGTATTATGTTACATTCCTTTTTAATTATCGGATAATTTTGTTTTGTTTTATTACAGTAGCGCTTGGTAGACTTAGAATGAGATTCCTATTACTTTAGGCTTCTCTGTATAAATACATATTTTAAATGAAATTCTATTTGAAGCCTCTTAAGTATTGAAACACAACAGTTAAAGGATGAATCAAGAAAGGTGTAAATTTTAAAAATTAGAGAAGCATTTCTTATTGTAGTAAATACAGCTGTGGCTTGATTACTGCATGACAAAAAAACTATTTGTATGAGTACTGGCACATTTTAGCTGCATGAACTTCTCTTTTAGTCTTCATGTAGATCTATGGTTAGTGCTATGTTAGTAATTTTTAAAAAGTTGATGTTCTCAACAATTGTAATATTTCTGAATGGTGTTTTTCCTGTTTCCCCTTTTAATTCATAGGGAGCACCAGTGGGTAGATGATTTCCCTCTTCACCGCAGTGCTTGTGAAGGTGACTCTGATTTACTAAGCCACCTTCTGGATAAAAAGTTTTCTGTTAATCAGTTGGATAGTGACCACTGGGCACCAATCCATTATGCATGCTGGTGAGTCAAGGATAGTTTTGCCAATCAAGTGCATTCTAGCTGTGATGATTCTTTACCACTATCATTTATGGAATTTATCAGCCTCAAAAAGAAGAAATAAAAAAACCCCTCTAGATTTTTTATGCTTTGATTATAATATATGTTAGTGTTAATCTTCTGAAGGTTTTGAGATAATTTTAATTTGAATGGGGGAGACCAGTTGTGGAGATCATGTCATCACTTACCTATTGCCTCTTGTATCGCTCCTGATATTTATTCTAATTCCTGTGGGAGGCACTGGGTCTACTTTAGCCTGGTAACTTTCAGAGTCTTCATTGGCTAAAGCCTGTGAGCAGTTTTACAGCACAGCAGTAGCTGAGCTGAGCATGTTTTGGTGCTGGTCAAGCTCTGAGTGGGAAGCTGGACTGGGTGATTTACAGAGGTCTGTAAAATTACAGCGTGTCTGACTATAACTCTGACTTAATCTGTAACTGCTTGAAAGCTTTCCTCAGTCGTAAAAATGCTTTTGTTTTATCTTTATGGAAGTTAGTTTTTTGTATATATAATGGTCAGTATGTCTGATGATATGAATAACATGGAAATCAAGCTAGGTTATAAAAAACCCACGATCTTACTTGCTTTTTAGTGTTTGTCAGAAAGTTTGTAAATACTTTATAACACAAGTATACACAAGAGTTACCAGTTATAAGCGTGGGCATTAAGAATCTCAGGATCCATCTGCATAACAATCAGAAGCTGAACTCTGATTCTCACACTGATTATTTTTTCCGGACAAAGCTGGATTCTGTTCTGCCATGACTGAATTGCTACAACTACCCAAACTTAGCTAGTTTAAAGCAAGGTTCACTTTGTCTATAAGGAATCCAATCAATGGTTACTAGACCAGTGATTACCAAAGAAGTGTAGAACTGATATTAATTTCTACAAGCTTAGTTATGTTCCATTGTGTCTGGTGTAATGTGAAAGCTAAAAATTCTTTGGTGTGGAAAAAACCACTTTTTCATAATTAGAGCTAGCTGCAAAAAATTATTTTATATTTGCTGTGTCTGTTCTGACTTAAACACATCTGCAGGTATGGAAAAGTTGAAGCCACTCGAATGCTGTTGGAGAAAGGGAAATGCAATCCAAATCTTTTGAATGGTCAACTTAGCTCTCCTCTTCATTTTGCCGCTGGAGGTGGGCATGCTGAAATAGTACAAATTCTACTAAATCATCCTGAAATTGACAGAGTAAGTTCTGTTTATATATAGAAATAGCAGTTCTAGCAACAGTTTCTAGCTTGTGCATGAGAAGTATTTTTGTGTCCGGATCACAATGTATAAACACAACTATCTTGTTAAGGGATTACTAAAAAATTGTTAAATATTTTTCCTTACCTCTACTTTTCCCATTGTGTACCAATTAAATGTTTGAACTCTGGTACCAAGGAATTTAATTATCTCAAAAATGTGTTAAATGTTTACCTGTCTGCAGCAAAATCAGTGTAGAATCAGTGTTTCTCTTTATGTTTGTAGCACATTACTGATCAACAAGGAAGATCTCCACTGAATGTCTGTGAAGAGAACAAACAAAATGAGTGGGAAGAAGCTGCAAAACTACTGAAGGAAGCCATAAATAAACCTGTATGAGTTTCTTTTCTAAATTGTGTAAAGTTTATATTTAATTTGCACTTAGTCTTGTAGAAGAGCTAGGGTCGCTTTTAGCTGTTACTGGAAATTGCAGCACACTGAAATTAGTGTAAATATTGGCAAACTGACATTTTGTCTCTTTAAATGTTTTTGTTCTGTTTCATGGCTCAGAAGTACATGTAAGACATGTAAACATGATACTCCAATTTATTTGTAGGAGCATCACATCAGCTACTGATTTTATGTCCATTTTTTATCATGCGACCATCAGCTTTCTTTATGCATTGTCATCTTATATGTTGATAAACAGGAGCATTCAGCTGCTTAAATGTAGGCTTCTATGAAATAGGCTTTTCATCAGTTAGTCAGTGTATGCTTCCTTGGCAGCCAGAGGAGATTTAGCCAAGATAGGAAACAAAATTTACAATGCAATTCCTCTCATCCTGAAGTAGATTTAAAATTAGACAAATGATATAAACCCACTTGTTTTTTTTCTTTGACTTCAGATGCAACCTGTATTTCTGTAAGTAGGTGGTACTAAACCTGTCAGTTTTTCAAGATGTTTTAAATTTTCTTCATTTCAGTCTGCATGAATAATCTTCCAAAATAATTAAGAAAGGAACTGACCTTGATTTTAGGGATCCTATTATGCAGTAGATCACATGAAGGTGTGTGTGTCTAATGGCTCTAAAGACTAATGCACACGTTTTAAGTAGATTTCAGAGTGTAGTGCATGATACTATGTTGTTATTTATTACTACTTAATCAATACAATAAATAAACTCCCCTTATAGATTACTACAGTAGGAATGATAGTAACTACTGCAACAAAAATAGACCACATTTTTAGTCAGTTGTCCAAGGCATCCATCTTTTTTTTCCAAAAGTTTTTAGGAACTTCATTCTTGATGACTTAGTAGATTTGAGGAAGGGAAATAACAAATTCCTGAAATGTTTTTATTCAAGCAGCTGAAACATCTAACCTGTTACAGAAATGAAAACAGAACATTTTATTGATTTATGACTTGTGTACATGTGCTCTAAGCACCTGATTTATGTTTATGTATTTCTTTCAGAAGGCATACTGTGGGCTCACATGCAATTCAGTGAAAGCTATGGGGGTTCTGAAGGGGGAAATGATTTATTATTTAATAGATTTATTTAGATTGTAGTACAGGAGCACTGTAAGATTTAGTGAGATTATATTCTTTTTGTAGTGGGTTCTGAGTAAAGAGTGGTGCTTCCCTCTAAAAACAAGTCTTTTTAGTACAGAGGGGAAAAATTCATAACCTGCCAGTAATAGCAAGGTGAACATTTTGGGATATGCATAGGCAGCAGAGCCCAGATCCCTTGGAGAGGTTTTAAATACCTACTTGCCTTTGAGTTCAACAGAAGTCCTCAAAATACCAGCAAGATCTTTCTTGGAGTTACTGTTGTAAACTGCACAGTATAAGAACTTGCACAGGACGCAAAACAAGCAGATTTGGTAAATAATAAAAATGCAGGAGTTGTGCAGTGCTCTTTTTCCCAACATTATAGATGTTGTTGAATTATGGTAAAACTGCTTTCCTCTCTAGAAGCACCAACAGAAAGGATTTTAACAAATTGTTTGTTTAATATGTTCCCATTTTTCTGTAGTATGAAAAGGCACGGATTTATCGTATGGATGGGTCGTATCGCTCTGTCGAGCTGAAACACGGAAACAACACAACTGTCCAGCAAATAATGGAGGGCATGCGCTTGTCTCAAGAAACTCAGCAGTACTTCACTATCTGGATCTGTTCTGAGAACCTCAGTAAGTAAAAAGGACAATGGTTATAGTTGAGGGTTTATAATAGTTTATTTCTGCTTGCCTTTAGGAAAAAGTAATGCTGTCTTAGGAGAGTAGGAAACATGCTCTCTGACAGGCTTTACAGCCTGATGTCTCCAAACTGCTTTCAGAGCCGTGGAGAGCTTCTCTGTTTTAACTTTTACTTTGGATACTCTCAGTAGGTCTGACTGTATCACTCTGGTACCTATCATGTATTTCATCCAGGAAGATGAGGCTGTTCCAGGTTGCCTTTCTGTTACAGGGCACCTTGGCTATCATAGGCCTTACTAGTAGCTTATCCTGGTTTTATATGTATTTTTCTTCCCAGAGGATCTGAATTTGGATGCATGTAGTTGTTTTTACCATGTTTAGTCTTTTTAAAACTACTAATTAAAGTAAGATGATTAATGTTTTTTCATTAGGTCCTTTATTAATATGATTTTTCCTGTCTTTTACACCAAAATAATTTTTGATAAACAAGTTTTCAGATATATTTGATGGGAGAAAATTCTGATGTAAAATGTCATGTTTATATTTGCGGTATTTTTTTGTATTTCTGGTCTAAATAAAAAAGATATTATAATTTTTATTTGAGATATATAGCAAAAGATAAATAGAAGCCGAAAAGAGTCAACGAGAGCAGTTGGGTTTTTTCAGATAATGTGGTCAGCAGTACTGCTGCAAGATGATAGCTATGGGACACATTGTGGATAACAAAGCTCAATTGAGGTCTGGTAGGATACTGTGTTGACTGTGTCATTAACACAGAAGTCTTGCATTTAAAACTTTATTTACTGTTGCCAATGCTCCACTCCAGTGGCATTGTTACTTTTTTTTAAAAAAATAGCTCTAAATGTTGCAGGAAATGTTTTGTTCATTCTTCTTTAATCTTTTTCTTCTGGACTCATGCCATTTGCCTTTTTACTTTGCTGTATGCCACATGACTGCTGTAACCCTCAACTAAACATAGATGTTAATGTGAAGAAAAGGAAGTGTTTGAGGGTTAAAGTCTTGCTGTGTTCGCCTTTTCTAAATACGTATGTGATGTTTTCATAGAATCATTGAGGTATTACCCTTGCATTTGAGGGGAAGAGCTCACTGATACATTGGTTGTGTAAAAGTGAGTAATTCTCTAGGTATTTAGCCTAGATTTGAAAATGAGATCCTGATTTATGGCTTCAAACAACTGGTGGACAAGTTTCATTATGAAGTATGTTGCAGTTTGTGTTCAGCTGTAAGGACTGTGAGATTCCTGCTTGTAGGACACATGATGCTTTTCTGTGTTAGAATGTGAAATGGATAAGTTAAATGAACAGATTGTTCTCAGTGAACATATCTATTTAAGGTTTTCATGTAATGTGAAATGCCACAGTGTGAAAGCCAGAGCAGTGAGGATGAGGCAGATACAGCCTCCTAGAACCTCACTCCTAGAAAAAGCTAAGCAATTATCCAAGGACAGGCAGAGTGAGTGAGTGAGCCAAAGGTACAGACTGTAGTACGTAGTAGGACTGTAGTTGAAAGCTCTGTATTAATTTCTCAGCTCTCATATACACAAGAGAACATGAAACAATGATTGACTTTAGCCTGTTTAGAATCAAGACATTTACAGATTAAAAAGAAGAATGTTCTGAAAAGTTTATGGTTTTTATGTATGTACAAAAAACTGAAATACATTTATAAGATAAGTTGTATGTGTATTTTTGTGTCAGAAATAAGATCATTGGACTTTGTATTTCTGCTGTAATAATAGAGACAACAGTCTCTCATGCTTTATTATTGTGTTTTTAAGGTCAGTCTTGGTACTCCAATAAATTTTTAAATACCGCTTCACTCCTGAGAAACTGAAAATAATGAAGTTTCAACACTATTACATTTAGTGAATTGATGCTAAGAGTTTTGTCAATAAATCCATATTTTCAAAACCTTTTCTATATAGCAGTTTAGAAAACATAGGGAAAATGTCTGGTAATGAGTCCTCAATTTCAGATACTCTAGGTTTGGTGCAGCATTTAATCATTTATGTGTATGTGTGTGTGTATATGGGGTTATTCCGTTTGTGTATTTAGAAACAAACCCTGTTATTTTTCAGGTCTCCAGCTGAAGCCATATCACAAGCCTTTGCAGCATATTCGAGACTGGCCTGAAATATTCACTGAATTGACAAACTTGGATCCTCAAAGGGAAACTTCACAGCTTTTCCTGAGAAGGGATGTGAGACTTCCACTGGAAATAGAAAAAAAGGTCAGCACTTGGAAGTGGATGAAATCATGGTCAGACTCAGAACACTTTGACGGTCAACGCTCAGTGTGTATAGTAACTGTAGTAATTTCCAAACTTATTTAAACCTGACATCTCCTTTTCTGTGCCTTCCTGCCATCTCTTTGTTCTCTCTCTCTTTCTCACCCTCTCAGCTGGGTTTATCCAATGTCTCTGTGTGTCAGTCTCTGTCTGTCATACAGCAAAAAACAACCTGCCTGATTTTCTTCCTTGTGCTGTTGTTTTTCAGTTATTCAATTGGTCGATTTCAATGGGATTATTCAAACATATTATTCAAAATGAATTCATGGGGGAAAAATCCACAGATATCAGTATTTCTGGGAACTTTTTGATTGGGCATGGTGTGCTAGTTGCCTTTCATTTGTGTATTAGATCAGTGAAGTGTTGAAGTAAGTGTTGTTAATGAAAATATGTCATTTTTTCTATTACAAAGTACCACTAAAATGTACAGTTCAGTCAGGATCAGACCTTTGTCTTCTGTCTCTGAATCAGTGAGAAATTGTATTTATAGTTTCTAAGCTCATTTTCCTTTTTACAAAGAAATAATATTATTTACATCTTTTTAACAGATTGAGGATCCGTTGGCTATTCTTATACTTTTTGATGAGGCCAGATATAATTTACTGAAAGGTTTTTATACATCACCTGATGCAAAGCTGATTACACTGGCAAGTCTGCTTCTGCAAATAGTCTATGGAAATTATGAGAGCAAGAAACATAAACAGGGCTTTCTAAAGTAAGTATTTGTGTTTAAAACTTAAAATTCTGGGTTAGATTAAGTATTTTTAGATAGCACTTACTATGGAACTCTCAGTCTTTAAGTATGATACATTTGTTGGTTTTCTCCATCACTGAGCTGTAGTTCAGGGTAATCATGTAACCCTTGCAGCATTAATAGAAGTCAGACATCGTGTGTGAAAATGTATTAATCTTAATTATTACAGTCTTAGCGGGATGGAGGTTCTGGAGTGTGTAAAATCGGACCTGAGATACAGTAATACCACAATGAACAACAGTATTCACTTGAAGGATTCTGACAGGGACTGAGGCTTTGAGCAATGCTGAAGAAACATCTTACTGTGGCGGTTAGACCAGTGTCTGGGATTGACTTTCCTTCTTTGGACAGACCATGTAGCAATATAGTTTCTGTCATTTGTAGGAGAACTGCTGTACTAAATTGGTCAAAAGCATAGCACTAGTAGGGCTCAGCCAGATGGTATTTTTCTCTCCCCTTCTCTCTGCATGCCAGCACAACAGTAGCTTAGCTATTTTGGGATGGCTTGTTCTTCCCACGTACGCTTCTACAGAAGTATCTGAGCCCATGAAGATTCCAGTTCTCTACTGTGTGCACCTTCGCCCCCTGCCATCTCCACCTCACTTCATTCATGGAACAGCAGCTGTGCTATTCTGGAATGCTGCTATGCTTTTCAGCTTCTCTTACTCACAGTGTCAAGTGAGCTGTCTTGGCTTGGCGGTTTTTTTGTGTATTGTCCTGCAGTTACACAGCCGGTAGATGGAGCATAAGGAGAACGGGGTTTAAGTGGGACTGCCCACCCACACGAGTGTGCAGTTCAGTGCAGCTCAGTTTTGTATGAAACTACTCCCTGCTGACTCCCAGCAGCTGCAGGGTGATGTTCCTCTCCACACTGAGGCATATCAGTACTGTGGTTCAAAGTTCATCCTGCTCCATGGAAGTGTTTGGCTCTACAGACAGGACTACCTGCAAAGATAGTTTGGGCTAGATAAAAAGCCATTTGGGCATGCTCTCCATCCATATTCACATTGTTCTTCATATAGATGAAGAGTTTTTGATTTTTTTTTTTTTTGTAGTTGACATAAATGTTTATTGGAAGAGTGGTAATGCCAAAAATATATCCAGGCTGTTGTTCGTATGAGAGTATCCTTGACCTTAAAGATCTGATGCATGGTCCTGTGCAGGGCTTTTGCTTGTAGATCATATATGCCATTACTGCCAAATACAGTTGTAGCGGGTTCGGTTTGTCCCGGGCGGAAACACCAATTTAGTGTAGTGGTTTGGTCTAAAATACTCATTACTGTTTACCTTCTGTGAGATAAGAATTAGGAGAAATGCAAAGCAGGCAGCAAACTTGAAAGAATATAAAGAAGTTTATTAACAGACCTAAAAGAAGAAAAAAAAAATCATACCACGCCTTCAGAACACTTCTCCTCCCCCCACCTTTCTCCCTTCTCCCAGTGACAATGTAAAAAGACAACCCTTGAGATGTTCAGTCTGTTTACCACTTCTGTAATAGCCTTGTTCAGTCCATTTAGGAAGAGGAGTCTCTCTTGCCCATGCTATGAAAACATTATCACGACGAGCCAGCCGCCCGGGTTGGTTCTCTGCTCGCATGCGAGTCCCTTCCCCGACTTGCAGCTTTTCCCACAACTGCTTTCGAGGGTCCGCTCTTGAAGTTTTTGGGGTGCAATTTTAAGGTTGAGCCATTAGAAACAAAAGTTCTCTTCACCCATCTCTGGGAGCATTTCATCTCTAGAACAGAGGCCCTTCTCCTTCCCTGGGAGCAAAGGGTCTCCTCATCTTCATCTCTAGGACTATCTCTGGGAGCATCTCTAGGAACTGAGGTTTCTCCTTTTCCATTTGGAGCAAAAGTCCTCATCGCTTCCATCTCTCCCTGTTCAAATTTCTCATGAAATTACAGCTGCTTCAGCATCTGCCTATCTCAGCGCAGGTGCTTTTGCTCACAAGTACAAGTTGAACGCTCCACCCCATGCCTTCATGAAATTACAATGAGTACTCTGATACATCATAGCTTTATAACAGAATTTCAGCTTTAAGCATCTCCTCTTTCTTCTCCCTCAGGTTTTCAGCTCTTCACAGCACTAAAAGGGTTAATTTCACCTAGGTCTTGCAGCTGGCATTTCGTTTATTGCTGTCGGTCACATGATCTCTGCCGGACATTGGTGCAGCTTCAGCTGAATCTTGGCCGCACTGGAGGGGGGGGGAGCCAAGCCGCTCCGGTCCGCAGGTGGAACAGGGCCCATCAGCTCCAGGATGGCCTGCAGCCACCTGTCCCAACACTGGGAATGAGACAGAGCTATGGGGGGGGTTTTCTATTCTTAAGTGTGGATCACAGAGGCGGTCACAATTTTAAGTGGCTTAAAGAATTGTCCATATTCAAACTGGCCACTGATAGGTGCTGTCAGGTCACAGAGGAAGCTGTAAGCACCCCTTTGCAAGAACATCACTTCCAGGACTATGCTTGCTAACCCATGACAACAGTTTAAATAGATTACATCGTTAGGTCTTGAGAGTGTCTTATTGTACATAAAAGCAAACTAGTAATGGTTTGCATTCTTCCTTTTAGAGTTTTTTGTTTCCACATTTTGGGCTTTTTAAAAAAGGCAGTTGATGTAAGTAGCTTCTCTTTCATGTCCTGTAATATGTAACTTTAATGTGGAAATTAATTGGGCTGAGTCCTTGGTAGTGCTGACTACAGGAGTGGAGGGAAGAGTATCTACAGTCTGTTATATTTTCTAAGTGTGTGATATGCTGATGTAAATGGCATTTTGTATATAATTTTGGCTTCCAAACTGGAATTCACCAAACTGCTCTCTAACCAAGTACGAGTCGTGTGTTCTGCTGGCATTTCTTCTCCATGCCATGCTCATGATGTGTGACACAGAGCGTGTAATGTAAAGCTGGATCTTCATTAACTGAGAATTGCACTGTATGTTAGGAAACCATCTCATCTGATGAGGCAAGATAGAGTAGGAGCTGACTGTCTAGCTCAATATGTGACTTGAAGGTACACTGTGGCAGACGTTGTTCTTTTTTCTTACTTTGTTTAGTGAAGAAAACCTTTGTTCTTCTTTGTTTTTCTCTTAGTGAAGAAAACCTTAAATCTATTGTACCAATAACTAAACTAAAAAGTAAAGCTCCTCATTGGACAAACAGGATACTTCATGAATACAAGGTGAGATAAATAAGCAGGTAAATCGTGTTCTTAAGCACTTTTGACTGTTTGGTTGTCAATTAATGAACAGAAATACTGGTATAAAAAGCTAAAAATGTGTATGTTCTGAATTTTTGGGATGGGTTGTTGGAGTGTATTTCTTGTACAGTTACAGATGATCTCTTTGTTAGAAGTAAATATATTTGTTATCTGTTTATTTACCTTCAGTGTTAGCTGTGTATTGGGCACACTTCCAATTCAGGCATAGATGTGAAAAAATCTACTGATTTAAATTTTCTTGTCTGCTCATAGGAATAGATCCACCAAGTCCTTTTTGTCAGTGTAACTTGTATCTTAGGGATCTGGTAGTGCTGCTGATGTGCATGTGTCTTGGTTTGAAAGACAGGTGTCTGCTAAGGAAGGCAGGAGCCTCCCTTGGAATGGCAGATGCGACCCCCCCTTCCCTCCAAGTTATTATAATTTTGAAATCAAGGGCCTTTAGGCAAAGATGTGGGAAATAGGAATAACAGTTCTTTACTATTAAATATATATAACCAGTCAAACAAGCAACAATAACCATGGCAGTAACAGCAAACAATCACAAACCCAGTGCCAGCCTTCTCGGCTGTCAGGCCCTTTCCCCTCGGGTGCAGTTCCGCTCGCAGCCGGCAGGGGCGCTGGCGGCTCCCGGTGAGCAGGGCAGGTGCGATGGTTCCCCCGCGGCTGCAGGGGGCGC
The DNA here is from genome assembly GCF_000738735.6 of Corvus cornix cornix. NCBI lineage: Eukaryota > Metazoa > Chordata > Aves > Passeriformes > Corvidae > Corvus > Corvus cornix. The sequence continues at coordinate 56,351,200 of NC_046333.1, forward strand.
TCCGGAGCGAGCTCGGGGAGCACGCGGCACCGGTGCCCCGGGATCCCGGGAAGGGATGGAACAAAGGCTTCACAAACCCCTGGGCAGCCGATCCCGGTGTCCGGCCAGACCCTCAGGAACGGCAGGCTGGAGCTGCAGGGCCGAGCACAAATCCCGGGTGGCAGACGAGATGTATCCAAACTGCGGAGCTGCGGTGGGAACCCCCCGGAGGTCTGGGCAGGCAGGGCGAGCACGGCTACAACGCAGCGGAGGCTCGAAGCAACAGCGGGGGCAGGGCAGCCATGGCCCGGCTCCCAGCGGGGCAGGGAAGGTGGGCTTGGGATCCCGGGGTTTCTCTGGCAGAAAGAAAAGCAGCCGATGAAACAGCCTCCCTCTCCCTCCAAACGGGGACCAAGTGCCCACGCACCCAGGTGAAACGAAAGAGTAGCCAGATGCCCCCACGCCCATAGCCAGCTCTTTTGTTTTCCTTAAGCACACAGTAATTTCTCCCCCTGGCGACACATATGGGCAAAATTCCTTTAACAGAAAAAATAAAACCAGGAGAACTCCTAAAACCCCAACAGCATGTGCACACACACCCACACAAACTCCTTTGATTAGAGCAGTTAACTGAGCAAAATTTTTAAATGTGGACTTGGGCTGCTTGTGTAAAAATGCATCTAACTGAGGGCTGTGGGTCCCAAATGAGGTCAGATTAAATTTGTGATCTTCACAAGTAACTGAGGAAAAAGTGAAGTGTGTCAGAAGGAGAACAGCATCAGCTGATGTGCATCACTAAAGGTAGCTGCCAGGAAACGCTGCAGAGGTACCCAGGGAATGTTTTCAAGCCTTGCCCCTCTTTTTGAGATAAGATTACTCAATCATAAACTTCTTTTGATGCCCACACCTTTTTTGTCAGAAATTAGCAGGTCGTTCCTATTCTTTCTAATAGAGATGGAGGAGGAGGTGATGGTGGTCTAAGACTATGGTGTAGCAAAGTTGTCTCTACTCTGTCATCAAATTATATGTAAGAATGAGTATAGCTTTCTTGACTTCTGCTTTTGGGACATTATTTTGCGGTGTGGGGCATGGGGGAAGGGGAAAGCAGTTGCAATCTTTTGTTCTGAAGATTTTACATGTTAGAAATGGCTGTGTAGAATTGAGGTAAGCTTTAATGCAGGGTGTGGATCTGGAGAGGCTGATCCTGTCTAGCATACCCACAGTCATGGCCCCATAACTGTTGAAGATTTGTGTTCTCCCTCGTGTCTGTGCCTTCTGGTCTTGTCCATGGCCCAACCAATTTTTTAGTTGTTAGAGTGGTTGGTATCAGTCTGGTTTGAGGAGCACTCCAGCAATAGTTTGTTCTGACTGCTGCACTCTACTGAAGAGGAAGGAACAGAAACCTGTCTCATTCTGAATGAAGGCTCCACTAATGAAAAGAGATCTGCACCTCTCTTTTGCTTAGAAAGGAAAAAACAATCTGTTTTTGAAAGGAGGTACTTGCTCATCTTACCATGTTTCACTGGATTGGACCCCTTAAAGGAGGAAGAATACTTAGTTTTAAGGATTGTGATGCATTTAGTGTCAGATGGGTGCATAGCTGCTGATCCCAAGTCCCAGTTAGTTCTGAGAGAGGCAAAGCCGTGGGGCGCTTCAGAGGTTTTGTGTCTCTGCTCAGATTTCTGAGGCTCATACAGGTATCTGGGTTTTGCCTCAGTCTCTTCCAGCACTTGAGCCTTTCCATGGCTCTAAGGTTTAATTCAGCTGTAGGAAGATGGTTGATGGGAAAGCACTTTGGAAATATGCTTTTAGTAGGGATTGCACTGAACAGTGGATTTTCTTCAAACAATCACAACTGTCTGGAAGGACTTGTTGATTGCGATTATTTCTTTATTTATAGAATCTCAGCACCAGTGAAGGTGTCAGCAAGGAGATGCATCACCTTCAGCGCATGTTCTTGCAGAATTGCTGGGAAATTCCTACTTATGGAGCAGCTTTTTTCACAGGACAGATATTCACCAAAGCAAGTTCAAGTAGCCATAAAGTCATCAAAGTGTATGTAGGAGTAAATGTAAAAGGGTTGCACCTTCTCAACATGGAAACAAAGGTCAGCTTAAGTGAACTGCCAGTGATAACTGTAAAACTTAATTCTCTTCTCTTAAAATCTTTGTACTAGAAGTAATTTCACATCCAACCGTTTAGTTAAACTTGACTGAAAATTTCCAAGATTTTAAGACCTTCGTAAGTCACTAACAAAGTCTTGCATTTTTTCACTTTACTACTTTATGAACTACAACTGCATTGTGGAACGTAGTGGTTTAAGTCTGAATCCTGTCTTTGTGAATGAAGCGAAGTTCAGTTTGCAAATATGGAGGATATTTTCTGAGTGACCGTTTCCTACATTTGATCACAGGCTTTACTCCTCAGCCTAAAGTACGGTTGCTTTATGTGGCAGTTGGGAGATGGAGATACGTGTTTTCAAATCCACAGTCTGGAAAACAAAATGAGCTTTATTGTGCATACCAAACAGGTAAGCACTATCATTTTTCATCCTTTATGTTCAATTATTTTTTTCCTAAATTAGATAGGCAAGCCTCTTTTCCCTTGGGGCTGACGCCCCTTGCACAGTATAAAAGAAGCCCAAGCCAAGCCCACACAAAAATTATTTTAAAACTTTATTATTAATATTTCAGAATGTTTTCTTAGCATGTGAAGCCTTCATAATTCAAAATACATAAAATGCATCTATAATCATTAGGATAAACCTTTTGTTTAATTGAAACCGTTTCTTGCATATGCCCAATCCCTCATTCTCTAAGATTAATTCCAAATATAATGAGAATCACAGAGCTGGAGCCAGTAACTTTGTGATCGAAAGTAATGGAGTTTGAGATTGGATAAAGCTGAGAATTGCTTTTGTCATGTACTTGATTGTCATAGTTCTGAAATGCTGATGGAATTTAATTGCATCCCTTTACCCAGGCAGGACTTGTTGTAAAACTCCTGATGAAATTAAATGGCCAGCTAATGCCAAGTGAAAGAAATGAGTGATGGAAATGAACAATAGTTACGAGATGGCACCTGATGGCTGAGCAAAAAAGAACTTGTCCCTCCTCGTAACAGGACTTCCATGTACATGAATTTTACACAACAGAAAAGTCAATTTGTACAGTTTTTTTAACTTTGTACAGAAGCTGCATGGTTTATTTTTTTAAAAAAACTATACTACATATCTATTATTTTTATAAGTATTTTTGTGTTTCATATATTAACTATTGTAGGGCTTGAGGTTAACCAATAAAGCTAATGAAATGTAAATGGTTTACCGAGGTTGACGAGCATGAATCCAGTAAAGCTTTTGTTCCCAGAGAAATAGGGGACTACCAGTGCCATTAAGCAAGTCTCAGTTAACCTATTTACCTTTCATGTCCTTGCGTGGAACATCAAGGAGATGGTATATGTTGCAGTATTTTGTAGACACCCTGTATTTTTAAGATACTATTGATACATATGCTTAAAAGACCAGTTAGATCAGTTAGACCTTTGAGCAACTACTTTTGATAAACTCTTTGTTTTTTATTTGGTTTCTGACAAACATTTTAGCTCACTTTATTTTTACTCTTAACTTTCTCCTACTTTGTATTCATATTTATTCTAAAATATTGCATGAGGATGCCAAAAGGGAAATACTTTAAATCATTCAGAAGCCATATTGAATGTTTAGCATGCTTGTTTTTTAAAATGGATTTTTACTTTTGCTGTGCAATATAAAATGTGTGTATGGAGGAGAGGGAGATACGGATTTACAGATGAACTTTACTCAGAGGACTTCAGAAAGTTTAATAAATTCTACCCTGGATTGCAACATGTATGCAGTAACAAAAACTCATACAGGAGGTACTAAGTTATTTCTCTTAAATTAATTTTCCTACCGATTACTTACTTCAGTTTCTTCAGGCTAAAAGCAGTGCAGGATGCAGGAATAATGATGGCAAGGAAGTCAGATACAGTTTGTAAGCATTCTGCCTGCTCTTTGTAGAGTCAGGATTGGGGCTCAACAAGTTGGGTGCCAAGTGTAAGGTGGGATCCTATGCAGTCTGAAACATATCTTGTACATTAAAATAGTATCTGTAACACAAATCTTTGAAGTTTGTGGTTGTATTTCAGGGTTTTAAGTGCACTTGACTATTTCTTCCGTGTAAACTGCATGCTAAAACAGTGTGCAATATTTTGTAAAAAAAAGCTTTTTTAAAAAAATAAAAATTAGCACTTGCCTCTAAGTTTTCAAAGAAAAGCTAAAATGAATGTGAAGAACTGCGCTGTTGTATAGTAATTTTACTCATACCTTACTAGTAAGTGCAGTTTAAGAAATTAAAGTAGTAAGCTGTTAAAAACGTGAACAGGAGACTTGTATTTTGTATTCTTGTTAGCAAGCTGTACTTTTCTACTTCACAGGTCTAAATAACAGTAAATTTTCATGGATTGTTATACTTTATTTAAGGTAAATAATGCAACAGTCAGGTCCTTCATCGTGCATCCCTGCTATCACTTGGCACTGGTATCAGAAATATATTTCTCTACATAGCACTTTCTTAGAAAACTAGAGGAAAATGTTAAGAAGGTGTGTCAGTTGCCTATTTAACTATACTATCAATATGCCTTATTGCTGTATAGTCCTTTCTGCTAAATTCTTATTTATTACTACCTAATAAATGGTTTGCAACAAGTCACATTTGGTGTTTCTATTTTTGTAGCCAGCATGAAAGTGCCATCAAATGTTACACCAAGCAGATGTTATTACCAGAGAGCAGGCTTGTCTTTGTAAGGTATGTTAGAAGAGCATCAGAGAGGACCAGAGGGAGAGTGCCATGGTGCCTCTGAATTAAGGTGGTGCACCTCAGAAACTGCTCAGGAATTCACCAGGTAAACTTGAAACTGTTCATCATGGGAAAGCAGAGGTTTGTAGATATTGCATATCAGTATAGCCACTGAGTAGCAAGAGCCCAGCTCTGCAGTCCCAGAGGCTTCTGGCACCTGGGTATGTAGGAGCTTGTGCCACCCTGCTGTGGCAAGGCAGGTGTGTGCACTCCTTTCATCTGGAAGTGGGGAAATGAAAAACAGGAACAGAGAGAAATCCAACACTGCTGAGACAGACCATTAGTAACAAGCCTCATACCACTACCAAACCAAAAAAGTGGGAACCAGCTGCAATATGGGCAAAGCTGACACTTGTGCCTTTGTAAGCATGAGATGCCCAGCTCACCACCTACAGTCCATCTAACAAGCACTTTTTTAAAAAGCAAGAACCTGTACAGCTGACAAAAGCAAAGATTTAAGAGTAGAACACTCAGCCAGGCCCTGTAAGGCAAAAGAGTAACCGAGAACTTAAAACTGTGAAAAACAGGCACGATTTTACCAAGTGGCATAACTGACCCCCCTACCCCAGTGAGCAGCTTGTGCAAGAGGGAAGCCTTGGTCCTGAGGGGATGGCCTGCTGCTGCTGCTGCTGCTTAGTGCAGGGAGCAATTGCTCCAGGGTGCACTGTCAGCTTACAGCTGGATGCAGCTTAAAGCTGGGCTGTGAGTGAAAAAAGAGATACAGGTTCAACAGAAACAACATACATGGTCTGCAAAAGCTGTGCTTTACCTTAAAGAATTGTTATTAATATAGGGTAAAGATTAAAAAATTATTACTATTCTGTATAAATTTAAATATAATTAATAATTACATAAAAATGAAATGAAACCTTTCATATATAGGTAATTAATCTAGAAATCCTGTCTCTTGGAAGAAAAGGACTGACACTATTGCCACCAAAAATGTATTTACTTTGTAAATTGACAGTACAGAATGTCAATCATAACCTGCTATCTCTCATGTCTTTTGAAAGAGTTGTCAGAGCTTGTAAATATGAAGTAACTCTTTGTCAATCACTGCACTGATTAATGTCCTTTGGCATTGAAAAGTGTTGAAACTTAGAGCTTGCAGGCAACAAATTAAAAACTTTCCTAGAGCCCATAGCTGGCATGAAGAGTTTGAAGGTACTCAACAGTGATTCCATGCACATCTCAGCATTCACAAGCATTGTCTGCTACCTCCCCTCATCTAGTAACACTCAGCACACGTGAGAGCTTGATACAAGGTTTACCAGAGGATATTACACACTTTAAGAAACAACAAGAATGTTCAAACAGTAACAAGCTTGTTTTTGCCTGTGTACCTTTTCTAGTTGACAAAAGTACTCGGAACTGATGACAACAATAGATGTTGTCAACAAATAAGTCAAATTTCAGATGAAGTAGGGAATTTCAGAGAATTTAGGTTTCTGAACTTTGCAAAAATTTATTTAAAAGCATTACAGATAATCTTTGCAAGTGTACCCTGTTGAAATGTCTCATTGTATGTAATGACCAACCTGGCTTCCTGCTAGTACTCCCTGGACTCACACATTTAAACTTTTCTTTACGTAGAAACTGACTGAACAAACACTGCATTTAAAAGACCTACCCAAACCAGAAATCTCCGGAAATGCATTGATACATTCCTGTTGAATTAAAAAACTATATGGATAACAAGCTGACTTTGGCTGTGATGAGCTTTCTTAGTTTCCAAATGCAGCTCTGTGCACTATTTGATCTTAAACCCTTAGGTCTTAGTGGAAACTCACTTCAGAAACAACACCCGGATTTTCTCACATTAAACATTTGGAGCATCTGGAATTAAACACAAACAAGCCGTCCTCGTTCTCCGCGTGCTGTGCAGCCTCACAAACCAGCGCCCTGGGCTGTCAGCGGGGGCGCCGGCAGTGATGCCCGAGCACGGCTCACCGTCGTCGGCCTCATTTCCCGGAGACCCACGTTCTCCGGCTGTTCGAGGACACGCAGCATTGCAAACACCCCGTCGCCGAGCGCCGCGGCGCCGCCGGCGGTCAGGCCCGAGCCCTCAGGCGGCCGGGCCCGGCCCCCGCCCCGCCGCCCGCCCAATGGCGTGGGCCGCAGCCCGGCCGATGCCGTCACCCCGCGCAGCGCGGCCGCGGGTTGGCTCCGGCAGCGGGAATCGTCACATGGGCAGAGATCAGCCCAGCGCCGGGAACCGTCACATGGGCTCGGATCAGCCCGGCCCATCGCACCGCCCTGCCCCGCGGAGCCACGGCGGATGGCGGCGGGCGCCGAGAAGATGCTGAACCTCATGGATGTCGGCGGGTCCCTGCTGGAGCGGGTGGCTGTCGGCAACCCGCTCTCCCTGGTGCTGGCCGCCTCCGCCTTCGCGCTCAGCCTCGGCTACCTGTTCAGCTGGGGTACCGGCGACACCTCGGCTCCGACCAGAAGGTGAGCGCCGGGGGCGGCGGGGCCGGGCGGAGGCCCGGCGGGCTCCGCCGCTGTCCCGCTGAGGGACGGTGCCCGCGGGCCGGCGGAGCCGGGCGCTCTCGCTGCAGGGCGCGGGCGGGCCGGGAGCAGCCGCGGGACAGCCCCCGGGAGCGCAGGGGGAGCGGCGCTGCACCCCGGGCGTGTGGGAGCGGGCCCCGGCGGGCGAGCGGCGTTTCCAGCAGCCGCTCTGAGCGCGGCTTCTTGAGAGAGCTGCGCCGGCTTCGCCCTCGGCCGGCCGGTTGGTACCGCGGGAAGGAGAGGCGCGCAGGGCTTGCGGAGCCGAAAGGCGTTCCCGGTACTTTCATAGATGGAGCTTCAAAGAAGGCGCCTGCTTATGTATGAAACCCAGTGCTAACCTGAAGTTGCTTTTGGGGGGCTGTTTAACAAATCTTCCACCACTGTTTCATTTCTGACTGCCTTCTTTTCAGTTGCCGTATCTTTGTGCTTTACATTCAGAGGCAGCATAGGAAAGAATCTTACTCATATTCACTTTATTTTAACCCTTGCTGCTTTTAAATGTAGTTCTATTTGAACAACTGAATATTTTTTAAAGGTTGGCCTTTTCACAAAAGAGTTTAAACAAACATATATAAAACTTCCTTTGTGGTTAGTTTTCATGTAAATAGACACGTTTTTATTACTTTTTGTCACTGGCACATACCAGGGAAGTGGTCACAGCACCAAGCCTGGCAGAGTTCAAGCAGCATTTGGACAACTCTCTCAGGCACATGGTGTGACCCTTGGAGATGGTCCTGTGCAGGGCCAGGAGTTGGACTTCGATCCTTGTGGGTCCCTTCCAGCTCAGGATATTCTATTAGTCCATGATTCCATGATAATCTCTGAAGAAAATTCAGTAATTATTTTTCTCTTTCTTCTACAGAACTACCCACCTTTTATTTCGTCAGGCATCCCTTTCCTTGGTCATGCAATCGCATTTGGAAAAAGTCCCATTGAATTTTTGGAAAATGCTTATGACAAGGTATGTTTTCCCACATGACTGGATGAGCATATATAAAAATACTTTTGTGTATCTGTTAAGTTCTCTTTCTGGAGCCTGTTTAAAATCAGTTCATTCTCATTTACCACCTCAAATATGGAATGGAGTGTGCACAGTAGGCTCTGTGATCTTCAGGTCTCTTCATGTACCAGTAGTGTTTTCTGAGCTCTCTCTTGTGATTCACATGTCAAAAATATGCTTGTGCATTTGGGTAATGCTCATAGCTGCATCACAAATTAATTAAAAAGCCATTTTCATGACATTATTTCTTGCTGTAATTGGTAACTTTTAATCACATCCTTTACCAGTCTGTGACCAGGCTGGAATGTAACTGACCACCTCCATAGGCAACTTGATGAATTTTAAGGCCTCTCTGATGTTAAAAGAGCTGGTGGATAAAACCTCAGTAGTTTTTATACTGTAACAGCCCAGAAGAAATTAACTAAATCAGTAGAGCCTTAGTTCCAATTAAGTTAGGTTTATCAAGCTGCTTCACATTGTCTAAAACTATCTAGAGTTATAAGCTTAAATCTTAGCTTGATTAGCTTAGAGAAAGCCAGGTCCGGTGCATGAAGGTCTGCTGGAGACTACTTTTAAACTTCCAAGTCTTATTTGCCCCTAATTACCTATGCATAACTCCAAATCCAGAATTTTTCGAGACAGTGTTTGTAGATTACTGGAGTCAATATATGCTGCAATCTCACTGCTAATTTTTTTTAGTGTGACTGATCTTTCATTTATGTTTTCTAAAATAATTGGTTTTAAAATGTGCACATTCACATGTGTTCATTATAACATTAGATATCACTGGTATGTACATTGAGAACAGAATTTAAATATGGTTTTAAATATTTTTGTCTTTATTAAATCTCTGGATACTTAGGAGAAAATGTAATTTATGAAAGACTGTATATAGAGATAGGGATTTAATGATTTGTGTTCTTATTTAAAGGAAATTCTGGGGTTTTTTTTTATTCTCTCTCTTAGTACGGACCTGTGTTCAGTTTCACTATGGTTGGCAAGACATTCACATACTTACTGGGTAGTGATGCTGCTGCTCTACTCTTCAACAGTAAAAACGAAGATTTGAATGCGGAGGATGTGTACTCTCGGTTAACTACGCCAGTTTTTGGCAGGGGAGTTGCCTATGACGTCCCTAATGCGGTTTGTATTTTAAATACCAGATGAGTAGAAAAGCAGTGCAGTTTGAATGCTGAGTAGGCAGCCCTGAGCTCTTGGCTCTGTCTGATGGGGTTGTGTTCATATGCAACTGTGGCATATTGCAGTAGGGAAATAGTCTGATCTGGCTAATCAAGACTGAGCATGTTCAGGTTGCTTTCTTTACCACCTGGCCATTTGTCACTCTGGATGTTATCCTTTGTTCTTGAAACCATCTAATCTCATCATAGAGGAAAAACTAGTGAGTCACTTTTTTCTTCCCTTGCACCATGCTGCTGACTGCAGCTCATTCTTCCCTTCCAAACAACTTCAGGCCTTTCTTCTGAGAAAGCCTCAGGAGTGATAACTTTATTTTTGCCATGCCAAATCTAAACATGGGAGTAATCATTTAACAGTTTGAACCACAAGGTTTGTCTTGCTCAGACAGAAATCATTCTGTATGTATTTGCAGAATAGTCTGCATGGCAGCAGAGGGGCTGTGTCATGTGGCGTTGTATCCAAGCTAAGCGTTGGCTGCTTTCTTGTTTGGGAGGGTGGCCTGTCATGTCAGACCCTCAAACTGCAGAAGCCAGCTTTTCTGTGGCCCCACTTGCTCCACTGGCACTCTGTGTTCAGTGCATGTTAGGGCAGAGTAGTTGGGTGGAAGAAACAGCACTGTGGTATACTTTATTTTTGGATTTTCAGTTTTGGCCTCATTTTGTTTGTATAAATGTCCGACATTTGACTAGTGTCTGTGACCCATCAATTTCTTTGCCTCCTTAGCATGCCTCTTCATTCATGCCAGCCTATGTGCTGTGGTTGTTGCCTATTAATGATGTGGGTTAGGGACAGTAATCACTACTCTTTGCCTCCACGCTGGCATTTTGCCATGATCCACAGAATATGCATGTTGTTCTTACCCTGTTCTTTTGAAATTCTCATACACAGCTAACTACCTACAACTTGCTACTTTCTAAATAGGTAAAGGAGAACTTGGTTGTCTCCTCCTTTGTCAGGAAGTACTAAATTGTGGGTAGGCAGTTTGGGGGGTAGATTCTTTTCCACTTCATGGATTTGCATGGCTCCTCTCATCCCTATGAGAATGAAACCAGCAGGACTGCAGCCTGGACAACAAGTAGGAGATCATTTCTTGTGTCCTAGGAGATCTCTTCCATAAGTGGGGCCATTCTAACAGACCTGTTTCTACTAGTTCAGATAGTCAGAGGCCTTCCTTAAAATGTCAGGGATGGAGTTGTCAATCACTTTTGCAGCTGCTGGAGTGCGGAGGGTGCATGATTCTCTGCAATACATCTCATGTTCTTCTCTGGTATATACTAACTTCAGAAAAGTCTGTGAATCACAGACTGCTAAATTGGCCAGGTTTTCACTGTGTTGTGCTTCTTCTGTGGATTCTGACTGTCATGGGATGTCTGCTTGAAACTTAAAGGTCACGATTTGTTCTTAATTCTGTGAAAGTGTGCCCACTTATTACAGCTGCTTTGACTTCTGCTTGCATGCTCTTCAGTTTGTGGATGGATTTGAATGTCTGTCTTCATGCAAGAACTAGTTCTTTGATGGGATCTAATCTCATCCATCAGTTTTATAGAACTTTCTGTAAGCTCCTTGGAAATGGGCATTTCTTACAACCATATACTTCAGGCACATAGGGATGATTAAAGCCTACCTTATTGGCCCATCATATAGAGCTTTTTTTTTGCTTTTTTCTGAAATGAGGTTTTTTTCTAGAGTTACCCTAGGCTTTCTTTTTCCCTGGAGTGCGCTTGAGCTCTGCTTTAGTCAAGAGATTAATCTTCTCATATTACTCAGTAAGCTTTGGATGTCTGTGGATATGTCTACTTAATTCATACCTGTGATACCAAGAAGGACTTCTTTCTTATTATCTCTGCAGATTCAGGCTCCTCAGAAAATTCCTTTTTTTTCCCAAAAATTACTCTTTTTCCACAGCAAGGAGATGCAGGGAGTTTGCCACTGACATTTAAATTATCTCTGACACTGGTTATCTCTAGTTTCCCTCTATGAAGCTAGCACGTCCAGTTGTGGCCAGAACACGTTCTGCTAGAGGTGAGGTGGTTTTTTTGCATAGTGTCATCACCACAATTTCATTTCAGACATCTAATGAGAAGGCATTTAGAGAGCCATGGAAAATTTCATTGGCATTCTACAATTGATGGGTCATCCTGAAGTTTCTTTTGAGACCCCCTTCTCTCTGCTTAGGCTGCTAAGTATCTCTTCATTTGGACCATGACTTTCAGTCACATGTTTAGAAGAACCACTCCTTATTCTTCAAAATGAGTAACTTGCTTATTTACCAGTGATTCTGGTAATTGTTTGTTAATATCCATAGTCAATATATCAACTCATACTCACTCTCTGTCTCCTTCCCCCAAGCCTCTTGCAGATAGTTCTTTGTTGAGAGGAGCTGAAGTTGCAGAGGATGTGTTCACTCCCATGCGCCATTCTTGTCTCCATCAAGCTGGAGCCTGGCTAGTATGTTGCAAGGGGAAATGTGCTTGTCTCTTTGCTCTATGGCATGTGTGTCCTCTGACAGACTTCTGGGGTCCTCACTGCATTCTCAAAACAGAAGCTTCTAGGAAGTAGCCTTTTATTCTGTATCTTACATGCAGAGCCCTTGGTGGGAAGAGTTTTTGATGTATCACACTCATGGTACAGTGCAGAGCTGTAGGACAGATGTCTCATTCATAATTAGGGCTTAAAAATCAAATGAGTAATTTTCTGAGTCAATGTTCTGTCAATGCAGTGAATGTTTCTCATCTAATGAAGGGCTTTTCACCAGTAGGTTTATTAGCTATGGATCTATACAGAGAAAAAGAGGAAGAGGTGAGAAGGGTGTGAAACTCTCTACTTTCCTAGGACACAGTTTGCCTCCTGCTTCTGTGTCTGACCTCCTGGGCAGTGAGATCAGAGGGCTTTGTAAAAGAAAGGGTCATCTCTAGTCCAGTGGTCCTTGCAACTGAGAGAACAGAGGAGAGGGAGAGAAAGCAAGGAGGCTGCATAGCAGGGAACACAGGCTAAATCCAGACTTTTCAAAGATGGGGCTGGTTAAGTTTGTGATTATATATCTAAAGGGCATTCCATCATTCAACTTTGCGTGCATCTTGTATCTTCAGGGATAAAGCTTAATGAAGATACTAAAATAGTCTTTTTGTTTGGTACTGCAAAAGGGAGAACTGCAGCTCCTTTGAGCTATTATTTTACTTGGATGTTTCTGAACTATTGCTTGAAAGACAAAGAAGGTGAAAAACAGAGTATTAACAATTAGTTAGAACTGAGTATCTGCTGTACCCTGCAGTCCTAATCATAATCCCTATTTACTTCTGGATGGTCTTATAGTACAAATTCTAACAAGCTTTAATTACATTAATATGATGATGCTTGTACTGATTGCTTTTTCTGTCTTGGTTCTTTTAGATATTTTTGGAACAGAAGAAGATGCTCAAAACTGGGCTAAACATTGCCCAGTTTAGACAGCATGTATCTGTGATTGAAGAAGAAACAAAGGAGTATTTCAAAGCATGGGGAGAGAGTGGAGAGAAAAGTAAGCAAGATCAAATGCATTTTTCCTCCAATTTTCTGGGAAGTAATTAAGACCAATGCAGTACATTTTTGTAAAACATGTACTGGAATATTAAAGAAACTAAAATTACATAGGTAAAAGTGTACTGAACATCAGAAGAAAGAAAATACAGATTTTTTTAAAATCAAACGTAAGGCTATTGGAGAACAAAGCTGCTCAGAAAATCACTGAAAGGAATGAAGGACTATCTTGGTTTTGGTTTCTTAATGGGCTCATAGTGCACCTGTTGTGCACATTTTGGATGTGTCAGCTCAGTGTAACCACTTCCTAGTCCCTGGGAAAAGCTGCTGCTCTGACACCCTAGAGAGCCTGTGCTGAAGATCTTGGCTCTGAGAGTTTCTACAGTGAAAAACTGCATCTTTGAAGCTGATATGGTTACGTTAGTGACCAAAGTGAAATAGTTATTTTCCCTCATTCCCAGCTTGCCCATCATCGTTACAAGCTCACAGTTGCATAGCAGTGCTAAATATTATTTTAAAATACATATTTATATTTAAATGCATACAATTTCTATAATACATATCACATTTTAATATATTCTTTTGAATTTATTTGATTTATATGTAATATAGTTAATAATATGGTAATATATAAATTGATGTTTAAGTGTCTAAGTACTGCTATATAAAAATAATTCAGTGAGCAGGAAAACTGGTTTCCCACGGATTTGGAATTCAGGGTTAAATCTTTGTATGGCTTATATTTATTAAGGATTGAGCTTGTGATGCATTGCTTGCTTTGGAAGAATTACTAACTCTGCTACCAAAATTTCTAGAAAGAAATACCTTAGAAAAAAGGTATCAGTGATCTAATTAAAAAGGTGTTTGAAGAGACATCTGATGAGACACACAGAAATTGTAAATTGGATTCTTTATTCTCCTAGTAAAACTATCCAAAACTCTATTTTAAATTATTAATCTGTGTCCAGTTACTTATTTTTTACTTACACAAAATAAAATTATAACCTGTAAAACATAACATGTCACCTGAGATGCATCTTCAGTAATGTTTTTCAAATCTTTCCTCAGACCTGTTTGAAGCCCTTTCAGAACTGATCATTTTGACAGCAAGTCATTGCTTACACGGGAAGGAAATCCGAGGCTTGCTGAATGAGAAGGTGGCTCAGCTGTACGCCGACCTGGATGGGGGTTTCACTCACGCTGCCTGGCTCCTGCCAGGCTGGCTGCCTCTGCCGAGCTTCAGGTACTAGCAATAACAGAGGAAGCAACTCAAGCATTTTATCTAAACTTCACTGTTGTTTGGATTGCCCCCCATCCCCACCATTTCTTGTTCGTAAGCTATTCTAGACACCCCAATAAATCCTCGTAAGCATTCTGTGTTACTTTGTATAAAGTTGCTAATGGAAGTGTTTTGAATCACAGGCGTCGAGATCGAGCGCACAGAGAAATAAAGAATATTTTCTACAAGGTTATCCAGAAACGTCGGGAGTCTGAGGAAAAGGAGGATGACATGCTCCAAACTCTACTTGATGCTTCATACAAGTAAGCCAAGAGTTTGAAGACTTGTTTGAAGATTTACTTTAGCTTTGAGCTCTTTAGTCAAAACTATCTACCAGAACCCAAGAAACACTCCTTCACGTTCTGAATTGGTTTTGTTGCATGCAGTTTGTCCTAGCTGTATTCCTAAAAACAGGTTTAAAACTTCACTTGTCAATGGTTATTCCGATTTCTGAGATTTTCATCGGTGGTCGTGAGGTGGCTGAGGTTGCTTCCTTTCTGTTTGCTGGCTGTTGGGGAATGATTTTCTTTAAGGCTCCTAAAGAGTCTCTCTCCCTCTATTCTCCCTTCTCCCTACCCTTAGATCTTTTGCCTCTCTGTTTACAGTAGGCAGTGAGAGAAGGAGTGAGTACATTAGAAGAAATGGTAAATGCTGCTGTATAAATAGCAATGCTCAATAACTGGAAATGTGACCAAACGAAGCTCTGACTTGGCTCCCTTTGCCGCAGGGACGGCCGCGCGCTGACGGACGATGAGATTGCGGGAATGCTGATCGGGCTGCTGCTGGCAGGGCAGCACACGTCCTCCACCACCAGCGCCTGGCTCGGCTTCTTCCTCGCCAGAGACAAATCCATCCAGGAACAGTGCTATGCAGAACAGAAAGCAGTGTGTGGGGATGACTTGCCACCCTTAACTTACGACCAGGTTTGTATCTTACGTTAGTCCTCAGGGGTATTTTTATACTTTTAGATGCTTATTTAAAAAAAAAATATCATCAGACATGAAACGCAGTCACAGTCACATGCTTTGTGTTAAAGTAATCATTAGCACAGTCATTCTGTGGTAATGCTGTTTGCCAGTACATTTCCTCTTCTCTTCCTGTCCAAGTAAATTTTCACCTTGATACTGTTTTTTT
Source organism: Corvus cornix cornix (assembly GCF_000738735.6). Lineage (NCBI taxonomy): Eukaryota > Metazoa > Chordata > Aves > Passeriformes > Corvidae > Corvus > Corvus cornix. The sequence continues at coordinate 56,366,690 of NC_046333.1, forward strand.
AATCAGTGTTCATTAGGGAAAGTGCAGTTCCTATGTTTATTTAATAAATGATAGTTCTGTAGAAGAGAAAGATCCTCATATTCCCACTGAGGAAAGCAATGCAGTGTGACCTTGTTCTTTAATTAGGCAACAGTAAATACTCATGAGACAGATCACTAAGACACTAGTTGTATTCAATTGCACTGGTCAGTGATTTTTTTCCTTCTTAATCAAATCAAATGGAAAAAAAGAAATTATCAGTGTAGTTTAATAAAGTACATGTAAATATGTCCTGCTTACTCTTTGATTTTTTAAAAACATTCGTTTTTAAACAGTATAAAATAGCATTTTGTTTGTATTGAATAAATGCAGCTATATTTTGATATATCATTTTCTCTATATTTTCAGCTCAAGGATCTAAGTTTGCTGGATCGCTGTCTAAAAGAAACTTTAAGGCTTAGACCTCCTATAATGACCATGATGAGAATGGCCAGGACTCCCCAGGTGAGGAACTTTTTGAAGCTAATTTCACTGCAGCAGCACAGGCCAGATCAGAGGTATCTCGGCTGGCAGAAGGAAACACAAGTGAGCAGTGTTTGCTGGCAGGGAGGAAAGCTGATGGCAGTCTGGGGTTCTGTCAGTGGTAGTGTAGCCAGCATTGAGTGAGGAAAGCATTTAATACCTTGAACTTGGTATTTGTTACCTCCATCTAGAATTGTGTCCAGCTTTGGACCCCTGCAGCCCCCTGCAAGCAAGAGACTGATGGAAGTGCAACAAGCTGAGGGCCACCCGGGATGGGAGGGCGCTGCAGCCTTTGTGGTGAGAGGCTGAGGGAACGGGGACGGTTCAGTCTGGAGAAGAGCAGGCTCTGGGACCTAGGAACAGCCATGTGCAGTTTTCTTCAGCAAAACTGACCCTTCTTGTAGCTACCAGTCTTATTTGAGCTTAGTTTGGTGCCAGCATTTAAAGCCTTTTTGTTTGCCAGGTATTTTTAATTGCTGTCATGGAAAAATTTGGCACACATTTAATACAAGCTAGGTAAATCCAAAAGAAAACTCGCTCTTTGTACAAATACAGTACCGTGTCAAAAAATGAAAATTTTTTTTTAACTATGTCCCTTGAATGACAAAGGCTTTCAATAAATTTTAAGTTCTTTTTTTTTTTTTATTAAACCTCCTTCTGTAGAATTGCCAGCTTTATTAAAGCAGCTGGAAGGTTCCTGCAACTGCTTGAGCACTGTGTCCTGTATAAGTAAGAGAGAAGAAAATGCTAGGTTATTAATTTTAAATGCACTTGGCCAAAATCTCCTGAAACGTAAGCCTTGTGATGTAACACCTCAGGTAACACTTTAAAAAGAAAAATGGAGCCATTTTGTCATGTGTGGGGTCTTGTGTCTTCTCTTGTAGACTGTTGCTGGATACAATATTCCCCCTGGCCATCAAGTTTGTGTATCTCCCACTGTTAACCACAGACTCAGAGACTCCTGGAATGACGCTCTAGACTTCAAACCTGACCGGTATCTCCAAGATAACCCAGCAGCTGGAGAGAAGTTTGCATACATTCCCTTTGGTGCTGGTGAGTAAGAGAATGCAGCACCTTCCTGAGTGAGGCTGTGCTGAGGTGGCTCACACCAGCCATCTCCTACAGCACCTCTCCACGCTGCAGCATCTGAGGACAGATGTTTTTTTTTTTTACATTTCTGCCTGAAAGGTTTCTTACTTGAAAGTGAAAGTGCTGTGAAAATAATTAAGTTAATAGTTCTGCATTACTCATAGCTGTATATATCTCTCACAAAAGGAATCAAAACATCTTTAGGTTAGTGTGAGTGATGTTTGACTCACATCTTTTCAAATCAAGGATAAACTTGGTAATAAAAGTTCAGCTGAAGGCAGAGCAAAAGTCTGCAGAGTCCCAACTTCCAGAACAGTTTGCAAATATTGCTGATGGAGTTAGAGTTGATCTCATTTCTCAGTGTTGCAAATGCTTCTTTGCTGATACATAAATTAATGCTTTCTAGTGGGGACAGAACAGCACAATCTCATTCCACTTACTCATCTGTTTTATGCAGTGACAACTTAGAAAAATAAGACTTGGATGGAGTTATAGAATGGGGTATGTGCAACACCAGAGTCTCAGATTGATGAGAAAGGGGCAGCTACTGTCCACATGAAATTTCTAAAGTTAGCTGATTGTCAAAGGCAATCCAATAAAATATTCTAACTGTGTTTTATGACTTTCCTTCTAGGCCGTCATCGCTGCATTGGAGAAAACTTTGCTTATGTTCAAATTAAGACTATTTGGTCTACTTTGCTTCGTTTGTATGAATTTGATCTCGTCAATGACTATTTTCCAACTATAAATTATACAACAATGATACACACACCTAATAACCCTGTTATCAGATACAAGAGGCGGTCTCTGTAAACTCTGGTGCTAAAACCTTACTTATTTAAGTGTATGAACTAACAGACTTTTGAATAAAATTGTGACAGAATGAGTGGCAATGGAAGCTGATGCATCTACTGTTAGGAAAGCAACAGTAGTCTACCGAATGCAAAAGTTATGCATCTATTTTGTTTGCCCACACTATTTACTGCTGCTGTGTATAACTGCTTGTTCTACAATTTTCTCATTCCATTTTTAAAGGAAAAGTGTCTTTTCTATTGATGTAACACTTTTAAGGTGCATGCCAGATCTTTAATGAAGAAAAAAGTAATTTCTACAAGTGGAACTCCTTGCTTATGAAAAATAATTGAAGATTACTTTTCCCAGATAACCAAGGGGCGGCAAGGCTGCCTACCTTGCCTCTGTACCCAATTACAGCAAACCCATCAGGGAACAGGCACCACGGGGGACTGCATGTGGTGGTGCCTTTCCTTTGGCATTTATGATTCTGTTCCAAGCAAGTGCGCGATGGTCTTGGCTGATTTAAGAAAATGTTACTGTAAGCTAAGTGTAGGCAGAGTTCAAAATGTTCACAGGTAATTCTTTTCAAGAATGAGCCATTTAACTGTCTAATTTGAAGTAGTTGTAAAATGCTTATGTTCAGAAAGCAATGAGTAATTCTCTAAAAAATTTTGAAAATGGTGATCTCTGGAAGCTTGATGTAAAGTGTGAAAGTAACAATATGAACATACCAACAACATGAATTTTGTAAATAATATGTTTGTGTGTAAAAAGGTCACAAATTAAGTGAAATAGCTGAATGTTGTCTGGGTTTGTACTGACTCATGCAGGATTGTTAAATAGTTTTTGGTTCAAGAGTGCTGATGATAAATGGTAATGAGCTCTGGCTCACAGGAATTTTGAATTAAATTTATAAACAAACCTCTTGGGGAAGTTTCCTGTGCTCAACCCTGTCACTTCTTTTTGAAAACGTTTCACCAGTAAATTTGTAACTCTTGGAGTGGGTCATGCCCCCTTCAGCAGTGCTCAGTGTAACAAGGGCTTCCTCCAGTCTTTCCTGGTCTAAATTCAGTGTAACTGTTGTAAAACCTTGTGTTTGTATCAGGGCAGGTGGCTGGGATCTTCCCTCCCAGCTCTGTCAGATGTGACCAGGGTCTGCAGAAGCCAGGCTTGTCCCTGTCCCTCTCTCTGATAGCAGTGCTTTGGAATCTGTAAAAAGTAAAGCTGCAGTCACTACAAACAGGAGGAAGGCAGGAGCTCCCAGGCAGGAGCAACCTGTTCTGTGTGAATAAGGGAGCAGTTCTTGAACACAGTTAGAAGCATGAAGTCATGTTTATTTCAGTACTTTGACAAAATACCCATAAAATTCAAAACTTCTACCATTACAAAAATAGGTCTCTACAAGTGATATTCTGTCTGCACTGCCAGTAGCAAATATTACGAGAGTCAATGTAACTTCAGTAGCCTTGCCAGAAAAAGTGCAAGTAAACTTTGCTGAATGTAGCTCAATTTAATTAATACACAAGTTTCATCTTTGCACCCTTTTGATAAATACACACCTCATAAGTTAATCATTTAAATTAGCATTCCACAAATATACATGTAATTTAACTGTGGGGGTTTTTGTTTTGGGTTTGGGGGGATTTTTTTTGTTCGCCTTTTTTTTTTTTCATAAACACAAAGTGCCTACATACATAAATCCCAGTCTGTGTGGGTGTGCCAGGATGGAACTGTATACAATCGTATAGCTGTGTTCATATTGGTCCCACAATATACACATTATACAAAAGCACAGAAAGAGCACAGATTTACAGAAGGCAATCTGTTAGCATCACTGCCAGTGATGGAGATGTTGAAGGGTATTATTATCTTCTTATACCCATGTGCAACTGAGTGTATGAAGTCGAACCTGTAAGATGGAGAAAAATTCTCATCAGGATTACTTAGAACAAGTAGGTACATTCAGCTGAATAAGCATGAAAGATTTTGCATGGGAAATCATAGAACAGGGACTTCTAAAGATCAAATCTTTTAAGAATAAAACTTCCTCAAGGATGAGGAAGACTTCAACACAAAGCTTCAAAACTCAAGTTTGACAAATTTCATCCCATTGTTCTGACAATTTTCTTGAGGTATTCCTCTTACAGGAATTGCCATTATCTATGGGACAAATTGACTGTAACTTCTGTAATCGAAGTGGTAGGAGAAGAAATTCCTCTTCCACGTCCCAATCTTCTGGGTACAATTTTTTCCATGTAACTTAAACTCTTAGCAAGATGCCAACTGAATGCTTGCTGCGCATTTATTAGAGATCAGGGAAGTAAAGTGTTACCAATAATCTCAAAATCTATAATTAAAGCATGCTTGTATCTCTTTTGAAAGAATTATACAGTCTTCTTTTAATTGAGTTTTTTTGCTACAGCTCAGAAATGCCTCTTGTTTAAGGCTGAAAATTGATAAAATTGAAGTCGTTTGTTATGTATCTCAGAGAACCAGCACCCACTTGGCAGTGGGCCCTGTGCTCCCCAGGGATGCTGGGGAGGGTGCCTGAGCCCCTACCTGACTGCACGCTGCCCAGCCGCTTCTGCAGTGCCTCCAGGCGATTGATGTAATCTGTCAGAGCCCTCTCGGGATCGTAGTTCTGCAGCTGAGGACAGGCGAAGGAGACTGGGTTTAAATCAGCATGCATCCCGGGGAACCTAGGGGCAGAACAACGCACACCATTTCAAAAAGGGCAACTACAAGTAAAAATATCAGCCACACAGCAAAATACTGTAGGTAGGGATACCTCATGGCCTGCATGTTCCTTAGCTTACCCATGTGGTAGCCAGCACATCAAACCCATTTAACCTCCCTGCCACTTACTGTCCAAGCCAGAGAAACCACTCTTCCCACTTGCCTTCTCTTTCTACTGCACAGGATTTGTTGCTGCATTTTTTCGAGATGAAGACTGAGCAGAAAATTCCTAGTGTGATTGCAGCAGAAGCCACTGTAGATTGAAGTCTGGTTTTCTATTAAGAAGCTTGTGTCAACAAGCACTGCTATCTTTATAGGATTCTGCCTCTCCTCATTACTCTCTAAGTAAAAGTAACAGTGGCTAAAATAGATTAAAAGTTTTTTCCATGTAAACTAAGATAATACAAATATTGAGGTGGTTTACATAAAAATGAAACTCAAAAATGGCTAGAATTTGATATTCAGTGAAGATCTGAGCTCACAACTTCGTATTAGCTCATCAAAGGCTGATGGCACTCATAAAAATGTTGCCCTTGATGAAAAATACCTGGTTTCACTGGCATCTGCCTCACTGATGCATCTGGTATCACAGCTTAGGGTCGCCAACCAGAAGGGCTTAAACAAGAAAAAGCAACGGAGCTACCAAGCAGCTTCCACCCACACTCTGGCCATGACACCACGCAGTTGTTGCCAGCCCATAGTAATGGGTGAACCTCGGCCACAGTGGGCAGCCCTGCTTTCCCTTCCCTTGGCTGAGAGCCCTCTCCACACCACACTGCCCCAGCCAGCAGGGCAGGCAGGGTCACTCAGTCACAAAGCCCAGGCTCTGCAGGTGCAGGAAGGCACAGCTCCATCCCGCGATCTCTGCCAGTTCCGAGAGCACGACGGGAATCAGTGTGAGGGGTGTGCGAGCTTTGGGCTCAAGCACCTGATGAGTAATCACACACTGAATGCCTGAGGCATCATTTTTTACCTATTCTTACCAAAAAAGGTAAATCTTACAGCATCAAAGGTTACAAACCTTAGCAGTCAACACTGACGCTTTCAGTTAGCTAAACAGTGCCTGAAAGAGAATAGTAAAAAAACCCCAAACGTACTTATGTTGAAAGTTTACAGGAGATCTAGGAGACTCCATGCCTGACCTGGATCTATAGGAATGCCTCTGTTCTCCATAAAGATCCATGCCACCAGAGAATGAATCAGGCCGTAATTCATTACCTAGAAATATAAAAACCAGTGTCTTGAAACCAAAAGCTTTTTCACTTCACTGGGCATCTCAAAAATGAGTTTTCTGTTTGCATATCACAAAAATGGCATTTAACAAGTGTAGACCACTTTTAGACCCTCAGGGAAAAGCAGAAGTGAAATCCTGGCCTCACTGACGTCAGTGAGAAAACTCTCACAGACTGAGCAAAGGTTTTAGTGCAGACCTAAATAGCCAGTAAATAATAAAGAAGCTTCTGATTCTCCTTAGACTCCTACAAAAAAGCAAACAGAAAACTGTCATTTCCCAGACATAAACCTGTAATAAAAGAACGACAAGCTTTTGTTCTAAGAAAAAGACCACGGTGCAGATCTCCTACAAAAACTTCAATGACGCAGCTAAAATTGCTTTCATGAATGCACTCCATAGCGAAAAAACTTCCATATTTTTTTAAATACCACCCACAATGGAGCAAAACAAAACTGAAGAGAATGCAAATAGCTTAGTGTCTATGCTGAGAATGGAAACTGAGAAATAAGCTAATCCAAACAATTACAGCGAAAGAAAGAGGGAACAGCCCCCATTCATTCCACATAAGGACAATACAAATTAAAACCCATCTCCATTAAGCAGTGACTTGCAAGTAAGGTGTGACTTGCTAATACCATTTTTTCAGTCATTACTAGACTGTGACTTACCTGTGTTCTGGCTAAAGACATCCCTATTGATAGTCAGAATACCAGAACCTGTAACTCTGTGCCATCGACGAACCAGGAACTTCATTCTGCATTTCAAATTAAAAAAACCAAAAAACAAACAGCTTCAGGATAAATGAAATAGTCTCATAAAAGTAACCTGCTTCTTTTATTCTAGAATGTATAAGAATTTCTTGACCAGCAAGCAAAATTAACAGATGGGCGTCTAAAACCTGAGTATCAAATACAAAACATCCTTTTGCACATCCCTAAGCAAGACCATCTTTTGTCCAAACCTGCTTTCAGCTTCACCTGTGCAATTCCAGAGGTGCTGTATAAGTCCAAGTGGACAGTAAATGGCTCAAGCACCCAAGCAACAGCACACCAGCATTTTAAAACCATACTAAATATACTTTCTTTACCCTGTCACAGCCCCAAAACTGCAACTGCAGAGCACTATGAGTAAAAATCTCACAACAGGTACATGAATAGTTCATTGAATTTATACTACACACAAGGCTCAGAAGAATAGCAAGCAGAAGTGCTTGGGGGTTCAAACCTTTGTGAAGGTTTGTAGCAACATGGCAGTACAAAGCAGTAATAAACTTTACTTTTTTTCCTCACCAATTCCTGCTCATCCTTAGTCTTGTGAAATTCAAAGGACTACCTAGATGGAGAAAACTAATTCCTAAATCTGTATTATACTTGTATGTATGAATTTAATCTTTAAAGGAAATTAAGCTGCAGAAAAAAACCTTTGTAAATAAGTGCAATCCTTAGAATTGCTCATAATTTTTTTTTAATAATATGACTTTACACAGCACACTCCACCCGTGCTTATCAAACACTGAGCCCTTTTCAACTACAATAAGGCTGCTTATTCCTATTACAGATTTTATCTACACTCTGCTCATCTTGTCACTCTACTGTATTCATGACTACCAAAAATACACCATTTAAACAGGATGGAATATGACAATTTCTAGATTTCACTAGAGAGCTAGAAAAGTATATATTAAACTGCATAGTCATTTCTGTTTGAAATGTAACTTTCTCCAGTTTACCTTGAAATTGCAATGGACACCCTGACTGCAGAGCGAAATCGTGTAAAACCCTTTGAATGATGTGTGATGATTTCAAGGTCTGTGTAGGAAGGCTGTCCCCCCATCCGTGCTATGAGGGCCAGCGTGGCTTCTTCACACTCCTGGAATCCTCCTAGTAACAGCAGCAAGTATTTTTTCTGATAGATGAGAGCTTTCCGAAAGCTCTCTGCTCGCAGGTATTTGCCATAAATTCTCTGCAACAAGAGAAAATGAAAAAAGCCCCATAAGCTCCATGAATCACTACAGTTCCAAGACTTCTGACATCGTTACTTCTATAGCATTTCTGTGATTATTCATTTGTCACTATCATGGCGAAGACTGTGCTGCTGCTCTCTCTTGCTGAATGCAGCTTCTTATATTGAGGTTCACCTAAACATCAAGAAATGGAGCACACATAAAAGGACAACATAGGTGCTTACATGTCATTCTTGGATAGAAAAAATAATAGTCAGGTATCTGAGGATGAAAATTTTAAAACTGAATTAGTATCTGTTTACGCAGAATAAAGCAGAGCGAACACAATGAAAAATAGGCCCATATCAAAATTTTAAAAGCAGCTGTAGTTAATACGTGGGGAAAAAAAATCTTCCTACCCTTAAAACAGCATTTTCAGTATCTGATCCCAGTTCTCTGAGGAAAGCCTCACTCCTGAGCTCTGCTCTTAGCTTGGAGAGTTCTGCATCAGCTTGTTTCAAAGATTTCTGCAGCGACAGCCTTTCTCTGTTCCACATTTCCTTCTCAGAGGCAACAAGAGTATCAATATTAACTCCAACATCTGATGAATGCCTAGAAGACTGAAGACAAAGGAAACTGAATTTGAATGACTTGGATGATTTGGAAAAGCTTAAGCTGTGTCATCCTAGTCATTGGTTTGGTGGAGAGCTCATAAAATTAATGAGAAAAACTACCCATTGGTTGGATCTGAGGCCACCCTTGCGCTCTGACACCTCAAAAGCAGTGACTTTAGGAGCCTGATCAATGTCCCAGAAAGATACAGCTTCTGCAAAAAATACTGCCCTCAAGTGGATCATATTAGCTTAAGGATCTTGAAGCTATCTGGATCTATTAGCTGCTTACCACGGTGACAAGATACAGATAAAAAAGAAAGGCACAAGGCATTTAAAAGAAAAGAGTAGTTAACAAAAAGAAGCTGAGTAAAATCACTAAGTTTTACACTTAACAGTGAGCTGAGACATACTGATCACTGAACAAGAATAACTCACACCCATTTAATCTGTAGAGGGAAACCAGGAAAGACAGCTTGATCACTTTCAACTGGGTGACTAGGATAACGAATTACGCTTTTATGTCTCTATACATAACTCATTACATCAGCACCACCATAGACATACACAGTCTGCAGAAGGTTGTCTGTGCTGGTGTCTTCTCAGTTCTTCCTCCAGTTTCATAACAGCATTCCTCAAATTATTCTTCTCTTCACTCAGTCTGCTGACAAAGCCCGTCAGCTCAGCATTTTGCCTCAGCAGCCTCTCAGTCAGTGAGCTGGACGGAGTCCCTGGTGGCAGCACCAGCTTCAGCTGTGAGGAAGAAAGAAAACCAAACTCAACCTCTATTAGATCCAAGTTGCCAATTTGAAAATAACTGGCTTACAGTGAAAAACTTTTGTAGATAATAGCTTTGCATCAACTTGTACATAAAAAACTTCAATGTACATGTAAACTACAGATTAATGTGACTTTCTTGTCTATACTTATCCTGTACATTACAACAGAGTACTTTCATACAAGCTCAATTGTATCAGCTATAACAATTTGCAAAGTTTTCTACTACGTTTATCTATCTTAGAGGAAAAGAAAAGCCTCAAGGCTTTTTTCAAGTTACATTGAAAACACTTCCTTAAAATACAGGTAAGGATCAAATCAAGCTCACTTAAAAATCAAATATTGCCAAATTCCTTGCAACAGATTACCTCACTTCATTTTTTACACAGGTGCATGTTACTCAATCTTCAGTGGCCTTTCCTTTGGTAAACACAGGGCAGTTTAAGTAAACGTGTTGTGTCAACACAATACAGTAAATACTAGGTGTTGATTTTAATATTAGGAAGTACTGAGAAAAGTTTCCTCAGTTACAGGATTACTGCTGAAAGGTAAATAACTTCTCTTAAAGAAAAAGCCAAGAGACACAGAAATTTAAAATGAAACTGGAAAAGTTTTAATTTGAAAGTTGAAAAATCACTTAAAGTATAAAAAAATAAAAAAAAATAAAAGGAAGGATGTTTTTACCCCTTTACTTTACCAACTTCAATCAGAACACTCACTGGAATTTTCCTTTATAAAGTAAAGACCTGAATAAGTACAGGCTTACAAACTCCTTACTGGTTTCTGCCCACATATCATCATCCAAACTCTCCCATCAAAGTTACAGCATTGACTCTCACCTCTTCCAGACTGGAGAATCCAGGCAGTGTTTTCAGTTCTGAAATAACTTCTTCAATAGCATTTTGTACTGCAATGAAGTCTTGATCATCTGCTGTTTCAAACTGCAATCTGAAACAACAGGGACAGTTTCAACAGCAGATCAACTCTGACACCCTGAGCCAGACTAACAGGACTAGATTCCTATGCACTGGATCTATAGCAAGTCACTTCAGCACCATTACTGGAGACAGGGCAACATTTTCAGGACTGCTCAGTGACTCTAAACAGAATTGTCTTGATATAGAAAAAAAAGCGTATAAAACAGTTTCCACTCATTTGTATACAGGGATGTTCTACATGAACCACATTTAAAAGAGTGGTTCTGCTTCCCATGAATCTGTTGAATCCGTGTCATCAAAATCTTAGGGTATACCCCAGATACACCCCATCCTGCTTTGTGCAAACGTGTCCGAAGGAATGTTTAATATTAAATGACCATCACAGCAAAATAAAACCAGGTTCAAACCTCCCATGATATTTTTTTATCTTATTGAGATAATAACCCCCCAAAAATAAGAATCAAGATCGGTTTCACTTGACCATCAGTTTTTTCCCCAAGGAGGATGATTCAGAACAATAATCCCTATATTCATCCCCTTATACATCATGAATTGTTTAATTACTGTTTTAAATTCATCTACCTACACCATACCCAGAGAAACCTTATCACTTTTCAGAGAAAGAAAGGACAATTTTGCTGTGCCTTAAAATGAACCCTGTTAAAACAAACAGGATTTACAACAGCACTTGATACTCTGTAATAAAACCAGATCAACCCCAAACTCAATTAAGCCCTGCAGTCTGTATGATTCAAACCCAATACATTAGCTTGCTGGTTGCTGTTAACAAAACCAAATAGCTGAAGACTGGTCTAACCTGCTAGCAGCTTTCCAAGCCAACTGCTTCAGCTTTGGAGATGCATTTTGCAGCTTTTGTCTGACTTTTTCCAGAATTTCAGTAGCAGCAGAGAGATCTCCTGTCAGTGTGCGGTAAGTCAACTGATTTGACTCAGCACCTTCCATTTTTTGCTGGAGAACCCAATTTCTTGTTCTGTCATTGGGTGTATCCCAGGTAGTCTGGAAAAAAATATGTATCTTATAGATATAGATATATATATATATATATATAACGTATGCGATCCAATGCTGTAAAATGAAAACATACAATTCTGAAACACCCTCAGAAACTGAAGAACAAGTAATTCTGACAGAGACAGAAGTTTAGTGTGACTACAGCACCACTGTAGTGTAGCACTAAACTATCATTCATGAAAGGTCTAGTGTCTTTCTTGACTAAGATCTAGCAAACATAGAGCTACAGTGTGAATCCAGTCAAAAAACTTAGTCAGCAGGAAGTCACCAAGCCCTTCTGTTTCTTCCATCAGCAGCTCCTTTACCAGTTGTGCATGGAATTTGAGCAACTGGACCTATGTGTTTTGGTAACCAATTCATAGTCAGAAAAACAGGGGCTGAAAGAGACCACCATGGTGATGGAGGTCAGTCCACAGTCACAGGCAACCACACCACAGATGCTACCACAAGCAACACAATGCACTGAAGAGGTGTTCCTCAGCAACAACCTCCCAACACTGCCATGGAAGAACTGCCATCACTCACAAAGAAACCTGAGCCCATGGCTCTGCCTTTGGCTGTTTGCCCTACAGTGTGGTACCAAAGAAAAAAGTCTGTGTGTTGCATATGTCACAGGAAACAGCAGGAGATTCATTATTTGAAATTCCAGGCAAATCCTGGAAAGCAGATCAGACTATCTGCTGATGAGGAGGGGAAAAAAACCCAACAGCTGCTGCTAACCTGACCCAAGGGAAGACTCTTTGTTGACCACAGTGCTGGCAGTTCCCTCTGTGCAGAAGAACAAGGTGCACAAACTGAGCGTAGCAGGAAGGCTGCTGCTGCCAGTTACCAGTACCCTCAACATCCTGCCTCTAGCTGTGGGTAGTTTCCAATGCTTCAAAAGATAAAGGTAGCCAAATTAGATGAAAAGAAAAATTTCCTTCCTGGCTCCACACGTGGATAACTGGTAAAAAGAATGATCTCAGCATGGGCAAAAACATGGTCAGCAAAGAGGCAAGCAAGTCTCATGTCAATCCTCTCTGCAACTACCCACAAATCACTCACCTAGCAATGCTTACCTTTTTCAGGCAAATTTCTAAAAAAGTTCTAAAAGTAATTTAAAAATAATTTAAAAACTTTCCTGACCTTTTATGAGAGTGAAAAACGTAGATGAAACAGCTACCACTTTCATTCATCTAAAAATTAGGATATTCTTAAATGGATTTTTTACCTTGATTTCTTTCTTCTGTTTTGTTTGCTAACATATACATATTCATGCATATGTTTGTTTGATTGCTTACTCATTTATTTACTGAAGCTGTTGGAAGACCACTTATAAGGTTTCAAAGACCCCTTGCAGTTTATGAACTAAAGATTAAGGGCAGTGACCTGCGACATTACTGAGTACGAATAGCTCATTCCTGCAACTGGTTGCAAGGAATGTTCTTCTCCTGAGACAGAGTGTGTGTATACATCCAGATGCATTTCCCCTGCTTGTGCTCCTCCTTATACACTTCTGTAACTTTGCTTTAAGGAGGAAGCAGGTGAATAGTTTTAGGCAGCAAACTGGAATGCTTTGCCTTTTCCATTCTCTGCCTTCCCTTTCCCATCCTCTGGTGCCCATGGTCTGTAATCTGCAGGCTATTTTATAGATTGAGTCAAGGCACAGTGACACACAATTGAGCAAAAGAATTAAAGCTAAATTGCATATTTCAATATTACACATTACTTTCAGTCCTACTGTACCTCATTTGGGTTGTGGCTTGGTGTCCTTTCGGCTTCCTTTCTTCCTTCATTCTCCTGCTCTTTTTTCTGTAGATCTTGGATTATTTCCTGCAACTTCTTTGTTTCATTCCCTAATTTATGAACTTCTTGCTTCTTTTCTCCAAGTTGCCACTGAAGGTCTTCTACTTTGGACTCCAGTTCATGGAGTTTCTTCTGTACTATTATGTTAGCATCTTGTTCTGCTTGTAATGCTTGCCTCTGGATCTGCCTTTCTTTTTCCATTTGCTGTCTCACTTGCACAGATTCCAGTTTATACTTCTCCATCTCACTTACTAACTCCACTATACGGTCATGCTTTTCATCCATTTGCTTCTGTAGCTCTTTAAGCAATTCCTCAGATGGATTAGGTGTTCCAGCTTGCCCCTTATCTTCAGCACTTTGAAGCTGAGCACATAGCTCTTTTTCCCTTTCTAGGGCACTGCTTATTTCGAGAGCTCGAACCTTCTCTGATTCAAGAAGCACCTGCAACTCAGAATTACGGCCTCGCTCACGTGACAGCTGGGCAGCACTGAGTGCTTCTTGGGATTCAATTTTCTGTTGCAGATCAGTTGACAGCTGTTTCTCTTGCTCCAGAAGTTTAGTTAACTCTAAGTTCTTTTGTTTTTGATCTTCAAGAGAAAATTTTAAGTCCTTTCAAAAGAAAACGGAAGGATTGATTAAAGCCATTTGTGCACTTTCCATTATCTTCTGCAAATTGCAAATATGCTACCTCTATACATGCTGCTTTTAACAGGTTTTGCTATTCACAATTAATGTGACAATACTCTGAATGCTGCAGTTACATCTGATACTAAAATACATTACAGATGTCTTTATTCTAAAATCAGATTATTTAATAGAAGAATCATTGTAACACATACTTTATAGTGAGATACAAGCAGCTGTAGTTCTGACGTTGAAGACAGCCAGCTGCTTTTACTTTCTAAAACTGTGAAAATGATTTTTCAACTTCAGATTTCAAGATGTGAATAAATCTATGCCATTGAAGTTATCGCTTTTTTGCCTTTTGTCTTGTACCAGGATACCTGCTCTCCCCTTCACTATAGCAAATACTGCAGAGGTACCAAGGAAGATATTAATGAAGCATCTTCTCCTAAAGTAAACTCCCTAGTTTGATTTTCATGAGGTGAAACTGCTGACTTTTTAAATGGTGACAAACAATATGTCTCCTTAAATACTACATTTTACAAGTTAGGCTGTGGTGGGGGCTGGGTGTAGCCATATTAGCAGTGTTCTGTCCCCTTGAATAATAGAGGGCCATTATAGAATCTTTTAATCTTGGGCCTGAAAAGCACGGTAAAATTCCTATTGATTTAAACGGGATGTGCATCAGGCCTTTTTCTTACTTTGCCACACAGCTTCTATACATCTTTCTTCAGCTCTAGATGATATAATACTACAGTTGAAGACAGAACATGAAGTATGCATTGGGCAAAAATGTAAGCTGAGATGAAATGTTAACCAAAAGAATATTTTCATGCTCCTTGATGTTCCAGGCCACTTGGGATTATGGAATACCTCAAGCTCTTCTCTTCCTCTTTCTTCACTGCGTTCCATTTTAGCCTTTTCCTTTTCCAAAGCCCACTGTAGCTCTCTTGATTTTTTCTGTTCGTTGGCCATTGTATCCTTGAGAATATCTAGCTCAGCTGCTTTTTCTTTAACTTCAGTCCTAAAAAGAAACGGGCAACTTTTACATTAGGCAGTGGCTCTAATCCTATCATGATAAGGTCAGTTACTTGGTTTTTTATTCCATCCTGTGCACTGAAAACACTGCTAGTCTAGTAGAGTAACAGTGAAAAGCCTATTTAGAAAGGCAAGACTAACTCAAAACCAAAGGATCTGCATAACTCAAGAATGATAGAAACTTTGTTCATCCTGCTAACTTTGTAGCTGCCACTTGTGGGGGCTCAGAGGCAGTTAGTGTTCAACCTAATCCAGTCACTGGCCAAAATCTTAAAGAATGCCATGGAAGTGCATCTTGCTGCCATGTTTCTCAAGGGAAAAAAATATATTGGGGGAAAAAGAAAAATCTATGACCTGAATTTTCACTCTGTGCAAATCAATTTTGCATCTGTTTGCAAAAGAAACTTGCTCCTGATCATCTGCAAAGGGTATAAAGTAACCTCTAAAGTAATCCCAATTTAAACTCCAGCTTAATTTGTTATCTCTGAGCTGAACATTAAGATACTGTTCATGGGTGCATCCCTCTGGTTCAGGCAAAAATAATAATGGCTTTCCTAAGTGCCAAATCTGTGGCCTCTGCTATCAACTATATCAAAGAAAATTTAAGAGTATTTCATATGGAAGTACTTGCAAAGTCATCTTAACTTTGCGATTTTTTTCTCCATGTTCAGTTTAAAAAACCAACAAATATGGTCTACTTATTAGCTTGTATAGAGTAGTCTAATGTAGCAAAGTTTAAAAAGGAACTTGATAATTAATAAAGCATTAAATCAAATTATGAATTGAAATACATTTTTTGTCAACTGTAACAAGTCTATTTTGGTCAGGAAGGTTTTACAGAAATACTGAGAAGCACTTATACTGCATGAAATCAATGCCCTTAATAAAATCGGTATTATGATTTCAGATTAAGAAAGATGATCTTCACAGTCAACACAGAAAGCTTGGCACTGAAAGCCACACCTGATGGTTTCTAGGTCCTTGAAGTGCTTGTGCTGGGCTTTAAGGGTAGCTTCAAGCTCTAGTTTGGCTTGTGCAAGTTCATTCTTCAGCTCTGCGCCCATCATTCTCTCTGAATTCAGCTGCTCCTGAAGTTCAGCTGCTCTGTCCTTCATACTCCGGAGCTCCACTTGCATCTCCAGTATTTGCAACTGCTTCTGCTGCATATTATACTCCAGCATTTCTAATGAGAGCATCATTAATATGGAAATTACTTCATAAAAAAGCATTGTGTGTTTGGGTAAAGCTTCCCCTAGCTAGCGCATGACCACAAAGCTATTATTAAGAGTGATATTTTAAAATAATATATTCTTTCATTAGTGGAATAAAAGGAAAACCGTGCCTTTTATACCTGAATACCTTTCACACTTTCAAGAAATCATTTCAACTTCTGATTTTCTTAAAGGCTATAAGACGTGTGCAACTATATCAATATGCATCATTTGGATAATGATTAGCATAACTGAAATTAGATATATTACATATGTATACCTGTGACCTAATATTTGTAACTACACACTGACAGTGAGCTTTACTTAATTTTAAAGTATACCTGTTCTCTGAACTTTTTGTTCTTCATTCTAATTGCTTCTTAGTTTCTGCATTGACTGACTATCCAACTTAGATAATTTCAAAGCTGCTGAACCTAAATAGTGAAGCATATACATGGAAAATAGCCTCAAAATTCAAGCTCGATTTTTATAGCAATTGGACATAACTTTGTATCACTTTCAGTTTGATACAAGTCACAAGAACACAGATTATACCTTAATTTTTGCAAAAGTAATCAAAGAAGATTGAAGAAGATAAAAAGTATGCATGTTCAGAACACGCATATCAAAATTGGAGAGCAAGAAAAGTCACCATTTTTGTCACTTACAACGTTATGAGCACTGCCTTGAAAGCATTTGGAAACTGACATATATTACCACAGAAGTCACCTTGGCTTTTTGAATCAATCTCTTGTTCTCTGTTTGGGTTACTTTTCTTACTGTTCATCTGAGCATGTAATACTTGAATCTCCATCAGCAAACTTCTTCTGTCTGCATTCTGAAGACAGTCCATTGCTGCTCTCTGGTTAGTAGCCTATTAGCATTAGAAATATTTTAAAAGTAAAACTCCAGATTTTATGAAAATATCTGTGGTGTTGATATAATATTTATTTATACATTCATAGTGCATATATATTCAAAACATTTTCAATTAAGTCAGTATTATATTTGAAAGAACTACTTGTTAATTTTTTATTTCTCTACTAGGCATCAAAATTACAGACTGAAAAGAGCTATCACTTTTCTGGCAAATTGCAATTTTTCTCACTAATCCTTCCATGTTCCAGAGGAGAAAACTGACATTCTCTCTGTCCCATAGCAGCCTTATCACTTTCTCTTCTTGCAACTTATTTTATATAAACAAGCTATCTTTTCTCTTAGACAGTGTAACATCATTCTAATTAACTTAATGAAATCGCTCAGGACAACTGTGTTTAATTCAAATTGATCTCTGAAGGCTGTATACGTTCTATAACTTGTGCACCCAAAAGTTTCTTTCCCATGCCATATCACTTTTCTTTTAAAGACACCACTTCTTTCTGCAAGTCTGACTTTTTCATCCTTAGACTGTCAAAACTACTATTAATACACATATTTTAATGGATTTATACATTTTAAATTAAAATCTAATGTAGACAAACACTTCGACTACAGTATGGTTTATATTACCTGCTCCTGTAGTCTGTGCTCTAACTGATTCATCAACATCACTTCATCTCTTGTGCCTGTTTCTGCAAGTTCAGTTTGAAATGCAGCAAGAAGAACATTTTGTTCCCTCACAAAAAGCTGTTGAATGGCATGCAGAAGTTCTCCTCGCCAGTCTGAGACACCTTCAGGAGATTCAGTACTTGCATAAATCTGCAGTGGTACAACAATAATTTAAAGTGCCAAACGGAAAGATTACATAGTTATAACTCAATGTA
Source organism: Corvus cornix cornix (assembly GCF_000738735.6). Taxonomy (NCBI): domain Eukaryota; kingdom Metazoa; phylum Chordata; class Aves; order Passeriformes; family Corvidae; genus Corvus; species Corvus cornix. The sequence goes on from NC_046333.1 coordinate 56,384,766, forward strand.
AAGTGTGTGCTTTCAGTGGACTAGTTAAGCTTTTCTGAATAATTGTGTAAATTTCATCCATCCAAATGGATGCACTTACTGTACACATTATGAATTTTTCAGCATTCACAAATGCTAAACTTTTAGCTTTGTTTTAGATGGAGGCAATTTAGCTTTTTGTAACTGAAAACTTAGCCCTGTGTAGTTACTATTTACGTTACTATATTACACTATTATTTTAATTTTTAGTACATTGCATCTCTTCCTAGGCTCTCACAGGGCTGTGTTGGACTTAATGATCTCCAAGGTTTTTTCCAACCTAGTTCATTCTGTGATTCTGTGATATTATATATGAAAAAGATTTAATTTAAATGACATGAAGGTCATCTGCCCACTTTGCATGGTAAAGGAAATGCTGAACTAATAGAAACTACCTACATATATCCAAGAGTCTAATGGGGATAATTTAACAAGCAAAAGTTTTAACAGATTACTGATATGCCAATAAACAACAGCATTAAATATTCTACTTCAACTGCTACTGGAACACGCTTTCAAAATAGAATTCTTCTTAAAAGGTGGATCTATACAGTCAAAAGTTATCAATGAACAGAAGAACAAATACCAGCTGTAATTTAAGATAGACTACTACCATAAAGTGCAATATGCAGTTTTATGGCACATTTTTAAAATATGTTGCCTTGTAACAGAATATTTAGGCATTTAAACCTGAACAGCGAATGTGTCTTTGAAGGTTATAATAAATAATTTTTTATTCAGATAGAATCTTATGGTATTATTTATACCTCGGCTTCTCTGTGAACTTGCATTTTTGCAATTAGGTCTTTCAAAGATGAGATGGTGCTTAGGAAAGCTTTTCTTTCTTCTAACCAAGATTCTGGCTCTTGCTCATGAGGTGACAGATCTCTTTCACCATATGGAAATTCAGTGAGAGACAGCACCTGTATGCCTTCATGATGGACTGCTCTCAGCAAACCCTACGATAAAACCAAAAAGAAATCATTAATGCCAGTAGTAACAAGATATAATAATAACAAAAATAATTGCAATCTCATTTCATATGTATTGGAAAACTGGTACTTCTAATTTGGTCAGCATAAGGAAACTACGCTTCCTTGTATCAAGGACAGAAGTGTCACCCAGTCCTTTATATCTATCAGACAGAAACTTATTAAACAGCTGTATTTTTTCTCAGTTTCAAATAAAATTTTCCAGTGTATATTGGTCAAATCAATTTTTAATTCTTAAAACAGCTACTAATGGAAACTGACATTTTAAAAACAAAAGTCCTGGGAAGCTTCCAGGTGAGCTTTACCATTCACTGTTTGAAATTACTATGAAGCTAGGGCTTTGTCACTAAATACTTTTTTTTTAATGTAATTAAAGCATGATACCCTTACTGTTTATAATAAACACATTTGCTTTCATAATATAGTATAAAAATAGAATCTATAAAATTATGTAATATATGATCATGACATTATCGTTAATACAACAAAATTGCAATAAATTGTAACAGTAGTTTTATTTCTCATAATCATAACTGAGAACAAGCCTACAGATATAAAATTCCTATTTAGCCTAATTTAAAATGCAAAAATGCACATCATTGTTCAGAAATATTTTAAAATGTATTAAAATAGTCAACACTAGAACTTATCTAAATGGCTCTGTTATCAATGATCAAGAAGAAGCTAATCTCAACTTTCAGTAGTATCACTCTTGTTCCATAAAAAAAAAGATTGTGTCTATTTTACCTTAATTTTTTTTGGAAGTAAATCTGTTGAAGTTTCACCTTCATCTATTCCTTCAGCTATCGTGTCAGACCCCTGGGTCTGAGCAAGATACATTCCTGAACTCCAGTCTGAACTGGAGTCTAAAATAAAAGGAGAAAAAAACATGAAAGCTGGATTACTGTGAAGCTTTGAAGAACAGGCATCAAAAAAGTATTTTTTATCTGTTGTTTTAACAGGTAGTTGCATGTCACTAAAGGTTCATTCTAAGCTGGAGACTACCTGTTTTATATTTTTCTTTTTCAGTTTCAAAGAAGTTAACAGCAAAACAAAACTAAAAAATAAAACTACAACCAAATTTAAAAATCCTAGTTTTACAAGAGAAACAACTATTTGCATAAACATTTCTGCCAAATGACCCACTCTTAACATGCTTCGCCTTGCCTATGAAAAGGATCACTGTAATAATTTTTATTGCACTTGGATAAGTCAATACCTGTCATCATCTCCCACTGCTAGGGAGCTGTAGCTTTAAACACTATCAGGAGATCATGAAGCTACACTGAAGAGATAATGTAATAGCTAAGATGGATATAGAAACTCCAATGGGAAGAAGAAAAATTAGCATCTGATGCCCCAACTAAAACCCATCTCTGCTCCAGACATTTTCCTTTTGTACCAAATTAATAGACATGTCATGTCCAGAACATTTGTTAGTGCCAATGTGCTTCAATGTGGGCAGTTGCTGTTTGGATTTCTTAGAAGACAAACTCTTTAATGGTAAACTTAATATTGAAAAAAGCAGGCTTAATTTGTAATGCTCTTTGAAATCTGTAAAAACAAATTTCTTACCACTAGAACCTCCATCTCTAGCTTGATATGGTGGAGAACGTGCTAATCCAGAAACTGGGATTCTCTGTATTTAGAAAAGAAAACAATCAAATCTTTAAACAGCCCTTCACCACTCTCAATAAGGGAGTGACTTTGAAGGAGCAGGAAACAATGTGAACCTCTTTGTTCCATTTCCCCTGCAATCAAAGTAATAAAACTGAATATGAGAGAGATGGCATTCCACAGGGTGACCTACACTTGTCCCCATTTCACAGAACAGGACAGGTCCAAGGCAGAAGCACAAGGAAGCACTTGATAGTTGAGCAAACCTGCGAACTTAAATGCTGAGAAACAGGTTCACAATCTCTCCCAGGGCCATGGAAACACTAGAACATTTAAAAGTTTTTTACTGAGCGTGTGGTGGTTCACACTTAACAGATTTTAAATGGGAATTTCTGTACCAAGAGCAAAAGTTTAAACCAAAGTATTTCAGTAATTAAAAAATAAGATACATACTTCTTTGGCTTGTAGAGTTTCTACGACTTCCTTTAAAGTATTACATTCTTCAGTCAATACTTGTACTGCAACAAACTTCTCTCTCTTTAATGCTTCAGACTCAGAGATATGCCTTGTCTCCATGTCCATGATTTCAGCCGCGTGGAGTTCCTGCATTTGGTCGATTTTTTCAGTAAATTCTCTTACAATCTCTGCAATCTCTTCTGAAGAACATCCATTTTGCAAATCAATTTGGATTCCTGCATTTTTAACAAGGACTGGTGAGATTTCCACAGTATTGTCTGTTTGCAGTGAGGAGTTGTTTCCAGTTAGAGTAGACTCACTGGTTGACAGATCACAGGATATTTCTGCATCCCTCTTGCTTTCAGTTTTCACCATTTCTTTGTCCTTTCTCAGGTAACTTGCAAGCCTCTCTTCTGCTTGAACCAGGTTCTCTTTGACCTTGCACAGGTCTTCCTGAAGATGTATCAGACTTGCCTCTTTTACCTGTAAATATGGAGAACCTCAAGTGCAATCCTTCCAAACACTTAAAACACCTAAAATCCAAGCAACCCTCTGAACCATTACAGCTCAATTTAGTTCTATTTTAAAGCAGTTAAGACACATGGTGGCAAATATTATCTCCTAAGAAATACAGCTCTAGATCCACTGCTGCACTGCAGTAAAACTAAGTACTGTGGCAATGAGTGAATATATTTGATCTACAGCATCAGCTCTGTTCCACTCCCAGCAGGCAGTGAGTGGCTGTTTTTCTTGGTAGCATTCTCAGTAAATGATTAAAACCCCCCAACCTATAGCATGCATATTTGAACAGTAAGTCCTGTATAATTATTTGATTTAAATACAATAAGGAACACTCTGGTTCTTACTGCTAGTTCTTGCTGAAGTTTTTCTGCCTTTTCTCTGTAACTGCTCAGCTCTTCCTTAGCAGCAGCTGCCTCTTCTTTCACTTGTTCAAGTTCATTAATAAGCACATTTTCTTTTTGACTTTCCATGATCTTTGCTTCTACCTATATGGCAACACAAAACATGGAAAATGGTAAAGAATCAATTTTTAACAGCAGTGATCACTTTCACAGAAACTTACAAAGTGAAAAGAGCAAAGGGAAAAACAAATGTATGTTATTTGGGTTAACACAGCCTCAAAAAAATAAGACTAAGACCATGGGAGAAAAGACTATCCTACAGTTTACTGTAGAGAGAACTGCAACCATAAATTGGGTACATCACACAGAAACCACAGGGAGGAAGGTAAACAGAGAGTAGGAAATGAGGTCTGATAATATTATCTAACTTACAAGACATTTATTACATTCACTAAATTTGTATTTGGATCAAGGATCTTAGAACCTTTTCTTGCCCAGTACTGGGTTCCATGATTGCTGAAACTCTCACATTGAGAGATATCAAGCCCATTTTTGGACTATCAAATATAGTAAATTTTGACTGATGGTTCTAAGTTGAGAGGCAATAAACCACTAGTGCACGGAAATCTGGACAAATCTGGAAAAACTACTTAAGGTGAAATATCTTTGGAACTGAGATGGGAAAACAAAAAAAACATAAACCAAGATCAAAACATATATAAATAAACAACCTCCATCCCAAAAAAACCTGTATAGACAAATTGGTATCGCTTCCCTTATCATTCTGAATACTCTCTTAGACAGCTTTCATGATTTTAATTTTTATCTCTCTGCCTCCACACCATGTAGAAGTGTACTTCATTCTATTCTATGTCAAGTCAAATTAAGAATAAGAAATTATATGTCCAAAATTCAAAACCACCTTACATGCGTGAAAAGGTAAGGCGTTTTTAATGCAAAATGGAAACTGATCGCGGGGTTCCCCTAAAATAGCATCCTTCTCTTCTTTGTGACTGTAAGGATAATATAGAAACTGAAGTGCTACACACAGCAGAATATTCCTATAGTTATTCTCATTAAGAACCATTTCATTCATTATACTTTACATAAAATAACAGGTTTTAGTAAAAACAAGCCAAAAGGAAGTGGCATCTAATTACCTGGTATGTCTGCATTTCTTCTTGTTTAATATATTTCTGAATCTCTCCTTTATGTTTTTCTTGAACCTCTTCTAGCAATTGCTGAAGTTCTAAGAACCTCTCTTCTTTCACTGTAGCTTCCTTTTGCGCAACTTTTACATTTTCTTTTTCTAGCTCCAAGCTACAATTTACCATTGCCAGTTGGTCTTCCATCTCACTAAGCCTCTGTGTTAAGAGTGATAATTTTGATTCTGTCTCATTTTCAGTTCTATCACTCAAACCCTCTGTTTGGGTATTCTTGCTTGCTTCATCCACACATTTTGGAGCTTCCTGAATTTCCTGCATGAATTTTCTCTGCTCTTGAACTGCATTTAGCTGAACCTGACTCACAAGAGCAGCAGCAACCTTCTCCATTAGTGTCTTCTCCAGTTCTAATATCCTCTTTTTAAGTGCTTCTCTTTCAGCTTTGCTTTGCTCTTTCATGTCTTTTATTTCATTGTAGGACTGGGACAGTTCTGAATCTTTTTCTTTAATGCATGCCTGAAGTTCCTGCAGTTGTATCTCCATCTTGCTAATGGTGACTCTTGCACTCTCATCTGAAGTCCTAAGTTGGGACTGATCTAGCAACTCTATCTCCTGACATAAGCCTCCTTCCATTTGTTCAGTTTTTCCATTGCTCCTGTCTTCTGGTTTTGACTTATCACCTTGGACTACTGCACACTTATACTTCTCTGTTATTCTTTCATGCTCTTTTTTTAACATACTTATTTCTTGCTTTAACTGGCTCATTTTTAACTTAGTTTCCTCAAGCTCATTCTTTGTTTGAGATGCCTCTGCATTTATGTTTTCTACTTGCTTTTCCAAAGCTTCCTTTTCTGCCAGAACTGCTTCAAGTATGTGTTTCAGACTGTCAGCATCTTCTTGAAAACCAGCAATGTCTGCTGGTACTTTTTGTTCAATAATTGCCAGCTCCTGCTGAAGCTTATCAATTACATCATTCAACTGCTCTACTTCCTCATCATTCTTTTTCTTCACACGTTCTTGATCGCTTTTCAGACATTCTACCTGGGCTTCAAGCTCCCGTATATGCTCGTTTTGCTCTTCAATAATCTGGGGAAAAAAAACCCAAACAGAAACACCCAGATAATTTTTGGTCTGGACTTCCCAGAAACAGTTTAATTAAACACTGAAAGATCTTGTAAAAGAAAGTTCTCAGAGAATTTCTTAATGTGATGTCTCTTCTAAAGCTTTATGAGAATTGAGACATCTTCAAACAGGACTGACAAAGTAGCCTGTGACCTTAAAGAAATGAAAAATAGGTATTAAAGCATCAGATGAAGTGGAAAGCATTTGTAACATGGTGGCTTCTAATAAATGAGTAGAAACAAAAAATTGAATGACTGGTGTTGAAAAAATCTAAGTTTAATAAATAAAATTCTTAGCAAAAGGAATAAAAAGAAGTTATCAGATTACAATAGAATAAGTTTAAAAAAATTCATTAAAACCCTTTTTAAATTGCAGCGGGAGCAAATTTCACTTGAGTGTAGAAGAATGACAAAAAAATTTCCCTTTACAAAAATAAAATAAAGACAGACCAGATAATAAGTAGTAAGTCTAAGAAACAAAATGGATTTTTTTTAAGTGAATATTTGGAGATCTGAAGTGAACAGTGCTTCTACAGTGGAAATGTGGAAGGCAGAAGAAAATATGTCAAAAATATTTGGAAATACATAAAATCAGTTAAGATATCTAAAATAGGTAAGAACTCTAATAGAGTCTTTTAGAATATGAAGAAAACATGCAGAAAAGGTGAAAGATGACTAAATTCATTAATCAAATAGCCATGTTTTTTCCTTTATCACTTAATACTTCACTATGCTTAGCTAGTTAAATAGAATAATAAGATGACTTTGTATTAAGCATATGTACAAAAATAAATGTGGCCATATAAATTAGAACGGCTGGTTTGCCAACCAAGAACTTAATTTTAAAAATCCACAAAAACTAGAGGAAGCTCAAAAACACTAAATAAAATCTGAACAAGTCATAACATCATAAAATGGCTTGGGTTAGAAAGGACCTTAAAGATCATACAGTTGCAACCCTGCTGCCACAGGCAGAAGAAAGCACAGTGGTCCTGGTGATCGGTATCAACTCAGCATAGAGGTTTCTGTTCTTCAAATTCTGTTCTTCAAATTGGAATAAAGGCCCACAGAACGCAAATACAGTAATTAAAAGAAAAGCACTTTGTGGGATGAAGATGTCTAGGGGACTTAGAAAAGGGATTAACCTAAGAATAATCTATTAATATTTAATAATGCTCTCATAATCAAGCAGAGTAATTATTTAATGTCCTGGAAAATAAAACCAAGTCAGAGGATGAAATTAAGAAAATTAAGCTTTATGTAACAAGAGAAGAAACAATTATTAAAACAAATTTTAACTGAATCCTAGGTGTTTTTCTCAAGGCAAGAACTGTAACTCTATTACTGGGGTCATTGTATAGAGCAGAACTGTTCTGGATTCTTGAAGTATAGTATTTCCTAAATCCAGTTTTCTAAATCCAATTCTAAGTTTTGTCATTGTTTCACTATAACTGAGTTTTGCACATAAAGACTCAGGGAAATTATCCAGCTCAGTCAGAGCCCTATTTTAGTGGATTCAATATGTCCTAGTAGAATGTTAGCCTAAATGTTCTGTCAGCTACCAAGGGATAACAGAAATCCCGTTCTTAACTTGCTTTTGAGTTAAAGCTTATGACTAATAAATGACATTTAAAATAGTCAGATGCAAAATTCAGCCACTGAAAAAATCAATGTGTTTTATCTGTATAAAATCAGAGTAAGCCAAAAGAAGATGAAGCTGATAATCAAAAAACCACATAATTGAAAAATAAGAGAAAGCTACAGGTGCTAAGGCTCAGTAAATAAAAGATAAATCTGCTTCTTTCTGTCTTCCTCTCTATTGCTAATAAAACACACCATTTTTTTTGCACCTCCATGCTTGAAACTGGATAAAAGACGTTTCCAACACTGGTATGAGGACAAAGCATTCACACAAGCTCACGGAGCTCTGTTCAACTGCTAAAAATGCATTAAAATCCAACATTACCCAGCAGGTGTCACTGGAGCGTAACACTAAATGAAGTCATGTGAGGGAAGATGCTAAAATGAATGTTGAGATTGAATTCAGCTACCTACATACTACTAAATATTCAGACATATCAGAAAAATAAGGAATGAAGAAGAATTTAAAACAAAAACTCAAGCAGAAATAAGGCAAAATAATTAAAAAGAAAAGCAAGCAAAAAGCATCTGTCATAAACAAGACTAAAAAAGAAAAAGAGATTAGGTTTAAAGCATTCCTTGAAACTGAAGCATCTGCATTTTTGAATCAAGGCAGCAATAGAAGATAATGCAACTGGTGGGGGACAGAGTGTTTTTTTCCTTCAAAGAGTTAGCAGCACAAAGTAGGACTCTGAAAAGGATTTCAGAAGTGTGTACCTTGTTGTCAGTTGTGACTTCAAGTTGCTGTTGCAGTTTTGCTATTTGTTCATGAAGATGATATATTTCCTGATCCTTTTCTTGCATGATGTGAGCGAGCCTCCCAGCCACTAAATGATGGTCTTTTATGGTGGCATCTTCAGATTTCTGGATAGCTAGTCCTAGTATTTCCATTTCATCCTGCCAAAAAAACCCCAAAAACACGTTACAGTTGTACATAACATTTTCTGCATATTCTTGTATGAGTATTTCAAGTGTAGGAATTAAAAAAAACAAGTTTCATGGAATGACAAGTAATCATATGAAATTTTAAATATTCTGGCAAATTGAACAGTGGAATGCTTGAGAAAGAGAAAGAATTTGATGTCTTGGCATTTTCAAAGAACTTATTTCTGCAGAGGAAGGAGAATAAATCTTTAGGCTTCTCTGTTACACAGTTACCTTAAATAATTTGTTCTCTTGTTCAAGTTCCTGCAAGTGTGTAGTGGACTCCTTTTGCTGAATTTCTAGCTGCATGTGCAGTTGCTGAACTTCTTCATTTTTATTTTCTAGCTCCTCACGAAACTGCTCCAATTGTTCCTCAAGGTTCGTGACCTATGTTTCCAAACAAAAGGAGAAGGAAAAGGAGTGGGCAGCCATACCAAAAATTAAATGTTATAAATTTCAAGTACAATGTCCACAGTAAATTGGTTTGCTAAGCACAAACAAAATAATGTGTACTTGGTGACATTCTGAGTCCTTAAACTGAATGGAATTTTAAACACCACTAAAAAAATCAGTTGAAATCATCACAAAGTTTTTATTCATTGGGCTGAATTTTTATTTCAGAAACACTCTTTCAAGTCATAAATATTAACACAGAACAACAGCTATCATGGATCACAGGAGAATTTCAAAGGGATTTGGACTGCTGTCTCTCTAACTGTAAAAAATTTCATCTGTATAGTTCACTAAACTCAACAAAAAGCAAAAACTGACAAAACAACATGTAAATGGAAAGATGGAACTTTTCACAGGAATTTTACCTCCTTTTCTTTTCTGTCCACAGCTTCTCGTTCAGCTTGCAGTTGTACTTCAAGAGGTAACTCTCCCTTTACTATGATGGTGCCAAACTGTTTCCTTTCCTCCACCTTTACATAGGAATAATATTAACAGTTATCAGATTAAAAAAATACACTATTTTGGTCTCAAGAAAATACGAAAGGAGCAAACCCTTGATAAATTTCGACCAAGCAATACCTTTTGCAAGTGGTCAGCACTGATGATTAAGGCTTGTTCCAGTTCTCTTATCCTGCATTCTAGCTTCTCAATTTCTTCATTTCGTTCTTGTACATCTCTCTGAAGTTGCTCCTTGGAGAGCAAAAGCTCACTGCATTTGTCTGTTTTCTCTTTGAGATGATTTGTTAACTGTTCAACCTGGTGACAATATGGCAAGATTATTATATTGTATTACACTGCAAGGGTTCACTAGCAACGGCAACACCATGCATTTTGGACGGGGAGAAAATATTCCTCTTTTTCTCCCATAAGAAAACTCCTACTCTTTAGGTGAAGCAGAATGTCAGGATACTGTGGTACGACATCAACAAATACCAACAGCATTATTTAAGAAGTGGTATGTTCTGTGCTGCATTGCCTCCTCTCTAGAACTGATCTTGTCCTTCTGAAGCCTTCATACTCTGTAGTCAGTCAAAAGCAAGCAGCACAGCATCCCTATGCAGCACACTAAAATGATGCCTTTAACGTCTGTGGATGGAATGTCTTGACCCTATGGTCAAGATGCTATTTGCCTCTGAGGAAAATCATAGCTCTAAAAATCTGTGACAAAATTATTCAAAAGAAGGAGCTGATTTGTGACATACAGAAATATCCTAAAACTCACTGGGTCTTTAACATTGAAGAGAATAGCTATACTTAAATGACAAAAGACAGGAAGCTTTGTTTTCTTGCTGTGTTCCTTAAATGGGACCAAACAGATGTCACGGATGTAGTAATTTCACTTTCTATGGGGGACAAAACATCCAAATAAAACATTCTGAATCTCAGCAGGTCAGATGTATGTATCTCAGCAATAACATATTAAAAGATTAACTGAAGTAGCAGACATAGTAATATCTATCAATTTCTAGCTACATTTCAGAAATTATTAATTGAAATTAAAGATAAGAAAGACGCATAACAAATCCATAGTATGATGTACAGAGTTAAGACCTGAGTAATTGAGCAAGAGACAGGGAAAGTAATATTTGTCCCACTCCAGAAACTGATTTCAGTATTTACAATTAGGAAGTTACGATGTAGCCAAAAGGTAGAAGACTCAAAGCATTTCAAGAGATAGGAGAGAAGAGGACCAGAACATAAAGCTGACTGGATGGTATTATTGACGTTATCCATCCATGAGTAACATCACAGTCTGAAGTGACCTCAGAAAAGTCCTGAGAGAGAAATGGAAAAATAAAAATCAAGTCTAGAGCAGACTCTACGAAGACCCTCCCCGGAATAAGTTGACAAAGCTGAAACAACAGTAAGAAACAAATTATCAACTGAAAATGCTTATGGCATTCCCTCAAAGCAGAAGAGGATTTTAAAAAATGTGCAACTACAAAAAATAGAACAGCGCTCTCAAAAGCATGATAAATAATGAAAATATGCATATTTACAAAGTATTTCAAGGAACACTGTGACATCAAAATATACTATATGTGCCACACTTGATAAGATAAATGTAAACGTAATACATTATTGAAAATCCTGTTAATAACTTCTAGCATATCACATTTAACATCACCCATATGTAAATCAGCTGCTACATCTGTGGTGCTTGCAGACATTATCTTGCTGTCTTTCCACTTACTAAAAAATTCTAATGTAAAAATATCAAACATAAATCTCAAAATTTTAATCACAGTTAAAGCTGTCTTTCATTTCACAGCATGCTTTAAATTTCCATTGTAGCGTATCTGCCAATTTAAGAGTATACACATATGTGTATATGTACATATAAATCAGGGTGATTTTTACATATAGATTCTGAGCAAATAGGACAATTTTTATTGTGCTATCAAATTTGAACTTTTCTTGGGAGAATTTTTTTTCAATGTGAGAATTTTAATCAGGAATTCATATGCTATCCATGACACAAATAATAAACAAACACGTCACAAAATGAACCCAAAATGAACATCCTGGATTCAGGAAAATTAATTGTGCTGGAGCCACCTCCATCTGTGTAATACCTAAGCAGGAGAGGAATGTGCACACTCTTGGCAACAGAAGGAGATAGATGCAGAATTTCTGTATATGTTTTGTTTAACACGTACACAGCTAATTCCAGACAATTCATTGTTCACAGAGGCTGATGACAACCATATCCCATAGTACTAACTGAACGTCATCTTTCACAAACCTTTGCACTAAAATATATTTAGAAACCCAATGAAACACAGTTCTAAACCTGGAAATTCTAAATTATTAAGTACTTTGACACCCACATCTCGCATATAGCAGTTACATCCTATTACTGTCTGTGGTCCTAAACTATATCCTAGAATCATAGAATGCTTTGGGTTGGAAGGGACCTTAAAGATCACCTAGTTCCAACACACCTGCCACAGGCAGGGACACCTTCCGCTGTTTTATATAATACAGAATACTAAATACTGCTAATATTTAAGAACTGAATTAACAGCAACTGAAGTACTCCAGTAAGACCTTTGATTTGAAAACAACAGTCTAACCTAATAGAGGGCATTTTAATACTGAAAATCGAGCAGGAAAATAATGCAAAAGTATCAACCTTGATCAAAAAGCAGCACACAAGAAAACCCACAAAAAATAAAATGTTATTTAATTGACTAACAGTTCATCAAACAAAATCTGCAAAAGCACTATAATAGCATTTACACTATAAAAGCATTTACACTGCTGCCACTTCTTGATTTTCCTGAGTCTAACAGTTTTCTGTGAGTCCCCTGAGCTGCTGTTCTAGAGTCACTACATTTGTTCCAGTGCCAGCAGACATTCACTGGGGAGGTTCAGGTGTACACAGAGAGTGCTGCAACATCTCAGGTGTTACACCTCAGCAACTCAATTCCCTCAGTGGTGTACCTGTGCTATAAACAGGATGTCAAAAAACTACATAAGAACATGTAAAATTGTTAAAACAGTCTTGAATGCTTCCACAAACTTTTGAGAACAGCGGATTTTCTAAGTTAAGTTATAGGAGAGAGCCTTATTGAAAGTTAAGAAGTTTCTGTACGTCTGCTACTAAAACTAAACAGCCTAAAAAAATCCCCAAAACACAGTTCACCACTTTCCTACAACACCTTCAGTCTCAGGGGATTTACTTTCCTGGTTTGCAAATGGATGCAGAGTAGGTACACCATAAAATAGCTTCACTATAATAACTTAACAGCTGTCAACTTGCCATTTATGTTCATTGAATATAAGTAATAAAATGTGTTACCTCTCTGGTTTGATGTTCATTGACAGGCTGACTCCTTTGTGGAACCTTAAGCTGTTGCTCCAGCTTCTGTATCTCTTGCTGGAATACATCTCTCTCATGCTCTCGGTCAATTGCTTGCTCCTGAAAGTTAGGAAATTATGTGGATACACCATTTTATTTAAACCCAATCCAAGTTAAGTATCTTATTACTTCTTACTTGCATTAATGTGAGCCTGGTAACAGTATGTGAGTATTTTTAAGGCAGCAGAACCTATTGCAGCTACCATTAACATCTTTATCATTTGGGGCAATAAATCTCATATTTTTTAATAAAAAAATTAGCATAGCAGAGACACATCAAGTAATATTTCACAAAAATGACAAGTTTGTTTCTTCTGTTCCAGATATACTACACAAATGACAGTAAGCAAATATTTAATGATTTCATTCCTAATGTTTGTCTTTGATAAACGTAGAATAAACAGAAATTCAAAATAGAAATGAACTCTGTGTTAATACTGATGAAGAGCAATCAGAAAAAAATAATTATAAATTGCTTGAAATACAGAGCTGTCCTAAGTAAGCACCTCCAATTAGTTTTCAACTTTTAAAATGTTATTAAATTCTTGGGCTAGAACCTACAGCACTGCCTATATTTGCTACCACCTGCCTATGTTTGCTCAAAATCTGCAAATAATTAGCATTTCCCCTTGAATCAAACCTCAGCACCAGTGCTACCAACCCACCTTCATAAAATCTGCCTTTTACCATACTTACATCTAGAAATTTTCTTGTTTTCTCAAGTTGTTTCTCCAAGGCCTGGTTTTGCTGCCTTAAGTCCATTAGTTCTGCATTTTTCTCTTGTTCTAGCTCTATGAAACGATTGACTTGCTCTTCCAAGTCTATTTCCAAGACTTTAACTTGCTTCTGAAGGTCATCATACTCTTTTTCAGCTTGACGTTGTACTTCAATTTTTTCCTTCATTAGCTTTTCTGTTTCCTCCAGTAATTCTGAGTATAATAAAAGCATCACTACTTTTAGGTATGAATAGTAAGCAATGTTATAAAGCAAAATCACTCCCCAAGGCATCCATGCTGTAATCTACAGAAGGATGTGAACCGGCTTGGGTTTTTACTATTTTTCTTTCTTTGAAAATATATTTTCTTCTGAGAAATTATCAGGATAATGACTGAAGGAAATTCATATTAAAATTACTATCCTTTAGTTAGTCTTCAAAGGACTGTTACTGAAGTTGTATCAGATCACTTCCCCGTTTAAGTTTCATATCAATTAAGAGGCCATCGTACAATTGAAAAGAAAAGGAAATGCATGGGGTGAAACCACAGCTAGAGTCAGCACAGGAGTTAACAATGATGCACAGAAAACCCAACCCTCTTCTCATCCCCATTGCCAGTAAAATCAATCCACTCCCAGATTTCATTATTTAATGTGATACATACAAATAATTCAGGGGAAATACTGAGAGACTGCTGGGCAGACAGAAAGGAAAATTACTGACCTGCAACTGGAGCTTGCAAAATCAGTGACTGCATGAATGCCCAATTTTGAGTCATCACAAAAAAGCCAGCAAGCACATATATAGGAAAGCCCCAAACCACTCCAAGACTCTTAAGCCACAGCCCACTGAAGTACCTATTAACTAAACGTACGAACCCCTTGAGGTAAAACCCAAACAGCTAAGTGCACTTACTTTTGGAGAATCTTAAAATCAGGATTGATATTTTAACAGAAACAATAAAATTTACTTTCACTAGAGAAGAAAGATCCTTCAGGCACCATCATCTTACATCGTATTTAACCAATTCTCATTTCTAGGTAACCACTATGTATCAATATAATAAAAACTTTAATTATCACAGTGAATGACTTAGCTGTATTTGGAAATAAAAAGCGATAAAAGACTACAAAAATATCTCTCCAATACCATCTAAGTAACTGCAATTCATAGGTGAATAAGATGATGGTTATTGATGAATTTGCTTATGTTTAGAAATCAAAAGAAATGTTGTTAGCAAAACGTTGAACTGAGTATGAAATACAACATCAAAGCTGCAGGCCAGTAAGAAATACAAGTAACGTCAGTAAGCCAAAAGCCCAATAATCCTGATTAACAATGTCAGTACGTGTAAGTCTTCCACCCAGTTACAGATTGGCCATGCAACATACAAACACACCTGCTTGGGAAGCTGCATCGATTGCAGCATCTACTAGGCCTAGGAGAATAGAGAGAGAGAAAACAAAAAAAAGAAGCAAAGTAATTCACATGCCAGCTACAGTTTTCTTGTGGTGCAACAATGTAAGAGAAAATGAAGCCAAAGATAGATGTGGCATTTAATGACAAAGTTGTTGAGATAACTTAGGGAATGTGACAAGTTATTCTGGTATGCATGATATAAGTGCCTACACATACTTATAGAATATTTAGAAGCCTAAACCATACCAAAAATAACTAAAGTGGAATCACAGACAAGGATCTTCTTTACTACAGAGTAGGAAGCAGCAGGTTGTTCTTACAATTTTGTTGTTACAGAAAACTGCAGGAAATGGCAAATACACAAGATGTGCAATCCATAAAAATAGCAACATTATAAACTGGAATAAACTTCTGGAAATTAAATAAAATGGTAACTTCATCCTGCTATTTACAATGTAAGCACTGCAATCCTTGAAAGATCAGTACTTCTTAAAATACTAGTGTTCTAATTTTCTTCCCCTCTCAAACATGAAACATTAATTTCAGTTATTAGTTTAAGGAAGAATTAAAAGACATATTTACTTCATGAGGGTAAATGCTTTTTTTGAGTAAGCAGTTAGTTAGATTACATTGACACGGTATATATCTGAAATTTTCACCATCAGGACTGAAAGCTTTCATTACTGGTAGGTAAAAGCCTTTCTTTATCATGCAACTTCTGTGCTATTCTTCCCTGAAAGAGGAATTTATTAGAAAAGTTTATCTTCCTTGCCTACAATAAATACAGCCATCACACGTAGTGCAATCACGTTCTGGTGGGTATGCTTCCTAGTCCATCTTTCTGTTTGGAAAGTATTTAGACAGAATTTATATCCATTGTTGCTATTCCATCTCCAGTGATAATCTAAATAAAAGAAGATCTTCGGAGATAAAGCTTTCTCTGGCTTAAAGAACAACTGTAATTTCTCAACACTTGTAAAAATTCAGTCATTTCTTGTTTAAAAATCAAGAAAAGTTATCATGCCAACATTAGGCAACAGGTGTGAAAATACCACATTTGGCCCTATCACATTTTTATTAATGATCACACAGGCAATGGGGAGAAGCCTTTGCCAAGACTAGTTATTATTTTATTTGGAAGTGTAAGAAAATCTCATAGAAAGATCGTGATGAATACATACGCTGCTCTACTGGCCCCGCCTCTGCTCTCATGGCGTCCTTCTGTCTGGAGAGTAATTCCTTTTCTTCCTGCACCTGCTGCTGTTCAGCCTCTAACTCCTGCAATTTGTTACCTGTACACAGCAGCTCTTGCTCAAGATGGTCAATTACATCTATTTTTTCCTGGAGTTGTTTTTCCAGAAACGTTTTCTCATCTGCATAACCATCAATGAGGCCTGTAAAACACCAGTTCGGAGGCAGATTTAATAGACAATCAAAACCAATTTTTTTCTTGTTGAAGTCACTACCTGTATTCTGACATGCATGCACATGTATGTTGTTTGCTCAACACTTGACAATTTTTACTCCTGTCCTTGCTATCCTTTCATGATAAACAAATTATAGCAAAGACAGCAGAACACCAAATACAGCTCTTAATTTTTACTCTGCACAAAACCTCTGGAGCAAACAGGAACTCCAAAGCCAAGGAAAAATACATATGTAATAAACACAGGAGAAATAAGAAATTTAAATAAATTCAGTATAAATCACTACATATCTAGTCCTGAATCAGTATTAAAATGGATTTTACCCTATCTTGAGAATGTAGAAAAGCTAAAGATATTTCCATTTGTTAACAATGTAGACCCATCTTTTTTTCCATATTTGAATTCACAGAGAACACAGACATATAGGACTGGATATTGAAACAGAAAATACTGAACGAGTAACATCATTTATAACATTTCAAAACCTTGAGACAGTACAAACTCCAGTGGTTATTCCCACCATATCAGATACTGTCCACAATGAGTACTTAACAGATTTGAAGTTGAGAGGGCATTCCCAGGTTAAATGGAATGCACATTCCCACAAAAAAGTTATGAACAATGAAGTCTGTTAAAATCACACATCGTGGTATTTACTTCTGCCAACTTTTTTTTGAGATGTAATGAAAATTTTCAGAGTTCAGTGAACAAATTTGCATTAGCTTTTCTATCATATCAGATAAGTTGTATCTGACACCACTAAAACACAAGAGGTTTGAAAATGTCTCAGCTACAGCAGTTTTTGTGATAAGAAAGAAATGATCACAAATGACAAATTTTATCTCAAGAGAAGACAGAGTACCATCAGATGTATAATGAACTAAGACATTGTTCTGCATACCTACCTAAGAAATTTAATAAAAGAATGTAGATTTCTTTGTCAGAGTGTGCTCACAACTCACTTCAATGGGCAGAAATGAAATCAAAAGCCTTCTATGACATCTTTGTTTCATTATACCAACATCAACAAAAAAAGGTGCCAGTCATTTAGAAGTGCATTAATTTCAAATGCACCTAACTTACAACTGTGCAATATATTTATCAAAGGCTAAAACTAACATCTAATTCTGTCTCTTATATTCTAGAACTGTTCATGAACCAAATCAATACAGCCATTGCGTCCTAATATATTAGGCATTTTTACTTTATTATTGAAGATTTGTGAATAAAATTTCTATCAAGACAAAATACTATCCTCCAAAAAAAGCAGCTGCCTACATTCTGAAATTCTTCAATACTAAAAGTTTTTCTAAGTCCATCCGTGTCAGAATATAAATTCTTAGGTCATTTATATCTTGTGGAAGAGTTCTTCATATTTTTGCATGTTTAGATGTGTTCCAAACAATTTTTTTCACTCTTAATTTAATCTTGGGTAAAAAAAAAAAGTAGTAATGCCTATTTTAGATTTGAATCTATTCCTTCTGAAATAAATTTTCATCCTTTCTGGTTTTGCTAAAGCTACTGAAATGTTGTAGCCAGTACTGCTGCTGCTGACACACAACATCTATGCTGTATGAACTGACAGGCGACCAAGTGTCCCTCACACCACATTTTAGACACATACATGGCTTAGAAACCTGCACTGCTTTTCAGCTTATGTGTGTCCCAGCTATTAATAGCATGTGAAATCATGATGGATTATCTGTCTGTGTAAAAAGAAGTGGGAGCCTGGCAGGGTAGCATTCTCCAGGAGTAACATTTGGCTATCAAACTTCACTCTATGCTCCCACTTTGCAACAGAGAAGTCTGCTGAGCTTCAAGACTATCAAAAATACCTTTCTGCTTACTACTACAGAGATCCTACCTACAGAGCAGGTGTTTTTTGCATCTTTTCCAGATGCTAATCACAGACAATGATAGACATGTTGGGTGGCTACAAAACATTGAGCTATCAAAACAAGAGAACAAACAGTGTCTGTCAGATTTGAACATATTTTCCTGATATCAGAATAGATTATTAGATTTGTAAGACCCAACAATTTTTAATCGCTTCCTTAATGCAGTTGAAAATACACTTTTTAAAAGATCACTTCAAACAGCACAAACTGAAACATATCACCACCATATCATCACATTCAGAGTAAAGGCTCTGTGTCAAGGTCATGAGGCAGCAGGCACAAACTGAAATATGGGAAACTGCACTTCAACATGTGAAAATAAGTTTGGGGTGTTTTTCCTTTCCCCTCATTGACACTGGTAGAACACTGGAACGTGCTCCAGTGGTCAAACACTGGAATGGCCACTCAGAGAGACGGTGGACATTCAAAACTTGACTGAACACAGCCTTAGGCAAGCTGCTCTACCTGATCTTGCTTTGAGCAAGGGGCTGGAATAGTTGATCTCCAGAGGTGCCTTCCAGCCTCAACTGTTTATGATTTTAAGTTGTTAACATTTAAGCTTGCCTGCACAAACAAACATGTTATAATGGAATAAATTAATTTTGAGGATCCAAGCACACATACAACCTATTATTTTTAATACTGTCATTATTTTTAATATTGTCAAAACTGGAAAACAGAATTACAGTGTGGTTGATGTTGGTAGGGACCTCCAGAGGTCATCATGTCCATAACTATCCAGAAGGCTGATAACATTCTAAAACTTGCAAAGAAATGGATAAAATTTACAATTTCTTTACCAATTAATAAGTAAGTAGATGCAAAGTCCAACAACTTGTAAAAAAAGCTACTCACCTTCAGCTTTACTAAGTTCCAAAGCCAACTGCTCTCTGGCTTTGGTTTCCTCATTAAGACGTTCTTGTAGCTCTTCCTGATACCTGATAAATTCTGTGGCCTCTTGTTGCTTCTTGAAGGACTCTCGCATGAGTTCTGTCTGAGTAATTTTAGCATGTTCAAGCTATCACAGGAAAAAAAAATTACAGAAATTAGATAAACACCTATTCTATCATTCCTATTTAATTAACAGTTGCTTCACAGAGTGATGGGAAGTCTCACATAACTTCACTAGACATTTGATATTTGATATTTGATAACATTTGATAAAATCTTTATTGAACACTCATTTGCAGAGTTCAAGATGAAGACTGACTTACAAAAGTCTAAGCAAACAGTCTTTGTCAGCATAGTGAACTCCATGAGCCACCTGGCTAAATCCGTGTCTTTGTTCCGGTAATTCCTGATTTATGAGCTTACACTAGATTCACCTTTGTTTAGACAACGTTTTGCACTAAATATGGGTAAGTTACCACCCCCCATACACTTACAATGGCTTAAAAACATTGTATAAAACTGGCAGAAGCCTTATTATGAATTGACTCAAGTAGTGCTTCTCCTCTTTTTCTCCTTAACATAAAGATAGATGAGAACACCAGGAAAATGTGAATTTTCATAGTATTGCACATTTTAACCAACAAGGGAGTAAAGCAGTGCTTCTTCCAACAGTGTCAACCTACCAGAATTACTAAGGATTTTTAAAATTCTTCTCCCCTTCTCTGGTGGGTTAATATTTAACATGTTAATGTTTAATACAGATGCAGAACAGTCTCACTGTGCCAGTATCCTGGAGTACTGGAAAACCATGTCACATAGAACTGCATATTTACAGTTTAGACATACCCAAAATGATAAATTCAAAACTAAATAAATTAGAATTATAAAAGTAAAATAGTGCATAAAGACAAAACATTTTTAGAAGTTTTGATTACACAAAATGTCCATTTAAGATAACATCAAACTGAAATCAATTACTAAAATCTTTACCTCTCAACTATTAACATTTATAGTCTACAGCCACCTCTCTGAGGGACACAAACACAAATTGTTAGAGCTGAACTCTGCATGAGTTCTTTGTGTAGCTTGTATTCAAAATAAGACAATTTATTTTGAATAAGAACAATGTCAGAAAATGAAATAACACATCTTCTGCTCCTTTGGTTTCTTGGTTGTTTTTTTTTTACTTTTTAATATTCTGGTTATTGGCAGATATTTGAAAGAGAACAACACCTACAGTTTCTATAAAATATTCCATCTCTCAAAAAAAAAAAAAAAGCTTTCACACGAAGTCCCACTAAGATCGTGAATATGAGGAGTTTGCTTTAAAAGCTCAGAAAAATGGGTTAAGGAACATTAAATAGAATAGTGCACACAAAATTATCCACTTTGAAAAGAAGGTCTGAATAATCAATACATTCTCTTTTATAGACTGAATTTAAATACTCAATTTCTTTTCTACAGCATTCCTTTTTAGATAGACATCACTAACATGTTCATGTTATTTATTTATTCTGCCAGGGGTTAAAGAAAGGTCTAAATACTGCAACTATCTACACTGATTTGAGATATTTTTAAAAATCACTGAGCACCCTGACTGTAGCCTTGTATTTTCAAGTGTTTAATGAAAGACCTATCTCAGATAAAAGGGAAACATATGATAGATTCACTGTACAGAGACAACCGTAAAAGTGGCTTCCTGAAATGCATGAAATATTCCAGTTAAAACTCAGAATAAAAATTACTCTCCAGCTTTTTTCAGTAATAACAACTCGAAGTATTGTTAAAAATATCACAGGGCAAAACAAAAAAGAAGTACAAACACAAACATGATTTTTTAAGATCAACAGTTTCTCCACGGGATCACTGGAAGCAATTCTCCAGCTTATGCTAGTTACTGTTACTAGTTAGTGCACCAAAGCTAAAAAGGAGCAACTTTGACTGCAGTCTCTCCCCCAGCGTGAATTATTCTCAGTGAGAAAAATGAAATGGAGTAAGTAACACTGAAGTGCTTTAAAAGGAGATCTCAAATATCTGGAATTTAACATATTTCTGTCATTGTTAAATTTCTTGTGTTAGAAATGATCAATTGTATAACTGAGGCTTTTTCAGTGCCCACTGAAAAGTGACTAGGAAAAGGGCCTATCAGCAGTACATAATAATTTTAACAGTAGAGACAATTTTATATCATTTTTCATTGCATTCTTTTCTATTTAAGCTTAATTTCTTTTAAAAACTTGTATACTTACTGAATAGGGAGGTGTAGGCAAGGAGATTTTAGAGACAACTTTTAAAATGTGCCCGTTTTTTTTGTGGCTGAAGTGAAAAATTGAAGTATTTACAACTACAGAATTATTCTCATCCAAATGTTCGGTGAAAGGAAAAGGATATGGTAAAGGCACACGAGATTCAACCTCATATGTATCTTCTTCTTGGCCTTCAGTCCACAAACCACTGAACAGATTAGACGCCCAGTAGGTGCGGTAAGAATCCATTCCAGAAAATATTGCTCTTGCTGTCTTCTCAACCGTCCCGTGGGTATTTTGCACTAGCTGGGCTGGCTTTAGAAATTTCTGACAGGAATTTGTAACAGAACACGTGCATTTAACACATACCAGCACAGTCGGTGACAAACCTACTCCGAATCAGTAGGAAGCCTCAGATCACTTTTCAAGCTGAGTAATTCAGGGGTGGATTAATCCCAAACAGAGGTACAGGAAAACTTCGTATGGTCACTCCTAAAAAATCCTTCTTAGAGAAGTTTCACGTGAAAAAGCAACAGACATCTCCCAACAGCAACTGGCAAATAATTTCCAAGGCAAGGAAGCACAATTTTCTTCTACCCACACAGGATCGCTGCAGCAGACAAGCAAGCTAACAAAACTGAAACTAAAAATTTTCCAACTCCACTACGGCAAATGAAAGAAAAATACAGGTATGTCATTATTTGCATTCATCCTTGTTTCTGGAGTTAGTTCAACAGGAAGAGCTTTCTCAAACTCTGCTAGCTTAAAGGCTTCCTTCTAGTATCTCCCAACTGAAAGAGTTCAGGGGTGTGGCCCAGTTTTTATTTACCTATACATAACACCAGCAGGTGGAATTTGAGTTAATACACCCACTGTATGCCTTGCCTTAAGTTTCAAACTGCACTTTGGGCCTGAAAGTGTGTGTTCAGACAGGTCTCATACAGTTACTTTGAAGATTTTGCCAGGTTTCTCTTACTCTTTTAAGTCTATTTGAAAAAATGGGTACATGCCTCTATGCACAACACAACTGATCAGAGGAAAGGTTAAAATCTTTTCTGTATGTAACCAGTTTTAGATTATAAAATTTTGCAGACTAGGAAAAAATAAAGTATTCAGTTTCTGAATATTTAAAAATTATTTTCAAGTCACCTATATATCCGTGGTATATACAAGAAGTGTATATAATCCAGTAAGCACACACCAGACACTGCAAAGGAAACAAGCCTGAATGCTTGCAAAGTTTCTCTACAGAACAGCCAGAGAGATGTCAATATTTACACTGTGTGAAAATGTGTAAACAGATGAATTTTTTATTAACCTAAGAAAAAAAAAGCCAAACATATATGATCACCAGAGATAAATCCATCTTTGCATAAATGATATTAATGAAAAAAAAAGTGTCTATGTATTTGAGACATAACTCTGTTGCTGGTATTGGCAAAGTCTCAGCTACAAAGCTATGAAGGAAAATACTTTGATACCTTTGAATTGAGATGTACACAGTCTAAAAGTAAAGCACATGATAAACACAGTGTGATTTGAACTGAGCTAGGTATATAGTTCCCATTCCAGTTAACAAGGAAGTACTCCAGGCAGCAACCAGCATCCCACCAACACAAAGTACCCTGATAGCAAACTGCCCCTTTTTTGGATACTATTCCTGAATCCCATACCTCACATAAATGCTAGAGCACAGACTCCTTTTCTGATAGCAAGTTGGATATGTGCTTAGCTGGCTAGGTTTAAACCATAGTTGGAAGAGACAGCAGGAGAGCTCCACCTTTTTGGCCAGTCAATCGACTAAAATGTTTGTCAAGAGAACTAGGCACAGTTCCCCTTATTCCTCCCTCTTCACAACGGCCAGCTCTATGTGCTCTGACACCTCCTGTCTCATCTCTGGATTGTAGCAGAATGCAGGTGATCCGTATGAGCCATGACTGCCCTAGATTGATAAGAATGCCCAAATTCAGGCTTCCTCTACAGACGAAAGTAGATTTCTAATAGGAAACTAAATTCATCAGTAAAGTCATGTTGGAGCAGTCTTTTTTGGGGGGGAGGCACCTGAAGCATTGTCTCACCTGTCAAAATGAGCCCTATGGGTTTTAGGCTTATGAAAACACAATCACAAGAAAAATAAAGCCCAACTGAGACACAAAATGTAAAATGCTTCTCTATTAAATAACCCCACCTGATTTGAAGTTTCATTGATAGCTTCCAGAAGCTTCTCAACAGCTGCCTGCAGTCGAGAACTAATATTCAGAATGAGCTCTTCATTTTCAGGATCTATTTCCATTCCACTTTCTGCAAGATGTTGGCTCAGCAGTCCTTCACATGCTGCTCCTGACCACACGTTAATATCATCATCTCCCATACTAATACCATGATATGAGGAACAGGACTCTGGGAAAAAAAATAGTTACCATTTCACACAGACTCTTAGCAATTGCAAACATGAAAAACTGTACAACTGAGTTACAGTAAGAAAGACAAATCAGAAAATGATTAAAATATTCATCATAGTCACAAAAACAGAAAGGGAAATATTGCATACTAAAACTCACACAAACAAGATAAACAGTGTATTAATTAAAAAGAAGCAGAAGTGCAAGAGAAAAGGAGATATTAACAGACAATATTTTAAACATACTTTCAGTATGCTTAGGGGCTCTGACACTCATCTTCAAACCTTTCTTATGACCAGTAACCCTTAGTACTTAGAATAACTTGCAGTAATACTTGCAAGATTGTCTTTAAAATACAAATCAGTTAAAAAACCCCAAACAAAACCAGAAACAGACTGTCAGTCCCTGTTTCACCAACACCCAATTACGTTACTGTGCATTAACACAAAACTGTTCAAGTCAGTGAATCAAACTCAAGTGAGTAAAAGGAAAGGCATGCATGCAATTCTTAGGACAAACAGACCAGAATACAGAACAACAATATTCAGCATGGTTATTAGTGAACTGAAAATATACTAAGATGGGTAGCTGAACAAATCAAATACAGTGCAGCAGCACTGCAACTCTCCCTGCTGCTGGGCCAGCTGGCACTTGCCCGCTTCTCAATCTTCTTGAGGTCTGATTCCATTTAAGGACATTATCCATTCTTTCTGAAAAGTCAGACACACAAGCTTTGCCTAGACTGATAGCAATTCATCTAGAAAACAGCAAATTTGCCATATTTAGAATTCAAGGCTGTGTTTAAGCAGTGCAAGTGAAAGGAAAGTCTTGAGATGTTTTAAAATCACACTTTCAGTATGAAAAAACAATACAGTGGGTACATCGTGACAGTAGAAACTATTGTTGATAAAGTCTTTTAAAATAAAGAAATGTTATGTCCTTAGACTGATAGATTTGAAATGTCAGAAATAAATGCTACTGTGGAGATTTTTTTTAAATGACAGTTTATTTAAATGAAGTATATTTCTGGAACATATTTAAAATAAAATAAATCTTTTTATATAGTGCTTTTTTTCAACAATTAGATGTTTTTGCTTAGGATTTTCTCAAAAATATCTTATTTTTCAGGAACAGCAGTATGACTAAATGAATTAAGAACAGTCAATGCCTGTTTAGTAATGAAGTTGCAACACTGGGTTATCTTTGAATTCGAGTTCCTCGTTACTCCACATATTGTGACTGTTGAACTAGAACAGTTTGTTTAGCTACAGAAATCGAATCGAAATTGTAACAGGTCAATCTCACAAACTGACTTTAAAAATGTAGTTAGGTCTTGTTGGTTTTGCCTCCTAACCAGGTAGGCAAATAATACTGGCAGGCATATAACAATATGAGCACTCTTGTTGATGTTGTTTGAACCTAGCAAGCAAGTCAAATTCTAGTTTTGAGGTTTGCCTTTAGCTTTTTTTTTAACAAGTTGCTACATGATTAACCACCTGGTGTACTTAACATACATTCCTACCTGCAAGTATTCTGACAATAATATCTGCAGCCATATATATGACCCATACACAACAAACTAATCTATAGTGATTTTAATTCAGGAAGGTTTCACTTCGTTTACTTTTCTCTTAAAACTGCTAAGATTTCAAATGCAGATGCATTTAGTAATTTTTTTCTTCTAGTTGTATTACTACTGTTTCATATCTCCTTTTAGATATGTGGGATATAATGTTACAAACTGTTTTCACACTCCAAAGGGAAAAAACAGAAGCACACTATATGCATGAATGGAACGAATAACCAGATGAATAGAATATACATTCACATGGCACCTTTCATCTACACAGGATTTCAAAGCACTTTTGAGTACTGCACTTTGGAACATAAGTTATAAAATCCTCTAGTGGAATCACCCTAGCAGTGGCTAGCAGTTATTTTCTGCCAGCACACTAAATATTTGCAGCAGGTTTATAGACCATAAAAACTTCCCCACAACACCCTAATATTCCATCCCCCCGCCGTATAAGGAAGGCTGCAAAATTAATAATTTACATTTTTTATTCAATAGCATTTTGACTTCTTACCACCCAAATTTGGGCTGGGTTTGGGTGTTTCAAAATATCAATAGTGATGCAGAAGCTTTAATATCCTCAGAGTAGAAAGGACCTTCATTTGAGATGGACATCGAGCAGCATAAGTATTTCCAAATGCTGTGCCAAAGTATTGGTTAAAGACTGAGTTGAAGGAAAATGTATTCCCTACTGAGCCACCGACACACTTACTGCAGCACCTGATGCTCTTTGGAGGCCACCCATCTTAAGAACTGACCAGGTAAGACCCTGCTTAGCTTCAGAGATCTCACAAAATAAAAGCCCACAGTACAGTAGCACAGCTATAAACAAGATAAAACAATGACATATTAGTTATTGCACAATCTAATTCTTTCCTGATGGAGTACAAATTATCTCTGCAATGTTCCTGTTTTCCTTCTCACATTTAACCCATAATTCATGTCCTGTCACCCTTCTATTTCAGTAAATTATTTGCTCGAGAGGTACATCTGAATTGTGCAATGATGATTGTGTGTAAAATACAAAAATAAAGATTATACAAAATGACTGCAGAAATGTGCAGTTGGTTGCAAAATCATCTGAACTGGCTGTCTGGAAACATCTGGAGAAAAACTTAGAAACAGTGATCGCAGCTCAGAATGTAATTTTTAAAAGCCAGGTCCGGAATATGTTTCTTACATTAATAATATCTCGAATATTATTATTTCTTCTTGCTAGTGACCAGTACAGCACCAATTGGCCTCCAGGAACTCATAAGACTTAAAACTCCTGGTATTTTATGACAATTCTTTTGTAATTCACTTCCATTTCTTCTGGATAAATACAAAACAAATCAACATTAAAACTTCATTTTGTTATATGAAATATCTCAGAACAAAACATCATAATTTACCTGAAACATAATTATAAGAAATGAGGAAAGAAAAAGTGAGCTGTCCCTGAAAATATAATCTGGCACATGGAAACTTTACTAGTCTCAAAGATAACAAAGGAAAACCAGTAAGTATCAAATGCACAAAGAACTTGTAATAATTCTGACTACACCATGGGGCTGGTAACCCAAATGATAAATGTAGACATCCATCCTATAATTTCTACAAAGTGGAACTTAAGAACACAAATTCACATTAAATGCCTTCCTAACCGCACAGTGAAAGTCTCTGTATCTTCTTCCCCTCAAAATGGTCTTAGTATAGCATCTTGGTACAGCATCTTTCCACAAGAATTTCAGTGGTGGAAGCAAGAAAAAGAAATATTGTCCAGTCTCATTAATCACCCGTGGCAACTGAATTTCTAATCCCCATTTGTTTATCCTTATAATGTCGTTCAATCTCCCACCCCCACAGAACTAAACAAAATTTCTCTGTCCTGCAATTTTGTTTTTCAGTCAATACAAAATAATAAATAGAATATAACTGGCCTACGTAAAACTATCATCTCTTTGTGTAAATTCTGTCCTTGTAATGAAAAAAGAATCAACCAAAGAAACAAATGTTTGTGTTGCCTCCTGTGCTATGGAGCATGCAGTTCAGCACGTCAGACATCATGGCGCACTAAATCTTAAGAAAAGTGCTTAATTATACAGTGCTTGCTCAGAAGTTTCAGATACAGAAGCTTTTTATGAACTGCCAACTGACATTTATGAAGCAATACATATTCTGCATCATGTAGAGCCAGTATCTCAGTTTACTCCTGGGATTCCACTAAAGAATTAAGGTGAGGGGGGTTACAAGTTGAAAACAAAAAATCAGTTTTGTGGCAGTGCAGTGTTTAGCTATTTATTACCTTTTTCCTGGTACACTGCTCAGAAATAAGGAGCTCAGAAAGTAGGCAAGAGGGTTTAATATTCAAAGAATGCCATAATCTCCCAGGCTTTTCCAGAGCAACCTGCATTACTGCAGTCCCTCTACCCAAGTAAAGTCAGCAGATTACTGTGCACAAATGCCATTCACTACCAATGATATGCTTTATGACTGAAATTTGAACTTTACTTACTCTTCTAGAAATAAAATGCTGTGCTTTCAGATAACCTAGTTAAACCCTGATGCGCTGTATAAATCAGGTGCAGTTATGACCTTAATGATTCAGCTTTTAAAATGCTGAAACTCAGCAAAAATAGTAAGCTGAGTTTTGTTTGTCAGTAAATGTTCAGATGGTCAGAAAGAATTCACTTCAATAAACATCTGATTTTACTACTTTATTATTAGATTTTTATTGGTATAAATTTACTCCTACTGATTTCCTAACTAATTAAAAAAGAAGATCTGTTTGGCTAGGTATTAGAAAATAAAATAACATGCACAGTTTTAAAAAAAAAAAGCCGTGTCCGCCTATTTTTTCCATAAAACAATGAGGAAAAATTTCAAAATTTTTCCTCTCAAGCCATTTAGTGTTAGTATAGGAAATGAATAAAGAGTTCTACTGCTGAAAACACAGAATTTGTCATCTAATTCCATTTGAAGAAAAATCAAATACTTTAGCTGATGAAATAGTACTATTATGGCGCCATGACCCCAGTGGCAGAAAGGATGCTGCTGTACCATTTGGAAAGCAAAAAAGGAGAACTGTGAATACAACTCCAGATACATTACAAACCATACATTCAGCCATTATAGCTACTGTAAGGCTGGCCCTTCTTTAATTTTCACTTTTTACTTTGTTTACTCCTTCCTTCATTGTTATTCTGAATGTAAGGAAGCATGCAAAAAGGATACTGGAATGAAAAACTGGTAGGTGGACAGTTTGAATGCTGCTCTGTACCAAGGAGGGGCATTACAAGAACAAACACACTGCTTTGTTACAGAATAGTGAAACCTGACATACCTCTTCAAAACACGCTAAAACAGCAAACACAAGAGTTCAAACAGTCAAACCTTGTCACTGGCAGAATGGAATAGAGCTTTCTTCTATCTGAAGAGAGTACTCTTCCATCACAAGACTTTGCAAGAAATTAGCAAATCATTCCAATTACAGGGCATGTTGTGTGTTTAGACAGTAGCATTATGAAAGCCAGGAACTGCGTTTTGCTAAATATATGTAGTGCAAGTAATCCATATTAAGAATTGTTAATGACAATAATTAGTGACAAATACAAGAATACACACTGATGTGCAAGAGCAGGCAAAACTGAATGCATCAAAAACTAAGGCCAGAAGCTTAATTATCCAATCTGCTATTTAAGGAAAAAGGCAAGGCTTCAAAAGTTTCAAAAGATAGTTTTTCTCACAACTAAATACAGTGAGATGTGTAGAAAACAAAAGTTACTTTTTTTTAATGAAACAGCAGTACAAGAATAAAAGTGCTGTTAACTTGAAAAATTCAAAAATTTTTCGACTACAGCTTTATATATTTCATTGCCCATAACATTTTGAGTGATCAACTGAAAAAGATGTCTCTGTGCTACAAATTCATACAGCCTTTCCTAACCTGCCCCGAGGCTTAACGTGACCTATATTTAAAGCCAGAGGGAATCAACAATATGCAATAATCTACATTTTGAAAGAAAGAGGCAAAGTTCACCTTTGTTTACCAGTTGTATTACTATCGTGTAATAGACACTTTCTTAATACTGAAATGTAGTATTTGACTTCCAGTTCTTTTTCTCATTCATAGTAGTTAAAATTCCAGCCAAATCCAGATGTATAATGAGTTTCAGGCTGAATTGATCTGTTGTTCATTAGTTCCCCACAAGACCCAGGATGCATGTGCAAAACCTCAGTGGTACCTAAATGGCAATACAATTGAGCACCTACTCTTGCCCAAAAGAGAAATGAACACTATCCTAGTGCAGTCACAAGAAAATAAACAGAGCCCAGTAGAGTTCTTAGACACTGGTATGCAGCTAACTACAACATCAAAATGCTCCTTTAGTCTTGTGCCAACTAGCACTCCTGGAAACAGCTGATGGGCAAGTGTTGGCAGTTAAGAAGTTCTTGGAACTGTGTCCAAAACGTAATTTGCACACAAACACCTCTTTAGGAAGCTAATGAAGTCCACAAGCATATATATAGGCTTGTCCCACGCCAGCTGCCCTCAGTGACCAGCAACATACCTATGTACCTTCAGTGCACTGCTGGAGATACAGCCCTTGACACTAGCTCCCATTCCCCATACATACAGTGGAGGGTGTAAGTGCTGCAAGATGCCATGGAGCTATGTTTCATTCTCTTTGCCTCCTTCAACAGAAACTTTTTTTTCCCCCTACTTCTCAATCACTTTTCTATTGTGCTGCAGACTTTGCAACAGGACCCTAGATGTGAGTTGTAACTGGTGTGGGGCATGACCCAGAAAACTCCTGAAATGTTGTCTCTTAAGCAGATATGTCATATGCATTCAAATGAAAAATAGGTTGTGGGGGCTTTTTCCTAAAAAAAAGTTTAATTTAAAATGTCAAAACTAAGAGCATTTAAATATGTCATTAAAGTATGCAAATGATACTTCTTATGAAATATAAAACCATACAATCAGTACCTTTTTCATAACCCACACGGATGCAGGGTTTCACTGACTCCTCTGCCTCAGTGTCCCATCCACCTTGTTTGGAAGGCTGGACTTTCCCAGACCGATCCAGTAATCCAAGAACATGCTGACCAATTGTCTCCTCCATTGCTACAGTTGTCTTCACAACTTCTAAAAGAATCTTCATGAGTTTTTCATTAGCCTTCTGAAAAACATGCCTGCAGGACAGAAACTAATCAATCCTCTCATTTTTCCGTGATTTCCAAGTGGGTTTTATCCCTTATACACCCTTGCAACCAGAAAAGATTTGCAATCGAAATAACAAAATTAAGACTTCTTTTTTAAGGCTAAATCCCACATCATATAAATACTAAATACACAGTTGTGTTAAAAGTCAGTTCTTTGTACAAAATATGTAAAAAATCAAAGTATTTATCAATATTTCTACTTCTATCCTGGCATTTTATCTAGTTATTCTTTTAAAGTAGAGGTCTGCTTTTGCCTGGTGTTCATTACAAAATCAATCTTTTCTCAAAATGACTGTTAAGAAAATTCTTCCTCTACACAGATCAAAAAAGTTACAGAATAGTCAAATGGGATTATAAAATAAAACATTAGTAACAATATAAACCTAATTCACATATGTACACACAATATGTATATAAATATATGTGTATAAATAATGTTTATGATTCAATGTGTGTAATACAAAATATATAGTAAGATAGGATAAGATTTGTCTCATCCTCTATGCCATTACACGGTTAGGCTTTATAAAAAACAAGACACAGTTTACCCTAAAGTACATAAACTTAGAAATATGGTTTTCTAGAACAAAAGATGCACATTATCATCAGTCAAAATAAAGCTTATAAATATTATTACTATAACAGCAAGAACATGATTATCAAAATTTAAGAAAAATATTTTCTTAACAGTTCTAAGCACCTTTCTTTAGAAAGAAGAGCTGAAGGTGTTTCATCAGGCTTTCTTCCCCCATCTTCATGCTCAAAGATCTGCTCTCTCACATCATTTTGGTTTTCATTTTCATTCTGAGTAAGTTTTGGCAGAGGGAGAGAAAACAAAAAGGACAGGAATCCTGTCATGTCAGAATCAACATATTCTTCTTATATACAGTAGAATATGAAATTTAAAACCTAAATTAGTTGTCATTTCTTTTTAATACTTCTGCACCAAATTACAAATCAAGTAATACTCTAACTGTGTGGAAAAAAATATTAACAAGACCAAACCAGGAAATCCAAGGCAGGACCAATTAGAAAGAACTTTGTTACACTGATTAAGCAGTTGTTGTATTTTCTGTTTGTGTTGCTATAGCAATATGAAAAAGTGAGTTTACCTAAGGAAATAGCTGTAGTAATAATCCCCACCTTCAAGCTGTTCAACCAGCTTCTGCTTACCTTAAGTAAAAAGGCTATGTTTGCCACTATCACCTCTTGACTCTTAAAGCTGCTCTCTTCCAGCAATACCCAACATATGTTAGAAAAATATATTACATAGAAAGAGTAACAGTGAAAAGGAAACTTCTGCTGGTTTTACATGCCACGGTTGCCCGGAAAGTCAAAGTCCATATTTACCTCTGTCTGTGTGCTGTTGTTTTGTAACTCACAAAACAGCCTCTCTTTTCCGGGTACGGAATGTTGTTTCAATGATTCCAGTTCTTCTAAAAGCATCCTCTCTCTCTCTGCAACGAGGCTGTCATTCTCCATTGAGACACGCTGAGAAAGAAGTGTTATAGAGGCTCACACAGTTTTTTAAGCTTCTGAGTAAAGGAAATCCTGTCACTTCTAATTTGTTACAGACCTTGAACAATGAAATTTCAGTCCATCTCTTTAAATCATTACAAACACTTACTAGAATGGACTACAGTGAAAAAATACTTAAACCTTCCTTAAGATTTTCATACCATTTCTATGCTCTTTAGCAAACACAACGGTCACAATGCAAGCTGGAGGGAATTTCTGAATATTACATGCTATAACATGTTTTGCACAAGAAAAAAGATGAAAATAACTTATTTTTATAAAAAGTCCACACACATTCTCTTTTAGAAGAGCTAGAAGTGTTCATGGCTTAAACACAACGCATACATTCCTACCCAGTTCTTATGAACATACATACTTGGCATTAAAAACTGGAAAAATCCCAGCAGCCTAAGTTCTACTTAATGATTTTTATCAGTTTCAGGAATTTGCAACCCTGACAAAGATGCAGTTACAAACTGAAAAAAAAAAAAGTAAGAGGAGAAAGTATGCATATATCAAAAGGAAAGATTTTCAGGATAAATGATTCTGTTACACCTTTAAAGCTGCTAGGAGAGACACCTGATGTTGCTGCAAAGGATTCCTAAGGTACAAGTGACTGGCTTTCTAGATTCCAGAGTTCCTCAAGCCCAAACTTAAACAGAGCAGAACCAGGTTTGGAAAAGGTCTGAAGCTCCACACCACAGTGAAAGCAAAGAATTTTAGAATTCACTGATTACTACCTTCATGCGCATTTCGATAATGTTACATGGTTGAAATTAAATTAGAGCAAGACATATTCTTCTGAATTCTGTTTACTTTGTCTTTTAGTGGAAAGAATCCTTGAAAGATACATCTATAAATGACACTATTTTTGAAGTATTATTCATTAAGATACACTAATGAGTTTCATTAGCACATCTACTGCAGGCTTTGAAGAGATACAGAGTGACAGCAAGTTAAGTTTGAAAAGGCAAAGAAACATGGATGTTTCCCACCAAACCCCACAGATTTTGTTTCATTCTGAAAGTTGGTAAGGACTTATCTCCTGGAACTGGGGAAAAAAACCCCAAAATGCCAAACCACATTGTTGCAGGAAGCCACTGATACTGTTCAAGTCCGAATGGTGAAAAACAAAGAATTTTATAGTATTTCTAGCCATGGCTGGTGGCTTCATTGATGTAAATGGCTGCTAGCCTGCATCCTGCATAGGGCCATGTATCTGTGAGGCAGCATGATTAACAGTGCATGCACACTCACTCTCTTCTGGCTGCTGTGCAGCACTGCAGATTTGTTCCACATTTACAGAAGTCCAAATCGATCCATCACTGTCTGAGCTTTGATTAAAGAAATATGTCTTCCATAAATATATGCATATATGTGTTTGCATGTACAAACAGATATGTGTGTGTGCACAACTGTGTAGGCATGCACAGAGTAAATATGTGCATGTCTCTCTCTCTCTCTAAATAGATATAAATGCATAAATAAATGAATCTGCCTGGTGATGTCCCTTTGTTAACCAGTATTAACTCACTGGTTGAATTCTGTATTACCTCAGCTAATTGCACTTTAAGACTCTCCAGCTCTGCTAAGAGCTGATCCTGATTTTCTTTCTGACGCTCCATTTGCTGCATGTGCCCCTGTCTCAGTAGCTCAGTTGCCTGTTGATGCTCCTGGTACTGGCGCACGAGCTCCTGCCGCATGTCCTCCAAACGCTCCTCGTACAACAGCAGCTGACTGGACATTTCTGTGTCTGTGGCCGCCATCTCACCAGAGCGCTGAAACAGTGCAACAATTTTAGCATTTTATGTTCAACAACTGTTCCTAGGAAATACTTATATACATTTTAAAAAATGCTTTCATAAATTAAAGTATCTGTCATGAAAGCATTATCGTGTTGCCTGCTTCTTTGGAAGGTCCAGGCTTAGGATTATTTTTCATTTAAAAAGACAATTTTTTTCTAATAACTCTCAACAGTATTGACTTTTATGCTTTTTATGACTCCCTTTTACCTTATTTATTCCAGCTAGGCCCTACCCCATGTTTATGAAATGCTAACCATATGCTCTACATCACTTTAATAATTTTTGTGTTCAGCTGATATCCTTTATCACAAGAGACTCAAACTGTTTAAGCACTATTTTTAATCTGTTCTTTGTATAAACACTAAAATATAACCTAGCTTACAAAAAGACTTTAAATAATTTATTGTCTGCAATACAGTTGGTGTCATATGCCCTTCCACAGGCATAGCACACAGGAAAGAAGGGTAGATAATTTAGGTCTGAAGATGTCAACCCTTTGAAAGGGAAAAGGAAATATTTAAATGGAATTTTCATCCTCATTTTTTCTTTGCTGGTTTTTTTAACACTTACCGGTGTTCCTTCTGCTGTAAGACCTTTGCTATGGGAAAAAAGTTCTTCAGAAATCACTGATGTATGTGTGGTCTGTCCTAATATACAATCAGGGCTGCTGTTAGAATGAAGCTGTTCTCCAAGTGAGTTGATCTCTCCAGTCTCTTCACTGAGTTCCTTGCAAAGTGATTTCAATTCTTCTTCATGCTTACTGCCTTTTCCTGTTGCTTTTCTAAAAAGGCTGTCAACCTCTTCTTCACTGTGCTGCTTCTTAATTTCAAAATGTATTCCCTCTTGATGTACAATCTGTGTTGGTGCTTCTTCTACCTTCTGTCTAGCAATTCCTGACAATTCAGTCTGTTTGGCAAATGCTACACTCATTGACACAATAACCTGAATAAATAAGAGAAATCCGTATGAGTTTATGCTTCACAGCATCTCCTGTCACTGAAGAAATCTCATAGATGACCATCAACAATATAAATGTAAATACCAAAAGTTCCCAGAGAAAAACAGGAAGATAAAAGAACAAAGATATCTTGTCAATCCTGAAAATGGTCACATCTTAAAATACAGATATTCTGTATTTAAGGTAGTTTAATAAGCTACGATGCTGTTTTCAGTTACAATAGATTATTTAGCATGGAATTATCACGTTCATTTTAAAAAAGATCCTATTCGATGATTTCAAAAAGCTCTGGCACACTGACTTATGAGCAGCTGTGCTAAGCTTTCTCTCTTCAGCCAAGCATCCTATATAAAAGTTCGACTGACATGGAATTTTGGGCTGTATAAAGAAAGCAGTGCCATGTGCTTGATACACATGGAATTTTACTTGACCAGAAAGAAATTATTGGCACTAACTAGCTGCAGTTGCAGTTACAACAGGCTGATAACTTTTGTGTTATTAAGTATCTCTAATACAAATAAACCCCTTCTCCAATCATGTGAGCAACTCTATTCTAGATTTAGAATACAGTCATTTACAGCATAAGCTACAAAAAGTGTGAAATAGTATAATAAATACAGAAGTGTTACACTTGAAAACACCAAACTCTTCTTTTCCAGAAAATATGAGTTTGTCTTTTGAACTTAAATTGATGTTAACCAAATGCAACATTTGTTTCCTCATAAGGAAGGGTTTTCTTGGCAGCAGATAAGAGAATTTTTTTTTTCTGCAAAGAAGTGGAAACTTTTTTGCAAATCAAAAAGTAAATAAATCCACAAACAAATAAATATACTCTACCTATAAAATCTTAATTTTACTTTTCCTGTTTTGGAGTTACCAGATCCAAAGAAAAACTACACATTTTATACAACATACTAAAATGCACAATAAAATATGATCAGAAAATAGTATTAAACTGTCAACTGCAAAATCTTTCCAACTGACCTCCTGTTAAGCCTATGGTAGCAAGAAATACAGTCTAAGTCTGTGGATTTTTAAAATAAATTCTAGAGCAGAATATGGTAGCATGTTGTCTATTTCCTTTGAAGTTTTAAGCACCATCACTACAATCCACATGAATAGAAATTGTGAGTTAGGAATAGGATGGATTGCTAAAAAACATCAAAATGTTTCAGAATTTTTCAAGACTTTCCCATTCAGAAGCCAGATGAAACAATTCCTTGTAAATAAATCATACAAAAGTTAGCACATGGTACAACAACTGTCTAAATGGTTGAAAAGGGCAAATTAAAAGGACAGATTTTTTAAACATATTTTAAAGTAACGAAATAAAAGTAATACCTTTGCTACTTCTTCTTCTAACCTTTCTTGATACTGCTTTTGTAGTAATTGAATAACATCCAGATCATTCTGAATTTCAATCTCCCTACCAAGCTGTAAGAAAAACATGAAATCTCAGACCATGTATTTGTGATTTTATTTCATTAGTTTCAAGTTTCAATCTGGCAAGAGATTTTTTCCTCATACAAATCACATAATTTTGTACCACAACACAGAAGAACCGGGCAAAAGACTTTGTCTTGTTTCTGCTTCAAAATGAATCTTAAAAGCTGAGTTTGCAACAACTCTTCTTCCAGCACTATTTGAGATGTCAAATGCAGTGAAACCAGGTCAGCACAGAATCACTGTACTAAACAACATCATTATTTTGCAAAACGCAGAATTTTTGAGCCAAGTTTCCAGCACCCCTAGGGGAGGAATGCATGGGGTCTTTCCCATTTGCACTTGGTCTCTTAAAATCTTTGGGATTACTTTTTCAAAATTTCTCCTAAACTGTTCAGCGTGTACTACAAAAGTACTGGGATTTCACTTCAATTGCTCCTTTCATAACTCATTTTAAATAAAAGTCACAATATTTTAAAGATTCCTGAAGAAATCCCAGAATTTGAACACTAATTCTCTTCCACCTTAGTAAGAGGCAGTCAACTGAAATGTCTTATTTCAGAGATGAAATAAATAAAATAAATTTAAACCCAGCATCAATAAACCAAGTTTTATTGATCATAATTCCCAGTAGTTTTCTCAACTTCATCTTAGAACCCAAAGCATCTAAATTATGTCACGCTTATATATATTAGCTATCAACTGAGTTAATACCATACCTCTAATGCTTTATCTGTTCTTTTCTGATGAAGACTTTCTGTGCCCTTTACTTTCCTGAAGACTTCTTTTAACTTTCTTTCTGAATCCGTGGATACACTAAAAAGGTACAAAAAGCAGAGAGAGGAAATAATAATTTAAAAAAAAAATCAGCATTTCATTGCCCATGACTTGGTGAAAAGCAGAATGTGTTAAGTGGACCTAAACTTCACCACAAGCTTTATTACTATCTGTCATTCCAGAAAATAATTGATTTCAGGCAACTACAGCCACTCAAGATGCCTTTAGATGTCAAGGATAGTGCCTGGAGAGGATTAAATGTGGTCTACTGAGTTGAAGTTTTGAAATTGCTGCTATAAAGTTCATACATGTGAAATTACTTTTATACATTATTCCATTTAACAAATCTTCCTCTATTAATTATAAATGCTGCACTACTTAATTTGCAATGTTTATGTCATTTCTTTATGAGACTCCTAACAACTCCTGAAGGAACAAAACTACAGAAGAGCAATATGGTTATAAAGAATTTCTCGAATTCTGAAGTAAAACACGTAGCTTTACACGAATGGTTATTTGAAACACCTCTTGAACAAGCACAAAGTTATAACCATTGTAAAACTGGTTAATACCTTGTGTGGTCAGCGGATACCCCAGCAATCTGAAGCTTATCCTGAAGATGGACAATCTCTGCAGTGTGCTTCTCTTGACTTTCTTTCAGCTGCTGTTGAAAATAGGACCGGAGGAGCTCCAGTTCTTGAGCATGCTGTTCCTCAAGTTGTTTTTTAAGGTTCTCTATCTCCTTCAAACAGTATTCTTGGATTGTAGGATCTATATATAGGTTATTTGAAGTAGGGGGTGAGAAAGAACGAAAGAATGAAAGAACGAAAGAAAGAAAGAAAGAAAGAAAGAAAGAAAGAAAGAAACTACATTAACTTCTTCACAAATATTTAGCAGTGATGGACTGAATAATTAATGTAGTTAAAAAACAATTCTGACATCCTATCGACTACTTTTCCATAACAAAGAATGATAACCTAATCTTCCATTTTGCAAAATAATATCTGATATCAGTAACAAGTTTTTATTGTGGAAAACTAAAAAATACTAAACCAAAAATATATCACAGAATATAATTCTGAAATATTTTACAGAATTAAGAAAATCATAGTATTGTACTTCAAAATCTGAAAAAATCTCTTATGTTCAATTAGTAGTAAGATATAAATCACTTAAAATTAGAAGTCATTGTCTTGTCTTTCTTTCTGAATATACATACATTAAAAACAGCATATACATTTTTTTACCCATTAGACTCTGTGAAGGAGTCTGCAGACTTTCCTCTCCTATTTCCAGATGGATAGGTTCCTCTTCTTTCCTCCTTTCTGAAGAAGATAGCCATGGTTCTTTGACCTAAATAATAATAAAGTAAATGCAATTAACAACGATTTGTCTAGTAGTAGCACAAATATATCCAGTGCTGCACTCCCAGTATGAAAGAGAAATGGACATACTGGCATGAGTTCAGCAGAGAGTTACAAAGGAGATGGGAGGCTTGGAGCATTTGTTGTACAAGGAGAGGTTGGAAGAGCTGGGCATGCATAACCTGAAGAAGACAAAGTTGCCCACCCGGTTTGTGAAGTATCAAAATTCAGCCGGACACAGTTCTTGGCAACCTTTTCTAGCTGACACTGCTTTGGGCAAGGGGCTGGACAAGATGAACTGCAGAGGTGTCTCCTAACCTCAACCAGTCCACAATTCTGTGACATGGACAGCAGCTTTCTCCATTTTTTAAAATCATTCCCTTGCTCTGCCACTCAACCAGGATACACAAACACACTTTCAAACACTTCCTCACTCATGCAGAAGGAATTCATGTGACAGAGAAAATTCAAATGCTCCTATACTCTATGCTATGAAAGTTTACCTGTTTAGACTTCACTGCCAGCTGCTCTTGAAGTGCTTTCAGCCTGCTGTATTCTTCCATTATCTTGCATAGAAGTGTATCCATACGTTCTTGCACAGTTAAATTACACAAAGAACCAGGGACTTTAAAAAAAGAAAACAAACATTTTACCATAAATGTTAATGCAAGTGATTTGTTCACAAGTTCTCCCCTGAAGAATTATCCAATAAACATTACAAAATACTGAAACAAGTGATGCCCTTTCAGATTTTGAATGCATTTTTACATGTATTGATACATATGCATTTTTTTGGTAGAGCTGCTAGCTTCTTCTACAAAAGGAGGAAGAGGAACAGAAAAACCCCAAACACTTTTTTCCACCAATATGCACTAAAATGAAAAGAGCATAAAAGAAAATATCCATTATAAAAATAAAGGGGTTCAGAATAATGAGGTAATCTCTAAAACATCTATTTAAGCACATGAATTAGTACCTGAAAAAGTAATGGAAAAATTGCCAGTCTGAAATACTTTAAATAAGTACTTTTAACCAGCATGATAGTACAAAGTCATTACCTTGAGCTTGACCTCTGTATACTGGTAATTCTACACTCAGTTTTTCTTTCCCAGCAGGTTTACAGAAAATTTCCTGTTCCCTATCAGGAGCCTCTACAGCAGCTGAAGAATGTTCATTTTGACTGCCACACAAAACCTGTATAACAAATGAAACAAAGCAAAAAGTAAACAATTTCTTATTATCAATCACAATTCACAGAGAAAACAAGAAAAATAGGAAAGTAGTATTTTGTGAGCATTAACTTTTGTGAAAATTATGGCATAAATGTTCTGTTGAATCATAAGAACCTAGACAATCTTTAAAACTCCTGATAAACAGGTATGAAAAGACTTCTCAGCTAAAGCATAAATGCATATGTTTTCAAATCATTATTTAATTTGGAACTGCCAAGTATTAAAATCTTGCAGAGAAAGGCCTCCTTTATCAATGTGGAAAGCAAATTTACATTGTAAATGTCTCATTCTCATAAGCTGCAATTTTACTTGGAAGAGGAATTCCCTCCAGCAAAAATTTGTCTCTTTTTAGGGATTACATCTCATCTAGTTCTTTAAGTGCTGAACAAATCAGATGAAAGGGTATGGCACAAAAAAGCAAGTAATGAACAGAATACCCTACGTTTGTTGGTGCTATGTGGCCAGCAGAACACTGCCTTATTCACAATGGGCAGGCAAACAGAAGATTTATCCATGTGATGTCTAAAGATAAATGATACTTGAAACTGCTTGCTCAAAGCACAGTAGGATTCTTTATTTAAAGAGTTTGTACTCAACAAAAAACAAATTCAACTTATAAAAGTAAAACCATAATTTCTCCGATGGCTCAACAAAGAATCATACAAATAGGCAGCATTTTTCACACTGTGAAGTAACTCATGCCAAGGACTCTCATTCAGCTGCTACCTTCTGTGAGCTATCGTGGAGTCCTGCTTAATCTCTCCTATGCTGGATCTCAAGTTTAAAAGTTCTGCTATTCACTTTCCCAAAAAGGTGTTGAAAGAAGTCCAGCTAAGAAGAAAAAAAACCCCCACAAACCACAAAGCCCTCAATAGAAGTATTTTAGACTTGAAAACCATGGCTGATAATGAGTGACAAAAGCAGCTTAATTTATCTAGAAATAAGTCTAATAAGTAACTCAATTGATGGTCAAAAATTACCTGTAAGAGCCACCAATTACTACTACTCTACAAAAAAAGATACAGCAAATTATTATTAGGGGTGGCTGATATTAGAATAAAGACTAAATATAAGCTTCAATTTTTGACAATAATGTTTATTTACTAAAAACAATACAGACAGTAATTTTTTAGATTGTTTGACACTTAAGTCTTTAAAAGGTAAGCTGCAGCTAAGAAAGAAATTACTATCTTATTGCAGATATGAGAGGTGATGTCCTGTGCCTCAATATGTGTGCGACATCAGACTCTTGAATCAAAAACATATATCCAAAGACAAAGAGAAAGGAAAAAAGTACTTCCAAACTAGTAGAGATGAGATCAACATTAGCTAGAAGCTTAAGACTATGGTTAGACAAAAGACTTGTCTGGACAAGGACACAAACCAATTTAGGAAAAAAAATACAAAATCTTTTGCAATGCTATTTTGGAAGCCTAGGTTTATCAGTCTCTATTTTGAGATCAATGCAAAGAAAAAAGCTGCAAAGGAAACCTGCAAAAACAATGTGGAAAAACATGATGACTCACAGTAACCATCATTTGTCTTCCAAATTCTCATTTTATAAAAGGCTTTTTGTTAAGTCTTACCTGAGCCAGCCTGGAACATTCCTCAGTTACAGCTTCATTCAGTTTTTCTATAAGTCTTTGTGTAGATTTCCCTTCATCATCTATGAATACAAATTATTCACATTATTTTTAAACTCTAGATACACAACTTTTCAAAGGCCTAATTTCCTGCCTCAGTGAAGCTGCCTCTTCAGCTTGAAGAAGGGCGTGGTTTTTTGTTCCTCTCTTTATTGTTCCAACACATGGACAGTTTCAATTATTACAGTTGAGCTGCATGTTCTAGAGGAGCAAGACATAAGAAATGGCTTTGTGTATTAGTGACCTCCAGAAGGATAAAAGTGTACAGAAACTACTGGAGGGAGAAGAACTTATGCAAACAAGTTAAACAAGGGCAAAACACGGGATAACAGAAAAAGCTGGGATAGAAAACGATCATGATAACATGAGGCAAAAAGTAGTACCAAAGTTTACCTAAAGTATGCAGGGAGTCAATGCAGCAATTCAAAGAAAAAAGAACAAGTCCAAAAATACTTTGCTGATGCATTTGCTTATTTCACCTTATAGGTGAATCTATGATATAGATTTACAATTAATTGAGCTAATACTAACAGGAATCAATGAGTTGTAATACTTTTTATTCCTTATTTTTTAATATACTTTTTTTTCAAGTTACCTCAGTAACAGACTACATGTAATGGCTAAACAGTTTGTTATAAAACCATTTCAAAATGTTATTTAAAAACAATTTATTGGACAGCTAGATGCATAAACTCTTGTGCTTATTTGGTCAGGGTTTTTTAAGACACTGTTTTTCATATAGAGCTTCATTCTCATCATATTGGTCAAGTTACCTGCTTGTTGAAATTTCAGGGTCTGGAGCTCCACCTGATGCATTCTTTTAAGATCATTCATCTCTTGTAGATGACTATGAACAAGTTCCTCTTTAAGACTGCAAAGTGCACTCTCTTTTTCTGCTTCCAAAGACTCACGAACTTGGTCTACATGAGCTGAATAAACCAGAGATAGGCAAATCCGCTGTGCTTCCATTTGTAGTTGCAAGTCAGTCTTTGAATAAAAAGACACAAGTTAAAAAGAATGAGAAACAAGAATATAGAAAGACCCATCTTTGGAAACTTCTGAGATTAATAATATGTTGAATGGAATTCTGCATATATGGTATGCATAAGGTAAATTTAAATATACATAGTTTGGAAAATTCAGTTTTAACAAAATAGTAAGACACTTCTTCAACTTAAAATAAAAATCAAATTAAAATCAACAAAACTCAAAACGCTTCCATTTCTATTTTGCAGCAATAAAATCCCAATGAATTTTAACCCAGTGAAGCAAGAGCAGTATCACTACTAAGGGAGTAGTTAAGAAAGTGTACTCCAAACACAGAGAAAAGATTGTATTATTAGCAGACCTTAAAAACCTTGATTTCCAAGGCTTGTAGTTCTAGTCTGCACTTTGGGGATGTTATTGCTAAAGAAAAAAGATGTTTGGAATATGCCAACAGGGAGCTGCTTAGAGCTGAAGTTTGAAAAGGTTTTTAGACAGCTCTGGATCACAATGATTTTTAGTTGTATGGCAGGAAATTGTAGGAGCCTTATCACAGCCTTATAAAAAACACACCAACCGATCAACCAACCAAACAAAAAAGCCTAAAGCAAACCTTCACACAGCTAAAGCTCTTTTTTATAACCTCACAACTGTTTCCAATGTGGCTTTCCTTGTGATTTTTTTCCTTAGGAAATGAATGAACTAAACCACAGTATTAGGCAGTTGGTGGTATTAGTTCACTGTTAGGTGGACTTTTATAACATGGAAAAAAAAATCTAATAAAGTAGAAGTCTGCTTAACATCTATTTCTACAGAATACTTAGTTGCATACATCTTGCAGCATGTTATTGAACTTCACCAGTGTATATAAATTTAAATTTATATACAGATTTATGATTCCACCACCTAATTAAATACTAGTACCTCAGTACTTAGCTATTTATATGGACAAATAACAATCCTTTCCATATTACCTACAATTAATTTCCAATACCAAGAAATACAAGCAAAATTGCTCCAGCAAAACTTAAGAGAATAGTTAGAATCACACAATATGTGTTCCCATTATCACATCCAGATAAATTTCTTATCAAGTGATAACCACGCAAGCACAAAAAAATTGATAACGTAATATTAGTATTTCACAAGTTTGATATTTCAAAAGTTTGGTCAAACGTGACTGATGACGTTTCATTATTTTTTATATTGTTGAATGAGTAGAGAACTGAAAAAACTTATCACAGAACAAAAAATTATGTCCAAAATAAATTTTCCCCTTAAGTAAGTGAAATGCTGCATCAAAATATGAAGTGCTCTGGTAGTCCTCTTAGGTTTTTTTTGTTGCTGTTGATTTAATTAAATGTAAGGGAAGAGTATTTTTTCCATTCAAAAAGCATCCTCATACACATTGACTATGATTATAAACCCCTTTCAACCACTGGTCACACTGACACACATCTATACTTCAAAGCAGCCAGCTGGAAAGAATATGATGCAAATTTCCAAATGTGAGCTCCTGCAAATTTTCATAGTTAGAGTATTTTCCATACTGTTTTATGTAACATACCTGTTCTGATTTTAAGGCATCCACTTGCTGCTGAAGGTTATTTTCACTCTGTGTAATGGCTATTAACGATGTTTCCTCCGGCAGCCTGTCTGGTGTCCCATGCAAATGTTCCACAAGAAACTGCTGTTCTGGTTTCAGCATTTGCTGGACTGCCTTCCTTTTTGTTACCTCATGACTGCAGTCTTTCCTAGAACTTAGATTACCTCTTATATTTGTTCTTTCATCATCTCTACTCCTCGAACCAGGGGATTTATTCCTACTTTCAGATGCTGGAGTAGCAGTCTTTAGAGATTTTCCTTTAGAGCATTTTGTCTTAGTGTCATTACTACTACTATTTGTTCTCTGAACATGACTAATTGTGACTTCTAGTTCTTTACATTTTACTAGAATTTGCTCTTTCTCATCTTTTAAAGATTTGACTTCTTCATTTAAATGACAGATTTCACTATCCTTTGACCTTAATTGTTCAGAGAGATCAGAAAGTCTTAGGGATAATTCCACTTTCTCACGCTGAGTAACCTGAAGCTTTTCCATAAGTTCCATGGCATCTTTCTCAACAACTTCTCCAGCCTCAAATATGTCTTCCCTGGACACCTTTATTTCTTTACTCCCTTCAAAATCAGAGGATTTAGTTTTAAATAAAACTGGTCTATTGCTTTGTAAGTGGCAGAGTTTTTCATTC
Organism: Corvus cornix cornix; assembly: GCF_000738735.6. Classification (NCBI taxonomy): domain Eukaryota; kingdom Metazoa; phylum Chordata; class Aves; order Passeriformes; family Corvidae; genus Corvus; species Corvus cornix. Next base: position 56,429,631 of record NC_046333.1, read on the forward strand.
AAAGCTTTGAGTTTGCTTTTATATTCTGCTTCCTGCTTTTTCTTGCTCTCTTCTAACTCAGTTTTTGCCTTCAGAAGACTTGCACATTCTTTCTGCAGTTCGTTATAACTAGCTTCAAGTTTTTTCTCAGTCAATGAAAAGGTACTCTTCTGCCTTTCAGTATCCTCTTGGAGGAAACTGTTTTGGTTTTTAAGTTGCTCGTTTTCAGTAATCAGCTTTTCTATTCTTTTTTGCAAGTCCAAAATTTCTGTCTTAGAGGTAACACTACTGTTACAAAGTATGTTTCCTTCAGAGCTTACCAACATATTTTTTAATTTCTCTTCCAGAGTTTTGTTTTCCCCCTTAAGAACATTATTTTGTGTTTCTAGTTCTGAACATTTTTTTTGAAGGCTATCTTCTCTCTCCCTCATTTGTTCCTGCATCAACTCAGTTTTAAGCTGCAGCTCTTGTATTTCCTGTTCAAGGGTACCCTTCTCTTTTTCCTCTTGCCTAAGCACTTCAATCTCCTTCTCCAGTTCATGGATTTGAAGTGTCATTTCTTCAGATTTAGAATTTACAATAGACTGCTGTGTATCTTTCAGGTTCGTAATCTCTAGCATCAACTGATTTTGCTTTGTGATTAAGTTGTCCTTTTCATATTGCATGGCTTCTATCTTTTGACTCATTTCATTCTGTACTTCATCTAACTGCTGTTTATGGTGCATATTCAAGTTGTGTTTAAGGCTTTCCATGTTCACCATGTGCTCTTTCTCTAAGTCTTCTTTAAGCCTGGAAAGTTCCTCTTCATGACTAAACAGAAGTTTTGTTCTCAATCTCTCTAATTCTGCTTCTTGCGATTCTGCCATCCTGTCCAAAACTGCATCCTTCTCCCTTTCTAGCATTTCAAGTTTTATTTTGTAATTCGTGATTTCTGCCTCATGTTTTAATTCCAAATCCTTCCTAAACTCAGAGGCAGAAGTCAGCTGAGTTTTTAAATCTTCAATCACAAACTGGTATTTTTCAGCTTCATTTAATCTACATTCCATATCCACTATAGTTTGCTTGGCTCTTTGAACCTGCTCTCTTGAAAAATTCAGTTCTTGAAGAAGATCTTCAATTCTAGTTTGTTGAAGAGATTTCTCTGTCGCGATAATTTCCATCTGTTGTGACAACTCTTGCTTTATTTTTTCCCTTTCTTTATCAGCATCTTGCAATTTCACATTCAATTCATTAATTCTAATATTCATTAAATGAATTTGATCTTTATTAACATTCTCATTAAAACACAAACTTGAAGTTTTCTCCAATTCTACTTTTTGTTGCAAAAGACGCTGTTCTATTTCCACTGTATGTTGCTTAATTAATTCTTGCTTCATTTGTACAATCTGCTGGCCATGCATTTCATCTAATTCAGCCTGAAGTTGTGCCAGTCTCCTTTGTGTTTCTAATTCCATTTTTTGCACAATGTCAGCTTCAGACTGGCTGTCTTTGTAACATCGTTTCTGCAGTTCCTCCACAGTTCCCATTAATTGTTTTATTTCATCAGAACACTGCCTTTCTTTTTGTTTGTAGGTGGTAAGTTCAACTTTCATATTACTTATCTGCTGGTTCCTTAGTGAAATCTCTTCTTTCAATTCTTCAAGTAATTTACTGACATCTGATAATTTTTGCTTAAGCTCAAATGAATTTTTTTCCTCTTCTCCAAGTTTTGCTTCCAGCTCTTCAACTAATGCTTCTTTTTCTTGTAATTTATTCAAATCTTCTCCCTCTTTTTTCTGTTTATCCTTTAAAAAAATGAGGAAAACCATGTCCTTATTTTTAGCTAATTATCTGAACATGTAAGAGTATTTCCAGACTTAGCTATTTAGTCTTTCTTAGAAGGCTAGAGAGGCTATGTTAGTTATAAAACATAAATATAAATTATTTGTTGACCTCATTTGGAGGTTTCCTGCACCCTTGGAATATCTGAGAACCCCTACCCCACCCATGTCATCATGCCCCTCCCCTACTCTTTCCAACCCCCTGTGTCTCTATCACTTTTAACATTTAATTTTTTTAGGTGGTTTTAAAATGTTTTCCATGAAGGATAATAAAAAAAAGTACACAAAGGAAAAAATTAATTCTTCTCTACTTAATGCAGAGAATGTTCAAGCAGGTAATTTAGTGAGTTTTTTTGAAAAGAATGTCATTTATTGAAGGTGTTTTTAACATACAGTATAGTTTCATAATTTGCTCTAAATATTTCTACAACTTTTTAAAACATAATTCATAACACTGAAATAAAATTTCTGAATTTAAATTATATACATATTATGTGTTAGTTAACAGAAGCAGTGTCAAAAACTTAAAATCTTTGTACGCATTCTATGCAGCATACTCATTACCTGTGCTTTGGCTTTTTTATTGCAAAGGAATTACAAAATCCTGGAAAGTGTTTAGGAAAAGAGAACTTTATAGTAAGGAACATACCATTTCATATGTCATGATTTTCTCTTGAAGATGCACAATCTGCTCTTCAAACTCTTCATTCTTTTTTTGATAATTCTTAAGCAGACATTCTTGTTCTTCTAGCTGTTGCTGATGTGAAAGTATCTGTTGCTTGGCTTGCAATAAATCAGCAGCTGTGCAACTGTGGCTGCTGTTCCTTAGGGCTTCGCTTGCCTGCAACTTGAATGTTAAAGAAACAAAACCTAAAATAAATCAGGTTTTTCAGAAACAGCTTACGCTGTACAGAACTAGTGATCTTTACTTTCCTCTTCCACGTCACAAGCCCAAAGATTTCTAAGTTCTTTTGGAGGAGCTGAAACATTCTTATTCATTTGGGATGGCCACCCAATAAAAAGATATTTCATATTAATTAAATATTCACGGTGAGCTAACATAGGACAGTAGCATCTCAGATACATCACTAAGTAGTAAAACTAACTAGTTGCAGCTATGGAGCCCATAATCAGATTTTTCATAATAAAATCTCAGGCTTCAGAATATAATCCACTTGAAGCTCAAAATAAGCTATATAATGTACTCAAACAGCACGAAATATTACAGTATTCAACTGCAACACCGCAAGGTATAGTCTGCGTGCCTACGGCACCTCAATCACCATGATTTTTAGAAGAAATGTTTCTCTGAAGTTTCACTGTTATTTAAATTACCTTTTAATAACACCACAATGGCAGCTTTTATCCAAAATATAATAAAATATATAAGGAGTGTGAAGCTGCAGCCCATGGAAGTTGATGGCTGGATGTTTTGATTTCAAAGGGAACATTTCTGCCCAAAGCTCTGAGATTATGCAAGTGTTTTTCCCCGGATAGCTGCCATAATTCAGTATTTATCAGAAGCTATTACCACATAGTAGGAAAGAAAACAGAATAATATCTACCATTTTATAGTTAATTATTACAGTAAAACAGGTACTATAACAACAACTGTAGGACCAGGAAAATGACTGCTGATCTATACTGCGAGACTGATTTTAAAAAAATGCATTAAAAATTTTTCTGCAGGAACTATTTATGGAGCCTCCAAAGTGACACCTATTTTCAAACCCAAATAAATTTTGGTAGCTGTATTAACTTACATGCTGAAACTGAATTTGCAGTTTTTGACTTTGCTCAGTAAGCTCCAAGAACTCCCTCATGGTTTCATCCTTTTCTTTCCGGGCCTGCTGTAGGTTAGTAGTGAGCTGAGTGATAATGTCATCTCTTTTCTTGATAGCAGCTTCAAATTCTTGCAGCTATAAAAGATAAAATTTAAAGTATTAATGCATGTGAAAACCACAGACAAAAAATACTAGCTAATTTTAGTTAAGTAGGAGTAAGTCATCCCTAACCTCTCTGTTTAAAAGGTGTCTCACTAGTAGAGCTTTTGTATTTTCACAAACTCTACTTGTAAAAATTTCAGAAACAGCGTTTTTCCCCCTCATTGAACAATACATGATGTCTCCATAGAATACAGTTATCAAATAAAAAAATCTTAACTTTTAAGAAGGTTGATTAGTTTACTATATAACTTACTTTTAAAATAAAAAGTGTGCCCACATAAACAAACCACCATAAAGGAAGTCAGAATATCTACTAATAGTGTTTAAGCAATTTTGTACAACTACTCATGTTCACACACTTTTCCCACAATAAATGCAAGTTATATCATCTCTCACTTGAAGTGCAAAAAATAGCATTCATTGTACTAAAGCATGTAATAGATACCATGCAGTATCCTACACTGTAAACCCAGGGAAACCATTCATAACTACATGAGAAAATCCGATCAATCTGCAAAATGGATATAGCATATTTAATAGATGAATCACTTGTCATTTGGAATGATGAAGAAATTATGAGTACAAAAAAATTCTCTGCAACTGTTTTTTTTTTTGTAGGATTACACTCAAGCAGTTAGAAATTCTACAATATTAATTGGCAATATTTTTGTGTACATTTATATAAACATGTTTTTTGGTATAAAGTCCCTTTTTCAATTTGAACTCATTTAAGGCTAGTGGAAGCCTTGTCTCTACACATTGCAAATTTCTTAAACCATTAGTCATCTGTAACTGTTTTGTTTACAATGTTCTCAAAAAAACCTTCACTGAGTTACGTGCTGAATCTCTTGGCTGTTAACATGGTAATGCTTCCTGATAAAGTTCTTTTTAGAACACTGGAGTCAACTCCTACTTTAAAAGCACAGGCCTAATGGAAATAGTAGATGTTTGTTATAGTAGGGAAAATTAGGAACAGATCAGGAACATAAGTGTGCTACACCTTTGCATTTGCATCTGCTCAATGAAATTGAATAAGTAAATATGTCAGTTCCAAAGCACACCATGTTATATAATTTCCAGCTTTTTAAATTCAATCTCTGTTCTTGACAAACAGGCAGAATTAAAGCACACAACTATCTTCCCCACTCCCCTTTTGTAATTCTTTTGTTTCTTCTGAAAAATAAAGCATATGCATTTTTTAACTGAGATACTATGCACTGTTACCACTATTACACAAAAATATACTGCAACTATTAAAATATTATTGTACCACAGCCCCAAACCCGAAAACACTCAATTTTTTAAAATATATTTTTATTTTATTTTAAAAATTATAATTATAGCCATTTAAAAAATGCAAACAGTTTCACCCCCGACTTTTTCAGGAAAAACTAACAGCAGTTACAATCATTAGAAGCACTTATTTTCTTTATTATGCTATAATTATGACTATTATGTTTAGCACAACAGATACAAGACATAGTAATTAAAATTCAATGCTGGACAAAGAAATAATAAACCACCTCTTTTGGGGCAATCACTTAACTGGTGCTATGGCAGATAAAATGACACCTATTATCACAGATAAAATACAAATAATAATAATAATAATAATAGTGCAACAATAGTGCAATAATAATGGTGAAAATAACTGAATATCAGAACTTTTCTTTTATTCTATAGTACTTTGCAAAAAAATAGCAAAATACAGTGACATGACCTGAATCCAAATTAGGAGAGAGACAAGTTAGACATAAAGCACAACAAAGTACTGACTTGAGTGCATTGCACTGCAGGCTTAAACTGGAAGGGTATTCTTTACTTTAAAACTTAAGTGTATATTCCAATGGTATTTCTAAATAAGAAATGCTTTCCAGTAAACCCAAATTATTAGGTGTTATAAATTAAAACATTCTTGCACTGTTGTTTTTGTATTTCAGACTGTGAAGTCTGACATAAAAATACATTTTGGTTCAGTTATATTATTCCTTAGGGAGTAAAACCTGAGGTTTTTTGATCTTGGAGGAACAGGAAGATATTAAAGTCTTTGCATAACTGGAGAAGAATTAGGGCTTTTCTTGAAAATTGTGCTTCCATTCCTAATTTGAAGAAACTCAATGCAAAGACAATTTGAATTTTAGTCACAAAATACAGAGAAAAAGGACACACAATGGAAATGCCATTCAAAGTAATAGAACATGGTATATAATTGAAAGAAATTATGTGTAATTAATTCTATGTCACACACTGAGTGCATTCTGAACAGCTGCCATTAGTGTGAACTCCTTCCGGTGATGCTCTGCATTTTTGCATGTAACCAAATAGCAAGTAGAAAGCAACATAAGGTAATTATACCTGTTGCAATCCTTCTGTGCCATAGGCTGCCCTCATTTCTTCTATCTCTCTGCTTAGTTCTTCAATCTCTTGTTGTTTCCCAGACAATTGATTCTCCATCACCTCTAGCTGTGTGTGTGAGTGCTGCATTCCATGCTCTGAATGAATGTCTCCAACTCCAAATTCTTCTTCCTAAATCAATCCAAGCTTCTTTACATGCCAATTTTTATGCTTTATCACAGTAAGTAAAGTCAAATATCAAATTCTGTACCAAATGCCACCTTAGAACACTAACATACAATACAGCATCAAAGATCTTATTGCCATGGTAACCTCCTTTGTTAGTATAATTCACACCTCAAAAGCACTGACACAAAATGTTTCTGCGAGTTGTGCTCTATAACCTTAGCCTTAATAGATGGAGTAAATTGGTTTGCATTTCAAGTTTAATGATACACTATATTAATATAGCAAACAATGCAGATGCAGAGCACAGCATGCAAAATAAAGTATTAGTCAGCAACACAGTTTTTGTTCAAAACAAATTGAGGTGTTTAGTATTCTCCATTAGTATTACGATTCAATTTGCAATACTGTACCCTGATTAAGTCTGCAGGTATAGCTGTTCTTGTCACAAAACTGCAACCATTTACCTGTATAAAGACAATTTCTAAATACATTATTTGAAATAAAGCTTGATTTCTATTTCCCATTTACTTGAATCTTATGTGGCAATTTCTGCAGACCCATGGGAATTGTTATGCTACAAAAATTTACTTCATTTGAAACATAAAACAGCTTCCTATATAGCAAATTGCATCAAAGTAAGCATAGAAAACACATAAAACGCCCAAAATTGCAAAAAATAAATACTATTGTCTAAAACCAAAAACCTTATTACAAATCAACATCTAGAGAAAACAAAGGAGTTCAGATTTAAAGGTCAATGCAAAGCTTTCTCTTTTAAATCATTAAAATACAATACTATAGCATTTTAAATTATAGGTTTAATATTTTTATATATTACTAAACATAGTTATGCTTTCTGAAAGATTTTTATTCACCATGAGATTTAGTCTTTCTGAAAGTCACCTATCTCTTGATAGGGGATGAAAGGCTGTACCACAGACCTTCATTCTCAATTTGAAGGAATTTTGTGAAATAGAAAAAGAGCAGAAATGATACATTTGACATGAGACATTTGAAAACAAATCCTCTTTCACTCACCTAACACTGCAAGCCCTTTCAGCTTCTACAAGAATTTTGGTTCTACTGACGGTGCAAACCAAAGCCGGCAAATCTCCAAAAGGCAAGCACAAGCCAAAGTAGCAGTTACAAGTAAAAAAAAAAAATCCAAATGAAAAGAACATGCTGCGTATACATGAGTAATGATCAAACAGACAGGCAGGCTTTTAAAACAGCAGACCAATGTTCAAAAACGAGAAAGCAAGAACAACTGCATTTCTCCTCGGAGCTGTTTATTACATCAGAGCCTGAAACAAAAATAAAGGTACTAGAAATGGAAAGGCAACATAGTATTTCAGACCCAAATACTATGTTTAAATCAAAAAAAGAAGCTGTACTGCTCAGATGTCTGCCATAGCCTAGATCAGGGCTTACTTACAAATAACTATCATGCCTGAGCAAATCAATAAGTGCACTGTTATAAATGGGATCAATACAGTCATTGAATTTGTATTAAGCAAATGAATAAATCTGCATTAGAGAATTTGCACAGCTGACACAGTGCCCTTTCAATTTCTGACTTTCTCAGTAAAAACAAGACACCACAGAGATTACTACCTTCGTTTAGAAAGAATAAAGAAAATTGCAGCAAACAGCAACTCATAGAGTCACTGTGTATCATTTGTGTATTGCCAGATGTTTGCTCTATGTTCAGACACACAAATGTCTACGCAGTGCCTGGCACCAATGTCTTTATTCAGATTTTGGCGCATGTCCCGGATTAACAACACTAGCAGTTTAATAGAAACTATTATTAAATCCTTCCTTTCCCCCTTTGTAACTCATATTTTATTTAGGCTTAATTGATAAAGATACAGTGTACAATCATTGTAATCTACCATACATTTCTCTTCCCATGAATCATGGCTATGTGCAACTACCAAAGACACTTTATAACAAGAGCTAATAGGAAAGGCACAAAAGTCTTTTCTCATTAGCTGTTCCAGGCTCCTCAGCAGCGGAAAATTCTACAAAAGACCTTTAACTTATAAAAGGGATTTTGCTACACACATTCAAAACAACTGTCTGTAACGTCAGAAATGTTGCTCCATTTCACAGAAATCTAACTCTTCGACATCACGCAAGTGATGCACACGGTAACATGGTAGTCCATGCTGTTTCTCATCTGATACCTTCTTCTTTCAAATGCCTTACATCTTCTGGCAAAGTGCAAGTGGAAACATGACAAGGCAACAAATTGCACTGTAATCTGTGAAAAAAAACCGAGACAGACAGCCACAGCAGGGTGCTGTGTTGATGGAAACCTTGGGAGCAGCCTGGCAACCCCTGGCATGACAAATTCTGCTGTGTAAGAGCAGACAGACAGTCCGTAATGAGTTATTAGCTTCAAAATACCTTTATTTAAAATTAATTTTCCACTCATCTGAAATATATGAATTCAGTAGTTCAGATGCCAACTTGAGTGTTAGTAGATGGCTACACAAGGCCTGCAGGATTCCTGTGTTTTGACTTATGGTCCCAGTGATTTACCCATTTAGAGACCTTCTGCAAGTCTATAAATACTCTTAATGTAGATTCTTATCATTTCTTCTTTAAAAGCTTTGCAGTTCACCTTTAACACTGAAACATCCTTATGCCTTAATTACCTATGATGCGCTTAGTTACATACCTCAGGAAACAATTAAACATTGAAAGAATCAAACCACATACCATTTTAACATAATGAAACCAAGAAGTAACAAGAGCTCTGGATAAAATTGCATAAGCAAATAATCACAAAATAAGAACAGATTAAATTTTACAATACATTACTCAGCAGCCACAGTTTTGGTGAACAAAAGATATGAAACAAGTGAAGCTTAAGGAAGTCTCTCAAAGGACATTCTGTCTGATTGTTCTTCCTGTCTAGCATTTTGAAAATAATTCACAGAAAAAGTATTTAATATTAAAAAGTAAAATATAATCTGTAGTCTATTGGCTAAAAATAAACGTTTCATTTATATTGCATCAGTTAATACATAGCTTAAGGCAAATGAAAGGAATCTTCTTTCTGAGAAACAAGGAAAACCAACTTCCATCACTGAATTAAGGCAGTGATTCATGACAATTGCCACCAGAGGTCAGGATTACATTCATGAAATCACTGTACTCTGTTTAATGTTCCTTAGACCTTGGAAAACCTGAAATTGTATCTCAAAAACAGCAGTAGTAATATATAATGTGTAACTACTTACAACATTATTACCATTACTACAGAAATTTCCCCTTATAAATAATAAATTCATGCTCAGCATAAATCAATACATACTGTTTTGCTTAAAAGACTTGTTTGATTTGGTAGTAGAAACATACAGAAGTATCTGGAACAGATTAACAATTTTACCTCATCTTTTCTTTCCCCCTCCACCCTTTCTTGTACATTTTGGACATCTGAATCCTTCATAAAAAATAATATTTAGACCTTGAACACTGCTTTTCAATGTTCTTAGCCTCTCCTCAATTTTCTAGTGATGTCACAACTGACTACATGAAACTTAGCTAAAATTAGGAATTAGGTCAACTTGGGCAAATGCATTTCAGTGTATTTTGGAGGCTTGGTGGGGGAGGGTTTATATGCCATGAACAAAAGCCATTTTCAGTTCGTGATGAAAATAGTTACAATCCTGTAATATAACTAAGGTTAGTAACTTCCAAAGGAGAACAACTGATGACTTTTTCAAATACCATGGCTTAATAAATATTTCCGTATATTAGAACAGCAACAGGTTTCTTTATGCAGTAGTTAAGGTTGAGGTATAGAATTTAATTAAAATTTAAAAAAACAAACAACTTTCTAGAATTCATATTGACCCTCTTTTCAGAGATACACTTTGCAAATTGGAGAGTCAAGAAGAGACAAAAAAAAATCAGGTGAAACAGTTTTTCAGTTATACCATAAAATTGAGGCATATGGAAAATGTATGGGGGCAACTTTACCTTACACAATTACAAAATCCCCCAAAATTCTAACTGTTGGAAAAAGCCTAATTTGCCTCAGTTCTGAGTTCAAACCACAATCTTAAATAGCTAACCACCATTATAATTTAAGACTAGGCAGGTAAGTGTCATTGTTGCTGAAATTCAGGAATTTGTCCCAAAAGACAAGCTTGTCATATGAAGGATTTATCAGTCCTCAGTTGGCTACAACCTTGACAGTATAGGTATTAGAAAGGTGGCTGAGCAAAACCGAACAAAAGACTGTATTTACAATAAATTTCCTTCAAGACAAAAATTCTAATATAAACATACCTTCAGTTTTGCTTAGACAACTGTACTGCCTTATAAGTTTGTGTATGGTAAGTCTCCTAAAGAGGGAAATACTTATCACTGAATTTTATCCAATTCCTCAAGAGAAAGGGCTGAAGAATTAAAACCATCTGATTTAATTCATCAACTGCAACAAAACAAATTATTTATGACCTATTTTAATTTGAAGCATGACAACCACAATTCAACTTAATTTCTGTCAAAACCACTAAAAATAATACAGATGTTCTAATCAATAAGGAAAAAGACGGATCAACAGGCCTATGTCTCTTCAAATATGGGGTTTCTTAGAGTTCTGAAAAGGAAATCATGTATTTGAAAAAAACCTAAGCTCAATATTTTATATATCTGCATAATAATGCTGATACAAGGAAAATTTAATTTATTCTCATCTTCTTCAACTGAAAAGGTTTCAGGTAATTTTATTTACAGTACGTCCATGAACAGAAGCAGAGCTTTTAATAATAAAAGTAACATCACAGCTGATATGAAACATATTGAAACATCAGCTCCTAAAATATCTGCATTCCTAAATGTGATGTCTCCTCATTTCAGATACCAACCAATTGTAATGAACAGGAATTAAAAAAAGTTTATTAGGAAAGATGGCAATTCTGACGACTTGAGCTTGGTCTTCACCAGAGCCAATATCATGCTACTATTCACTAGTTTTGTGTTGTCTACTTATGTCTTAGAAAATAACTCTCAGCAAGGTAAAAAGTCTTTCTGCAGGAATAAGAACTGCCTAGTAATGCATCTATCATTGCATTTTTTAGGAAATCTGTAATTTTTTTAAGGGATATTAAGACTGCAGTTCTGTTGTCTTCAGTATCTGAAAAATTGCTCCCTAATATCCTCTGCAGGTATCTATGGAAATATTTCAAGAATGAAGGAGGTAAAAATTAAGTGTTTAGATGTGAAACTTCATGTTAAAATGAGAGCTTTAAATTTAACTGAAACTGAAGCCCCAAAACATTAAAATCAGAACACATCCACAGTTACCATGAGACATTTACCAGATGTTTTCTGCATCCTGCTGCCCTGTGCAAAGACATGCTTCCTTCAGCATTTGCAATTCAGTCTCCAGCACTGCTTCCTACCACCTCAGAAGTGATCAAAATTTCAGCCATATTTCATCATATACATAATATGTCTCACTTGTAAAAATACATGGATATCAATGACATTGTCAACTGTTTTCAAGGGTTCATTCTTCACATACCACAAATTCCATTTAAAAGTAATCACATACCATGGTGATGCATATTCTAAAAAGGTGCACTGTGGTCATGGCAGTTCTTCAAAAGTATGTCTGCTATACTCTCAATGGCAAACAGCAATGAGATTCATTTGACTACTTCATCCCCTCTTACTTGTTGCTCAGCTTAAGATTCTGGGTGTGTTTGTTCTAAAGTGTTTAGCACAGAGAACTGCAAAATAAAACCCTGACTGTCTCTACACAAAGTGATTGATTGAGACATGAAAAATTAGATTTTTAAACTAAAAACAATTCTTACTGTATTCAGATGTTCCATGACTATTTCTTGCTGGCTCGTTCTTGACCAACATTTATGCATGAGGTAGTTTACTCCTTACAAACATAACTGTTTTATCTGACAGGACCCAAGTTCCATACACACAACTACCCTTCAATGTGACAGAGATGAGCTGTAGACACCAAAATGTGGGCTGACTCTGGCTAGCAGATAAGGCCCCGCTCCAGTCACTCACTCCCCCACCAGCAGGGTGGAGGAGAGAATTGGAAGGGCAAAAGTAACTCACCTTCATGGGCTAAGATACAGTCAGCTTAGTAAGTGAAAGAAAACAAACCAGCCAAACAACAAGTGATGCTCAGGCACTCGCTCACCATCTCCCACCAGCAGACTGACACTCAGCCAGTCACTGAGGCTGCTTTGAAACTCATTAAAATGTAATTGACTTGTTAAATAGTCTCTCACAGAAAATTAGTTGAGATTATGCACAGCCACTACTCCCATGGCAATACAAAGCATTAATACGACCTTAAGGATGACATTGCTACAATAGTTTATGTATATATTGCATTATTTATTATAGTAGCCATCCCATTATGGAGTTGACATAATGCTTGCTTTAATGGTACATTGATCATACCAGTAATAACATGCAACAGCTTTGTCCATAATATCACATCTGCTCTTTCCTTCCTTCTCCTTTTGAAAAACTATGCACAGCATTGCAGCAGACATGTAACAGAAAAGGTTGAAAGAAAAGCTAGGAAAAGCATTACTTCAGTCTTACCTCAGAACTGTAATCTTCTACTGTGGTGGAAATTTCACTTTCCGGCTAAAATAAAATATTAAAATATTTACAATGATGGCACTCTAAAAATACTAAACAAGATATTTTCCATTTTACAGTATTTGAAAACACCGAGGTGTACATGAATTTGATAAGAGTATATGTACAGTAACAATCACCTTCATTTGCTTGAATTAACAACTTTAGTAAGGTCATTTTGCTGTTGAACTATGATCACGGGAACACTACAATTACAGGACAAAATCTTCAAACAACCTACAGGTGCAAAACAATACTTTGGAAATTTAACTTAATTTTCTGGGATTTACTTTTGTTTTTTTAAAAAGTACTAAGTACCATGAAAAGGATTTGTCTCTGCTATATGAGTTTTAACTAATTAGGAACTTTGCTGGCTTAAGAACACAATCTTATGCAGAACATCATTTTCATACCTGCAAGACTTGATGTTGACTAGAATTTTAAAACAAACACTCATCCTTCAGCTTCCATGGAAACCAAGGGAAGATAAAAAGACAAAGACTCAAATCTTGTGATCTAATGAAGTAGACGAATTAAAGGAACAAAGCCTTAAAAAACTGAGCATAAACGTGCCATGGCAGACGCCTGAATGAAACAAAGTGTATCTTGAGGAACTACATAAGCTGTATCAAGTTTGAGAATCAAAATGTTCATAGGAAAAAACCACAAACTATCTATATAAGGTGCACTATCATGGAGTAAGTGTACTTGAAAGAAAAACCTGAGAAGTGTAACCGAGTTAGAACTACTTTGGCAAAAATGATGTGCACATAATAGAGCTTGTCCCAAATTCACTTAATGTGTTAGTCAGCCTCATGTTAAATTAGTCTCAATTTTATATAGAATTCTGTGAGGCTTATTTTCAAAGGGACATGGTACGTTTTGCATCAGTAGACATACATGAAATTTGGAATGTTAACTGTGTTCTGTTTTGTTTTTTTCAAAGTAATCTACCACCCAGACCTCCTGAAGTTCTGCAGTTTTTACAATCCTAACAACGTTGATACTACATATTTTGAATCCAACATGCAGCTCCAGAATGTAAATAACCTAAACAAAGGGTTTTACAAAGGTTACACTGTTTTATGTACAGAGTGCACAACATTACCTTAAAATATTTATTTGGAAGTTAAAATTCATATAATGCATACAATTTAAAAAATAAAAACAGGTCCACCCCAAAAATAAGACACTAACTGAAACAGAAATCAAAATTATATTTTAAAACTCTAGGGTGACAAAAGTGTTTCTGCTATGGAATACAAATTTAGTATTTTAAAATATTTAATCTTCACACAAATATATTTTATTCATATTATTTATATTTATATTAATATTTGTGTATATATAAATGTATACCAAAAAATTACATCTTGTTTGTAGTCTATGTCCTTGGTCTAGGACAAAATCCTCTGGAAGAAATAAAATCAGAGAAAACCACACTACTTTTTTTCGTAATACAGATAACAAATAAATGGTCACTATCTTCTTACAATTTTTCATGGTTTATTGCAATTCAGGAGTCTTCACAAAGAATGATTAGAAGCATTCCTACAGAAGCTCAGAAGTATTACTATAAAGGTGTATATATATAGCTAGATCTAAGAACTCTTCAAATCTTTATACATAGCATGAAATATAGGCACTTCTCCAACGTGCAAAAAACAGGAACAAGTAGTCCAACTTCTTCAATAGCTCTTCCTTGTAATGCTTTTCAATTATAAAACATCTCTTGTTTATAAGGATGATGAAATAAATTTATACATCCTCAGACAAACACAAACCTAGTAAATAATTATAGAAAAAGGCAAAGAATTTGTAGGTTGAAGCTTCGGCTGGAGTGAGAAAATATGAATTCTCAAATGAAGTTGATTATTGAAAATAATTCTCTAATTTTGTTATGGTAATTTGGCCAGATATGGTATTTTTTAAGAAGTTAATCTATTGCTGATGCTTTCTGAATACCAATCTACAAAAAAAAAAAAAATTAAAAAGAGTCTAAAATATTTTTTTAAAAATTGTCAAAACCACAAAGTGCTCCATCAGTTTAGGTGTACAATATCTGTTAGCAGCATAATGTCAACTTCAGTCCTGGGTCTAGATAAGTTTTTTGCCTGTTAAGACCAAGTATTTTTGCCAAGGGATTCTATGATTTTAAGGACAGAAAGATGGCCAAATGAACTCCAGTTAAATGCACAGTCTCCTGTGCTAAGGGGATCATCCAAACCCTGCTAAAAACCAGTTAAAGAGAATTAAATCCTATGAGCTCACACATTAGACCCCAGACTGTAAGACTTCATGTTATTCTTTTGCTGTCAGAATCTGTAACATACAAGTAGTCAACATTTTACAGGCAGTCATCTTGCCCTCCGAGCAGCTATGTTACTTCCTAAGACCTGACCAACTTTATTTCAAAATCCAGCTTCTTCCATTATCAAGCCACCTGATCTGAATGCTTCAATTTTTCTTTGGTCAACAGAAGTAACTAGGTTTTACACAGCTCATTTGAGCCCCAAGGGTCCAGTTTGAAAGGAAATAATTTCAAAAAATTCTTACTACACACTCTTAGCAACACAAAATCTTTTGACAGGATAATGCCAAGAAGGCTATTTATCAGCTCTCTCAATGCTTTCTGGAATTTGAAATAGGTATTTGTAATACCTTCACAGTTGTTTTGCATGTATTCTATTAACTACGTCCCACAGCATTTTCTTGCTGCAAACAGTTTCTCTCTTCTGGCAAAATACTTCAACACCTTATTTAGTATTTTCTTCACTGACAATGTAGTTGATTTTTAAAATATATTGAAGAGACATTTCAAAGACTCTTTATAAGCAGCTATCTTCATCCAATCTTCAGATGGTACCTTTAATGACAACAGTATTCAGAAAATTTTTTAAAAGTTCTGTCTGTATGTACTTCAGAGGAACTACTGCAAGCTGATACCAAAAAAAGGAGTATCAGCTTGTGGAATACAGCAGGCCGATTTCAGAGTAACTTGTTTCTGTATGCAGTGAAGCACTGCTCAAAAGTCATGTTCTTGGACACTGGATGCCCAAAAATATCCCAGGATTCACAAAAGAACTCATATATAAAATTGGCTACAAGAACTGAAAAGTGATTTTCATACGTCTAGAAAACTTCCATAAGTAGACAATAAAACATTTTGCAAGAACCGACATCTGCACTAAACTACTCCAATTGCAGTGGATGAAGGTATAGACTGAGTATTCATGGAACAGAATTCTACCTGAAGGAAATTACTGACTTTTTTATGACCTCAGTGAAAACTCTCAGAAAATGTAACTACAAAAGGCTGGATTAATTCTTGACCAAGTTATTTTGACTTGGCCATTTCCTCTATCAATTCACAGAGGATCACAAGTAAGTCTAATTAAGGAGACTGTGACTAGAAGTGAGGCAAAGAGAATTTAGCCAGAACATCCCAGACATAAAATCCTCTCTTTAGGTCATCCTGAACCTTATGGGCCTTTAATACTTGTAGAACATTCTGAATATGAAGGGCTATTCTTTTATATTGCCTTATCATGTCTTCCTTAGTTCCCAATATCAAAACCATTCGATTCAAATTCCCAGGTAATTTATGACCCAAACCAATTTACTATGATCAAATTTAAATTGAGTGCATTTTAGTGGAGATAAACCACTGCCAAATCTGAATATAACCTGCAGCAAGGTACTGGAATCTGCAGTGTGTAAACTTCTCATGGAATCAGAAAACACCATCAGTAGTGGTAACCTAAGCATTCAATTAGGTTTCTATTCTTTGGTAACCTGGACTTATAAATGTTTAATCTAAAGTGAAAAACCCTGTAACTCTGCAAAAAGACCATTCTCCAACACAGGTAACTTCAGTGCCAGTAAATCTATTATATATCAGTATTTACAGAGATAAAAGAAGGCATAATACCAGAGGTTGTCTTATGAATCAAAGAAAATTGGCAAGTTATCCTGGCAATCTTCTGGCCAGATGGTGAATGGAAACATGACTGGCTTCAATCAGAACCATATGCTGCTGAGAATCTATTACCTTCTCTTGTGACACTGACTTTACTATTGAACAGACTATTTCCAAACATTTGCTTTTCTTCATTCTTAATTACAAAACATGTTTCAATGGATGCTATATTATCTGAAGTGACTGGGCCAATTTTGACTACATTTTACTTATCTTTTTTTTTTTTCAAATCCTCCATCTTATTGTCCATCCCACAATAACTCTTTTCTAGTCAAAGCATTTGGTTGCTCTTTGTTTTCATGCTTCCATCATAGGAATGTCTTACCACATTCATCACTTACACCCTTTCTCACTGAGGCATCCTCTCTGTTTCTCCATACCGCTTACATACTTTCTTATTTCTCTCACTTTTCTTCATCAGTTCTCAAGAATCCTACCCAGTGCTTCCTTCTTAATCACTTGCTGATCCTCCTCTGTCAAAATCTCAGACACTAACAACTGGAATACCTTATAGAAATGAAAAAATGAACATGGAGCTATAAACTTTATCACCTACTTCAGTGAACAGTAAAGCTATTCTAAAACTATTACCAAAAGGATTTGTCCTTTGAAAAACAAAAGACGAGTTACTAATCCAACCTCAGTCAATTAGAGGTATTCTTCATCACAGAACTTTGAACTTTTCTTTTCTAAGAAGCTTTGTATAATAGCTTTTACTACCCAGGTGACTCAAGGACAATTTTACTGTGACACAGGTTAATTTCTTTTGCTTTCCTGGCATTAGGACATTCTTGCAAAGCAGTGTGCTCCAGTGCACCATTTCAAGACCTCCCAGGAAAGGTGATCTCAGCAATTATTTACCCTAGAAGTGGTTTTGCTTTCTTCCGTTTTAAATTGCAGAAGTCACAAAAAGAAGCAATCTGAAACCCAAAATTTTCATTTATTCCAGTTTATTTTATTGTATGTTCTAGGTTATTTGTACTTTGATATGGAAAAGGACACTATGATTGTCAATACCTAAAGATATGAGGGTGCAACAAATGAAGACAAAATATATTCTCTTTGTGAGAACAAGACAAAAAGCATTCAATATGAAACAAGAGACTTTCACTAATAAATACCAACTGTCACTTCAGGAAGAAATCTTGTAAATAAACTGTTCCTCCAACAGTGGATGGAAAACCTTTGAGATTACAAGTATGCTCAGATGGAAGGTAAAATGTAATGGCTAAACAATGGTAGTTCTTCCAGAGTTCTTCCAATTAGTTTCTGCTGGAGGGAACACAGTGGGATAGAGGAACCCACCTTTAGGAACACAAAGGGGAAAAAAAAAGGGAAATGGATGACTGCAAAAAATCCCTTTGTACTCTAAACACTTTTGTCCTCTCTGAAAAGAAACTCTTCTACCTTCACAAGGGACATAAGCTCCCAGACGAGTATCTCTATTTCACTTTCTGATATGCATATTGAGTAAGAGAACCCTTTTTTACTTTGTATTTGGACATGCTAATTCCACTGGGGACTAAAAAAATTATACTAGAAGAACTGCAGGGAGATAAACTTCTACCCACAAAACTACCACAGAATAGCCCATTAAAGATTTTTAGATAGACAGGCAGTATAGTCAGATGTTTTGAGTCTGTATTTTGTGGTACAGAAAGAACAATTCTAAATACCACTTCCAGTAAAAGATGAAATAAATAAGTTGAATCAAAGTTTAGCTAGAAAATGATCCTGCATGATGCTTCCAGTAATCCTGTCTCACTCTTCTGACACAGCAACCTACAACGATTTAATGTTGGGTGAAAAAGCAAACAGCTCAAAGCTGTAATGCTCCATTGCAGAGATTAGCCTGAAACTGCCTATTACATTGGCTGCCATTTCAACTAAGCAAGCTCCAATCCAATTACTGTAATACAGGCTCTCTGTCCAAATCATTGCACTTGTAAGACTAAAACCAGTAAATTATGAGATTCACTGAAACACTTTCAGAGTTTTCCCTCTTCTATTAATACTGCAAAGACTTTAGCAATCACCTTCCAACTACAAAATGCTGATTATTTATTTAAGTAGTATGAGTAAGGAGGCTACAGACCACATTTAACAAAGAAAAATGCTCTCCCAATTGGGAGTGGGGCTTTTTCTGTGGAAGTGAATACTGATTTAAAAGTCACTACATAACTCAACAGAGTCAAATTACAAATTTACATGATTACCATGCTTATTCTTCTAAAGCTACAATTTAAAAAAGAAAGAATGAAACAAACCCCCTTCCCCTCAACAAACCAGAAACGCCAGTGCATCTCCGTACTTATTTATTTAAACATAAGATAAGTTGCTTTGGGAGTAAGACAGACCTCAGAAAAATCATACCCCATCTTAAGAATGCATCTATGCGTGCAATCTTTAGCAACTGCAGTGCAGATATTTTTTCCATTTCTAAAATCATCTATGTCTTGTACTGTATGCATTTAGAGGCCAGCACAGGCCACTAGGACCAACCTGATCTAATTAGACCCGCTTTGAGACCAGGATCAGACTAGGTGACTTCAAAGGTCCCTTCTAACCAAAGTTATTCTGTGACTCTGTACTGCACCCTGTTTCTCCAACTGTAGTAGAGATATTTACCCTAACAAAGGAAATACATCAGCAGAGTCCATCTGCAACTTCAAAATACATTTGATCAAGGAAATTACTTCATACAGTTGTCATATTTATGTAGACAATTACATTATTAAAACAAGAGTTTAAGTGACTCTCTCGAAACACCTCTCTTCCCTAGCAGTCCTCTCTTGTTAGTGTAGATAATCTGATGCATTTCATAAAGTACATCTTTCTCTTTTCCTAGGAGGTAAAAAAGTCATATCTTCATCTATGAAAATATTTATTCTGTTACCAAATTTCTTACCTGCTCCAGGAATATCTGAGTTGAACAGACACTTTTATTGAGTTACTACGAACAGTTTTGAAGCCCTAACATGAGCTTTCTAAGAATTAAAGACTACATATTAAAGGCATGTACTTACAAGGTTCAAAATATCTAGTGTATTCTTATATTGTAGGCTTTAAACTGTAAAATAAATGGATCAATTACTTTGCAAGTTTTCATTTGCATGTATGATTTAGTCTGTCTGCCCCTCCATCACAGTAAGTTTGGGGTTTTTTTTAACAAAAATTCAAAAAAATTTCAAAAAGTGTAATTTCTCAAGTTAGTTCTCAGTTGCTGGAAATTCACTAATGGAGCCAAAATGATGACAAATGGTCTATCCTAGCACAGGACAGATAAGTCGAAATGCAGAGCATTCATTTGTACCACATCTCTCAGGAACGACTGCATTCATCTGCACAGAGCTGGGAATCTGCATTGAGATACTTGTTCAGAATGCCACTCATCATTTTAGAAGCACTGGTTTCACGAATGGAGTAAGTTATTCTGTAAATAGTATCAGCCTCTCTTGTCCCTTCTATCTGTAATGACATTACATGAATTCATGTTCACTCAGAACTGAACTGGACTGCCAGTGTATGTCATACAGCATCTTACAAACTTCCTAGAGTACTTTCAGCCAATAGCACTCAGGACTATATTTCATTAAGCTGTGAAAGTAGAGTAACTGTTTATCAATCTCTTAAGCCACCCAGTTTCTCAGCAATGATCTCCTAAATTCATTCCTTCTCCTCATTAACCAGAGCGACTCAAATTACATTATGAATACAAGAAAGATGTTTAGTTTTGCATTTTGGTGTAGCCATAAGTGCAGAGATCAAAAATCCACTGCAATTTGCAACTTCTAATAAAACAAAATTAATTTATGCACATTTAAAGACTACATCAGTACAAACACACTTTCCATAATCTACAGGGGACTGACTACAGTAAAAAACATGACACCAGCAGGCAGGTAGAAAGTACCTTCTCTGGACATACTAAGTCAGACAGAAGCAGCAAGGAAACAGTGTCCAAAATCTCATCCTATTCCTTTATTCCCACTTTCAAAATGAATGGATTATTTTATGCTCACTCACCCCCAAAAGTGACTGTTATAGCCTGAGACAAACTTACCTCAATGGTGTAAGCCTGGGTGTGTTTGATAATTTCTCCACTATGCAAAGTCCTGATAATCGCAAAGTCAGCAGTAGCAGCTGCTCCCCTTCGACTGCTGCATGTGGATATTTCATCACTTCGAGATCGATCAGTTTCAATCCCATCTTGTATTGATTCTTCATCTTTGATGTTTGCTGTTTTCTTCTTCTTTTTCTGCTTCTTTGATCCATTTTGACCATCAGTTTGTGCCTTCCGCTGCCTAAATTGGGCAAGCTGTATAGAAGACAAAATCTTGTTAAAGGTGAAAGTTTTCCTCTTTATTACTAATGACATCCTCTATAAAGGTTTACCCACTATTCTACATAAAACTTCAAACCAATCACTACTGAAAACAAGCTGGAAGGTAATGTTGCATATGTGAGACAGACCCAGATTATTTTTCCATTTACATAGTTTGCTTTAACAAAATCTTAAATCTAAACCAACACTTGATTAATTCCTTTTCAGTTTCAGATTCACAAGTTACTGTTCCACAGACTGATACCTAGAAATCAAAACATTCAAAGGCAAAGGTACAAATGTTATTATAAAGGACAAATGCAATGAAATAACCTGATCTCATTTTTCAATTTTATAGTAACCTAAAAATAATTTACAAAAATTTCTTTTAATTTTTATTTTAGAGACAGATAAAAGCAAACTTCTCTTCCAGCAAGTATCATATGAAGTTTTTTTAAAAGTTTGTTATAACTCATAAAAGCTGATCAAATTACTGAAAACATCATAAAGAAACAGCAAAGTAGCAAAATATATATTAAGGGAATAGTCCAAAACCAAAAAGTGAGCAGATTACAAGACACACTACCTTGTAGCAAAACATGCTGATGAACAAAAAGTCACAGGTGAGCCAGGCACACAGTTTAAAAACCAATTAGTATGTAAGCTATTTCAAATACTGTAAGACACTGCCTTTTGAAGAGCTTATCACTTTTAATCACTTTACAGTGGTTTACACAAGAAAATCCATTTAAAATATTTTTTTCTTAACACAAACAGAATTTTTGTTCAAATAAGAAAAACAAGCACATCAGGGTTTACCAATTAAAATTCAAAACTAAAAAGATTCTATCAATAAAATCCGAAAACAAGAAACATTACTTTCCAATTGAAACATCCAACACTAAGTGCTACAATAGTTTTCATAAATGTAGCTCCAACATAAAGCATACAAATAAAGACCCTAAAGCTTTAAACTTTCAACATCAACTAATACTCAAATATCATGTTTTTTTAAATAAATATGCTGCAATTTTAAGAAAAAAAATATAGAAAAGATAGCATATTTGCTCATGATATTCACCAGTCGAGAAAGCCAGGCTTCCATCCAACTTCTTCAGGAACACCCACACCAAACAGGACACACAGATCCCCTTTCTGAGTCACCATTTGGTTACAGGGCAAGGTATCACCTGAAGTGCTTTCTAGTTCTCATCTGGCCCCAAGAGAGCTGAGAAACTCCAATCTAAATAAATGCAACACTGAGAGATCAGCTCTGACTTGTGGCTGGTTTTGCTTTTGTCCCTTTATTTGTATTTCTTTGTGGGTTTCTTCAGTCTCCTCTCCTTTCTTAAAACGACGGACAGCTTGGCATATGGCTCCTGCTCTGTTTATGGGAGGAGGACCTGAAGATTTGCTGAGCCAAATATGCTCACCTAAGTACTTAATACTTACCTCCTCCCCACTACTTTTCTAATTACTTCAACTTCATGATTTTTTTCTATTTTTAAAATATGCACCTTTTGTTATTTCACCAAAAATCTATTAAATCCAAAAATTCAAAACATGAAAAGAAAGGATAGTCTCCTTCTACTTCAAAGTTTAAGAGAAAAAAAACCCCAAACAGCCAACCAACCAACCAACCAACTCAACTCCCCAAACCCAACTAAACAGAGATTTAGTTTCTCAGAAATGGGAAGGGTAAAGGTTCCAGTTGTCCCCTTAGGATATTACTACATTCTCTTAAAACTGTAAGTTTATCTCAATAAAATATTTTCAGTTTATCCAAAAGAAAAAAAAAATTTGTTCTAATGTCCCAATGACAGAAAACAAACAACCTGACTTCAAGTGTAACTACCGAGAGATTTTGCTTTCTTTGTGTTTTAAGTAATAAATGACATGCAGTGCCACTGGTCAAGAACTCTCTTCCCCAACCTGATTGAAACCTTCTGTAATGGAAAGTTAAGTTGGCTTCTTTAAAGCAGCTTTACAGCCTTTATTTGTCTACAAAATTAGACATGTAGCTCAAGGACAAATGAATTACTCCTTGTCTCTCCACAAGTATTTTGCATATTTTAACTGAAGCATCTGGGCATGCCAGATTTCTCTCCTTTCAAAATTAAGTTGCCGATTTTCACTTCTTCAGAATTAACAGATTAAAATCTACCATGGCAGTTATAAGCAGATCCAATTTTCTTTTTTCAGTTCAAACACTGATGAAGATGAGCACATATGAAAGCTAAATGAATGCGAAAATGAAAATGTTACGTTTTTGTGTTACACAAGTTCTCAACTGACAAATTCTGTATGAGCATCTAGGGCTTTGGAAACAACTGCACTAGCAGTGACAGATGCACAAATCATAGCACTTTTAACCCCACACATTCAAGTGCACACAGAACTGTCCAGCTACTAATGCAACTTAACTTTAAATTCTTATTTTTAATCAAATTTTAAAAGCTAGAAATGAGAGAAGCAGCACAGCAAAAAGCTACTGCTGACCAAACATATTCTGTGATGCTCACATCAAAACAGGGGAATCTCAGATACCGAATTCCTTCTCATGTACTAGAGTCCAGGATCTATCTTTGTTCCACCGTCAAGCAGGGAAAAGTCCACCAGCAGTCATGGGAGCTAAGGAAAACATATTCTTTAGAATTAAAACTCTCAATTAAAAAGAAAAGTACTTCCAGATTTTGTATTTCTAGAAAAATAGATTTTTCTGGTGTGAACAAAACGTGAAACAAATACACACTGATACAATGTCTTATCCAGTCTTCCAGGCACACCTGCTTAATTATGCCAGAACTAAGCCTGTGGAGAATTTAATGCTGCTTCCATCAGTTCTGAATCTGCAGTTTTGAAACAATTCAATTTCAAGTCTCTGCTGAGTTACAAAAATTGCAAGCAAGGGCCAAGTATGTAAACACAGAAGGTACTTATGAAGGAGGAAGGATGCAAAGAAACAGAAACTGAAGGACACTCAGAACAGGCTCTCTGCATTGATACACCTCTGAGAACCAGCAGAGAACAAGCACCTTACCCTGTGAAAGCATCGGGAACACAGTCAGACATGATTCAACTTAAGAACATGTTTTTAGCACACACAAAAACCAATCCAGAGTATTTTTTATCACTATTCACCTATCTGTCAAGATGTTGCCTTCAGCTTCTCCCATTACACTGATAAGACCTTGCTTGGATCCTGCAAGCAGTATTGAATCCTGTTAAAAATTTCATCTGTGTTTTTCAGTAGTGAAGAACAACCAATTTCGCTCCTTGACTCTCAGCTTTTGCAACTAAATTAACTAACAACTTGCAATTCTCAGCTCACAGGTTTTTTCAAGTCCTGCTTCTGGGCAAAAAAGCAATCCTCTTGGAAACAGGCATGTTCACTTCATAGCATTTAGAAAAAATAATGTATTGTCTGAAATATTTCTATCAAATATCCAGTGTACAATGAAATGAGAATGAAAACGTTTCTTTCCTTTTAATGCATAGAAAGAGACAATAAAATTGTGCAGGAAGAATTACTTGTTTATTTCCAGATTTTCAGAAGTGCCATTTACAACAGCTACTCAGCTTTCCATCAGTTTGAAAAATGGGAAATGGATATTAGCACCAAATCGTGTCACAAGACATGTTGTCTCTTATAAATAGAAAAACACTCACTGAGAATCACCAGACTACAACAGAGCAGCATGCAAACTGATAATGGGTATACTTTTCAATATCATTTCACACAGTAAAGAACAATTGAATAGAAGAACTTAGGTATTTAGATGATATATGCATTTATCTAGTTCTAATTATGACCTCCTACTTATGAATCCCAAAACAACATACTGGCTCCAATTTCCACATCACAGACTGCACTAAAATGACCAACCCCCTGGTACAACACTATCTTCACTTTTAAATGTTGGTATCCTCCAACTGGCAGAAAGTGAGAAATGCAGAGAACAATCAATCGCTATTAGGAAGTAAATACTCTTGAGACAGAAGGGAACTAACTTGCAGAGTGGAGGGGATTACTTGTGTAAACTGTGTCAATTATCATAGTTAATGTATTGCTATAATTAAAACAGCAGCATTATGTATTTATTCAGCTCCCTTCAGCAGATTCTGACCTTTGGCACTTGTGACAGCAATCTGGATTGTTGGGTTACACTGTACATTGATTAGTTTCAAATACAGTCTGACTGAACTATCTCTAGAGTAAAAGTCCATCGTAAAACAAAATTTGGCTCCAACAGAATGCAAAACTTAATCTCTTAAGCACTTTAAAAAAAGTCTGAACAAAAGCTGCAACATTTAATCACTGCCTATATACCAGTAGAAGACAACACTGAAAAAATCCATGAAAATCAATGAAGCTACATTTGTAAAGCATCCATAGCTATATTTGTAGTTCACATGCTTAAAAGACTTTTTAGAACAGAAACACATTAAGTGCCATTTAAAACTGGATGCCGCTTCATGAACGCGTTATTCCTTAACATTCTCAGATAATGTAATAGATCTGGACAGCCTCATTTTCAGAGGTATTACAGTTAACAGAAATTGAAATTTCTCAGTGCTTCCAAAGAAGGATGTTAGGAAATAAGATAAAAAATATTTGCTGTAGTTACCATTTTAAAAAACAACTTCTACTTGTTAAAAAATTCATAGGTATAACACATCCTGTACAAGTACAGCTGCACAGCTACACCTCATGTACCTGTACACAAACATCATCGGATTCAAACTTCAACTTTCTAAAACCAAACACATGTCAAATTCATTGCTACGCAGGCATTTCTTACAGAAAAGAGCAGGGTCTGTTCATCTCTCACAATTCTTCTTGAGTACAAAACCCCTATTTCTTTTTTTATACTAATTTAAGGAAAAAGTATAAAAGGACGAGTCACAAACTTACAGACTGACAACAAAAAGGAACCTCAGACAAGCTGCTAAAAGCAATTCCACTTTTTTATTTTTACACAGTACAAAAAAAGCATGAATGGAGATCCACATCATGATCTTGCATTTCTCAACTACTATAACTTTAAAAGATGTTCCAGACACTGCTTAAGCTTCAGATTAATGTGTCCTTCTCACAGACATGGACTTATTCTTTGTCAGAAGTTCTCAAACAGTCTGGTGTCCAGTGAGAAATGGTCTGTGCCGGACCAGGTCATATCTAGATCACTCATCCAATGTAAGAAAACAAGGACTTCTGAATCTTCTGGTCTTTAGCTAAAAACAGTAGTTAGTGGCTGAAAGACAAATTGACAGCCCTATAATATTGTTTATAGATAACCTGGATGATAAAATTGAATACACTGTAAGCAAGTTCGTGGATCACAACAAACTGGAGGAAAGCCAGACACAGCACAAGGAAGAACCACCATACAGAGAGACCCCAATATGCTGGAAGACTAAGCCAACAAGAACCGCATGTGAACTAACAAAACCAAACATCACATCCTGCACCTGGGATGGAATTACCCCACATCGCAGTAACAGCTGGGACTGACTGGGGTGGTGTGTAGCTCTGCTGAAGAGGACCAGAGATGCAACCTGGCAAGCTACCCCAGAGTGAGCAGCATGCCCTGGCAGCAATGAAGAGATACCATTAAACTTCAAAATAACTCTCAATATTTAATTTTGTGATTAAATACTTATGGTATGACTGAAAAGCCCCCATGCAATCCTGTTTTGTAGAACAGAGTTTGATAACAATAATACCATTTGTTATTTGAGACTGCCTTACAATACAGTGGAAAAAGCCCAACGAGCCTAACAAAAAACCCCTGGCTTCAGTGCTTCAATGCAAATGTTTTATTTAAGTGTAGAAAGCATATTTTCAACTTTCAATCTAGCAGAATGAAAGTCTCCACAGGAGCAGTATCTGCTGAGCATACTGAGGGTAAGGAAAAGTGAAACAGAATTTTTTGTCAGGTGTTGCTTGAACCTTTTCACCAAACAAAAGGCACAAACTTGCCTTAGAAAGGTATATTTATTCTGC
Organism: Corvus cornix cornix; assembly: GCF_000738735.6. NCBI lineage: Eukaryota > Metazoa > Chordata > Aves > Passeriformes > Corvidae > Corvus > Corvus cornix. The sequence goes on from NC_046333.1 coordinate 56,456,851, forward strand.
ATATAGAGTGAATGCTAAAAAGTCTGCTTTAAGCTGCACCTGAATGTATAACATGCTTTGTGGCAAACTGTATTTTGTAAGTGGCAATATGGTATGTCTGTGATATATCCCAGACCCAGACAGACTCTGGCTGCAAGAATGTAATAACACTTGGACATGTAATGAAACCCACGGTAGATCATAAACAGTCCTGTGATAGAAAGGCTCAGGCTTTTCTAATTATATTGCTCCTAATCCCCATCACTGAAAGATAATAAGGTATAAATTCTGAAAGATTACTGAGAGTGAAAGTGAAACCAAAATATGTAGACTGAGACAGACAGCCACCTTTTCTTAAAAGATGAAGGGTTAATTTAAGAATCACCTGCCCTAGTAATGATAGGTCAAGTTCCTACTCCCCTTAAGCATAGGTAAGCAATTATTCCTACAGAAGCTTTCAGTAACACAAAAAGAACAAAAAGCAGAGCCCTGAGGTAGGATTTGTTTTGATCATTTATTAAGCACATAAACATCCCAAGAAGTTTTGACAAGGTGTTCTGCAAGCCAATAGTGACAAATTAAAAAAGCCAACCTGAATCTGAAATTTTGATGTCATTCAGAAGTTGGACATTTGCTGTGGTTTAACCTTATCCATCCCACCTTACCCTGGATAACTGAAAAAATACCTGCCATAATCTCTTTCTCACCCATGACCTGGTTTTATGGTTCCAATACACAGGAACATTTTTATATTTCACAGCAGCAGAAAAAAGGCCCTCAAAAGGGTAAGGAAGAGAGTCTAGGAGAGGGCAACACTGAGATTTACGCTGTAAATCTCACCTGGGCTGTTTAAAACTCATTTGCTGTTAGACCACCACATTTTGTAAAAGATTGACAGTCCGTACCCTAAAGAGATGTTGAACAGTTAACAGGTATTAGAGAAGGAAGTGCCACTTTGTCACTTTTGTCATATTCTCAGAAGGTCTAAGCACTGAGGGTTGTCTTGGCAAAGCACTAACTCCCAAAGTGTAGGCAAGTTTATAGTGCCTGCTTCTTCTAGGTTCCTGATGTCGATAATAAGGAAAGGATAACTGAAAGTAAGATGAATGGAAAATCATCAAATACAGAGAATAAACAGACATCTTCTTAGTGAAGTCTACTGATTCTATTCTGCTAATCAAAAAGTAAGAGAGTACCACAACTCTTTTCAAATCCTGAGATAAAAACCAACAAAAAGAAGATAACTGAGCAAGCAACCTGCAAATACTTTAAACGTATTATGTCACATAGCTGAAAATCCAAACTGTAAGTAAAGAATTAATGTTCTTTGCAAGTTTCAATCTGCTTATCTGTTGAGCCAAACAGAGCTTTACGTTATTTGTTCTATTCAACAAATGCTGAATTTACTAAATGGGAAACACTGGGCTGAATGAACAAGAAATCATCACCCAGGAATGAGGTATTTCCAATCTACTGATTTTTATGTTGCACTCACAGCCAGATTTTCCCAAATATCTTGGACAATGTCTCCCTTTATGGAAACTTAAGTGGCTCATGAGTATTAGTTGATGACAATAACAGTATGAAAATTTCCAAAGAAGAAATCCTGTAGTCTCTTCCTAAATAAAAGCTTGAGAGTCTTTCAGCTTCAGAGACAGCCATTCCTTTGCAGTCTTCTGAAGAAAACCAATAGGGTCACCACAATTTACAATTATAGCTATGGTATCATGAAGGACAACACAGGATAATGAGAGCAACAGCACCTCAGGCAATTCTTTTTAGCAGTCTTTATCAAGTTAAGAGTACTTTTGGCAGTGCTAATTACCGAAGGCGCTGAACTGGAATGAACCCCTCCAGATGGCACTGTGAGCTGGAAAGCCTCAGAATTAGTGTGGTTCTGATCTGGTCTGCTCTTCCCTGTCCCAAGAGTTTAAATAGGAACAGATCTAGGAAGAGCTAAGTTCATTACAGCTGGGTTATTTTCTAGACAAGGAATGGAAGTTAAGTGTATGAAAATTCACTCTAAGTCACGTTACAGTGACTGACACAAGTATACCGAGCACATTTCAATGCTGGACTGCTTCAAGAAAAGCAATGCCTCAAACTAACTTCTAAAAAAATTGCTCAACTGGTCTTTAACTAAACTGCTTCTATGTAAATGATTTATATACTGATCCTATCAACTTTTTAATTTCACTCTTCTCATATTGAATGCTGCCTCTCTGCTAATACAGAAGGTGAAAAAATCATCTGACCCACGTTGGTACTGAATGCCCCCAAAGCAAGAGGAAATAAGTGGATTGGGACAAGCTATTAGCAACAAAAATGAGAGGGCAACAGAAGCTTGTTTCATTCTGCTTTCTAAAAAACCACAGATCATCCATACTTGAAGCCTAAAACATTAGGAAGTCTTTGGCCATCCAAGCTAAAGGCACTGACATAAAACCAAGCCTCTTTTACTCTGCATTAAGTGATGAGGATCACCAGTCGGGTGCTGTCTCAAAAGGCACCGTCTATCCGTCGCTTTTGCCCAGTTTCAAAGGGTCGGTAACAACAGGAAGGCAAGAGTTAGGCACTGACAGAAATGCACTCCTGTTCCACCAGTTTTATGTGTAACGCCAACTTTAATTAAAAACTGGATCCTGAAATATTCTTCAGCTAGGCTGAAAAAAACCCCAAATGGCGCAGAGACAAAGTCAAGTCTTAAATGTCCTAAAACCTTTTGAAACAATTTTTGGGGGAGAGGTGGGAAAGGAGGAGGATTTATCAAATTGCTAACAAATGGATTCACAAATCTGCTTAAGAAAAATATTTCTTCCTCTACTCCCTAAGCCTTTCTAAAATAATCCAACTTGCCAAAGCAAGTAAATTCCAGGCCAGAGCTAAAATTTTGTCAAATAAATTTTAATAATGGAGATACAGATGTTTCAGTTAATTTTAACTTTATAAAGGAATGAGGGAAGAAAGGTTTTACTACTTACTTTGCTAAACTGCCAGCTTTTAGTAAGTCATATAATGTTCTCCACTAATTCTTGAACTAGAAAACTTCACTGCTTTGCTGTGTCATTCTTCATATCTCATAAAAGTATTTTGAAAATTTGCAGCCAGAAGATGGGTTTGTACATTAATTCATTCTTAAAAACTCATCCTAATATTAGATATAGATACTCTGAAAGCATTAGTTGCTTTTCATACAGTTACAGTACTGTTCACTGGACTGTATGAACATGTTATCCCACTGTCCTTTAGACGATCAATATTTATCTTCTGGCACTTTTCTGGGGTGTTTTGATGTCCACATAAGGCTGTGGGCAACTTCAGCTGTGGCATCCATTTAAGAACAGTAAGCTCACAGAAGTGCAGAATCCTAAACAAGACGTAAATATAGATGAGGTTCTATTAACTGAAACAGCTGCTGTTTTAAAGGTGTGTGTAAGAGTCTACACTATGATTTTAGTATCAGTTTCCCATAAATGAAAACACAGGATGTGATATGTTTTGCTGACACAGAAGACAGATTTTAGGAAGTGAACAGACAATTTGATCTCTGGTAATTTAAGTCAAGCTATCAAATGATCATATCTTAGTAACACTAAACAGCTGAACAGTAAGTGGTAGAAGCTATGACAGACAGGATAATAAATAAAATTTTTGAGCTCCAAAAGGAGACACAACCTTACCTATCACAGTATTGATGTATAACAACTTGATACTCTTTCATCTTAATGAAAGTTGCCAAAATTCAAAGTTGTCAGATACTGTGTCAGAAATTAAGAATAACTAATAAAACTAAGCCACAGGTGGCATGTAGTAGATGAAATTAGGTAGGGTACACAAGATACACGACAGCAACCAAATGGAAGGTAGATTGCTGTGTATCGCTACTGACCTAAGGCATACACAATAATCAAGACAAAGCTTGTACTCAATAAATCAGATCAGATGAAGATACAGGTAAAAAAAAAAAAGCAAACAACTAACAAACAATCAAAAATGCCTGGAACTTGCAAAAGGTATCACATATTTAAGTCTTTGGGACAGATTAAATAATTGCTACAAAACACACTTGACAAAAAAATCATTAGACAGAAGCCATAATTAGTACAATATTTCATAAAGGTGAACTCTTTAGCAAGTTTCTGCACTGACATTTTTTGTAAGGTTGTACAATTACAAATATGGTTAGGATTTTAAGTACTTTTCCCCCACTCATTTCACAATGAATTCAGCCTTGTAAAACAAGTTATCTTCTGAAAGTAAAAGGCAGATACTGCCCTCCTGAACAGAAGGCAAAAAGCACTTAAGCATTAAAACTATGTACTAGGTTGCAACTTTATATCTGCTTTTTCTTTCAATATTGTGTTTGATTCAACAAAATTGTAGGGCTAGGCTTTATATTTACTGCTGTTGATTTCTACAGACCCAGCGAAGTCAAGTGAGTTACAAAAAGGATCAATTTTTCTCATTCTTATCTGCAGAACCACACTTCATGAACTGTTCAAAACTAAATATTTAAATAAACCATAAAGATGAATATGCCACAGACCACAAGAAATACAGAAGGAAGTAATGGACTTTCACAGATAGCAAGCTTCACTCAGGCTTATAAAAAAATATACCCCAAACATTTATTTTACAGCATAGTAGCAACTTAGAGGTTAAGTATAAGCATTAAAACATTAATCTATTCAGAATTTCAAATTTTGGAAAGCAGCAGTGTCATCAGACACATGTCAGTATGTTGCCTTCTGTATCACCAAAACAAACTTACTAACAATCTGAGCATTGATTACGTAGTAACTTTGATTTATTTCTTCTTAAAGCAACTGGTTTAACACCTGTTCTTTAACAAGTATATAGTTGTATCAGCTGTTTGACTAAATATAGTTAAATCAACAGCTGGAGACGCCTTTAATCCATCCCTTGGAGTTCTTACAGGGTAACTATTTTAAGAAAACAACTGCAATACAGTAACACGGTTAAGCATTAAGCATGTTAATTGCACTATATTTAGGTCTTAAAAAATACTCAACTCAAAAGAAATGTCTTCCAGAACAGGTACAGCCTAAAAAGCAATGCAACTATGTCATTAAATACTAGAACCAGGCAGGTGGTTAGTAAATTTCTGCCTTGTTCCTTAATTTTTTTCACATGCTGCCCCTCTTCCCCAGAAAATAACCTTAGGAAAACATTCCTGAGACCATAAGGCAGTGAAAAGTGAGTCTATCTTTTCCTTGAGCCCAAAACAAGGCTAAATCTCAATCTAAATTTTGGTAATAATAGATGGAAAGAGCCAAGTCTGCTTCTGGTAAAAGAGAAATTATTGTCATATCTCCTATGTGGTAATGTTTCTCCTCAATTATCGCTTTCTTTGTATTAACCATAAACCGTAACCATAACTGTAATTTATCACATCCTAGAATACAGACTTTAGTCCTCACTTTTAACAGGAATCTGAGAGGGGAAAAAAGTTACATACCACACTGAACTTCATAGACTGGGCAGAACAAGCCTGGTATTTCAAAAAGAAGTTCACAGGGTTTCTCTAAAAGCACTTTAAACTCTAGGTAAGAGCAGTCCTTAATACTTTATGACCTTTTGACTTTAATACCACTGAAACAACCTATTCTGACTTTGTGGCAGAACATTCTTTATTATCAGCAAGGTAAAGGTGTCAAATCTGATTAATTTTTTTCAAGAAAGCTTTAAACAACTACTACTACCACAAAATAACATTGATTCCTTAATGAGAACAAATGTTCTTCTTATTAGCTTGGCACAGACTGCTTTCATAATAGCAAAAAATAGTTGGTTGTAAAAATCCCACACTCTAACTTACCAATCAATATCAAAACCCATACGGAGTAATTAACACAGGATATTTAGACAACAAAATTTAACATACCATATAAATGTTTTCTTTAATTCAGAAACACACAAAAATCATAACCTATGGCCATCTGTGCCTGCCAGTTAGAAGCCAACTCTAAAAATACAAAAGTATGCAGAAGCAACAGCTGCCAGTAACTCCACACAGTCCTTGTCAATCAAGTTACTGGCAACCTGCAAGTTTATATGTAACACAGACACTTAATTCTGCTTATTAATTGTCTTATGTGTTTAAACGTTAAGGTTGACATTTTTCATTTTTATAAAGATTGAACTATTAACATTAAACTATGAAACGAGAAAATACAAAGCTTCAAAAAGTAATTATTCTAATGTTTCTAATAATGGTACCCTAAATACAAATTACTTACATATATTTGATTTTACCAGAGTATTACCAGACTCATTTATGTTTTTGCTTACATGCATTTATGTAAGAAATAACTATAAGCAAAATCTGTGTTTTCAACTGAAGAAAAATCCCCAGAATAAATTTACTTTCACCTGTTTTATAGAATTCTGTACAATGGAACCCACTTCAAGTGGGTTCCTAGTAAAACACTTGAAGTCCATTTTCCCCACACAACTAGTTACATGGACATAATGGTCCAAATTAAAGAGGTGTTCTTCCCCAAACTAAGTAGATGAAGACAACACCTAAAAATACACACTTATTTTAGGGAGCACGGGAAGAGTGAAACACTATCATAAATTATTTTAATTGCTAGTCATCTTGCTGCATTACATCACAAAAATGCAGTTTTCATATAATCCTTTTGTTGCACGGATTAACCCAGCTCCTTAGGATGTAGTACAGTACTGAACTACTGAATATATGCCTATTTATTTGTATTTTTTAAAATTAAGTTTATATTGTATCCAATCTGGCACTGTGAAATCAAGTATTTGAATGTGACTCTCCCAACAAAAAGGGAGAATCATACTGCAGTTGCTTGGGAAGAATAAACTTGTATCTAACTATTTCCTCCATTCTCTCACCACCACAATATATACTGCAATGAAACAATTACATGGGGAGGGGCAGGAGAGAGGTAAGAGAGAGCTCCGTTGGCTTCTATCTCCCCTTAATTTCTCAATCAGTATTTGATCACATCAGCCCATTATCACCCAAGATAACAGCTATGATTCTACCAAATAACATAATTCTGTTTCTCAAGTTATTCTTACCTTGTTTCAGGTAAAACCCAAGAATATTACCTACCCAAGTTGACCACATTAGAAAAGCAATATTTGGCTTAAAGAAGTCATGAGAACAAAAAAAATCCATAATTGGGATTGTAGGCAGAAATCAATTTTGGGAGTCCTCCTCTGTTTCACGATACGAAAACAACAGTGTTGGCCACTACTGTGAAATGCAGGATCCCTTCCTCACCTCTTTCTTTCAGGCACCAGAAGATTCTGTAGGCTTCTTTTAGAGCCCACTAATGAAATGGGAATTTAAAATTCCTCCTTTCTGCCAATGGGCAAGCGTGTGAACTTTCTTCTACCATCTTTCATGCTGCTATGACTTCATGAGTTTTCTGCCGGCCTGTTCTTTCAGACTGTCAAAATGTCTCTGACAAGAAGCCCTATGCCTCAATTAATTAACCTCTCCCTAAGGCAGTATTACCCATGAGCATGCAGAAGGCACACTCCCTCCAATTCTGCAGGTTGTTTACAAAACGTTCAACTGTACACCTGAAGAACACTACTTACCACCAGCTGGACTTTGCTTCAGCAATCTGAGCAGAGCAGTCCAGCTAATTTTCTGCCAACCTTGCAGACCACCTATCCAAGCTACCTATCTCCAGTTCGTACACATAGCTTGTAAGAGATCACATCAAATGCCTCCCTAAAGTCAAGGTAAACAACATCCACCATTCTCTCCCCATCTACTGAGACACTCCGTTTATCACAGAGGACAATTGATTTGCCCTTTATAAATTCTGATCACGCTCTTGGCCTTCCTGTGCCTGAACACAGGTTCCAGGAGGACCTGCTCCATCATCTTCCTAGAGTCCACAGCCAGACTGACCTGCCTATAGATCCTGATACTCCTTCTCACCCCTCCTGAAGATGAAGCTGGTGGTTGTTTTTTTTCCACCGCTTCACTTTAAATCTCTAATGGCAATGACCTTTCAAAGATGAGCAAGGAAATAGCCTTGTAACAATAGCACCCAGCTCCTGCAGGATGTTGGGATACAGCCTACTCAGTGCCGTAAATGTGTATACATCAGAATTGCTTAAGTGGCCCCCAGTTTGACCTTTTGTACAGTGGATAATACTTCACTGCTCCAATTCTGCCATTAAACTCGGGGACCTGGGAAGCCCAAGGACAGTCCTTACCAGAAAGAGGCAAAAAAAGCCTTGAGTGTTGCTTCCATGTCCTTTTGTACCACATTATTTTGAATTCTAAGCCTCTTCACCATGTTTGCCTTCAGTTTAGCACTGTGTACATATAACCACAGATTCTTTCCACTGCTAATAATGTAAATACTGAGTGACACAGGCTTTGTGAAAGACTGAATGATCACCTACTTTGAGAATCAGCCATTAGAACAAATAATGCTAAGTCCAATTTTCTATTCATTTGTAACCATGAAATGATGATTGTACATAACAAGTCTTTAGTTTGCTTATAAGATGATGTCAAACAGTGTCAAAAATCTTTAACACTTTCAGCAAGTTCTGTTGGATCAGCTTTATTACCTAAATGAAGTCTCCTATTAACAGCTGTGCAGATCCCCAAGGATCTTAATATTGACAATTCATTCAGAGAAGTCTGTTTCATTTAAAGAGCAATCTTTGCCAGTCTTTTGAGACTCCCTAGTGAGTATATGCAGAGTCTTACTGACAACTGCAGGATAACTGCAGCCCTGGTTACAGTGTATTATCAAGCATCAATGTAGCTTCCAGGGGGCCAAGGTTGAGGATAATCAACTGTTTCTCAAAAATCATGAATACTGATTAGACTCCTACAGAAAATTGTAGTCAGGCAACTGCTGCTTCCTGTGGGATCCTAATCAATACTTCATTCCATCTCCCATAGTTCATTCTTCCACAACACACTGCAAATAATCAACTGCAAATCCTAATCAGTTAACTTTAAAGAAAACTACCATTTCTAGAGCACAGGGCTTTAAAGATGCAACAATACTGCAACACATAAAGAACTGCGTGGAGAGAATCTGTATCTGAAGAGGCTTTGTCCAGACTTCTCTGTGTAGCTAATGCAAGAAAACTTAAATCACAAAAGCATTTGTCATTTGTGTTGATGCTTCAAGAAGGGGGCTGCTGCCCACTGCATGATTTTCCTGATCGGCAGAACTCCTGCACTGCCCAACAACGCATATTTTTCCTTCCTCCTGCATTGTAACATTTACTCATTATACTAAATAAAGAAGAAGAGTTTATTAGATATTGGCTGAGAAGGGCTGAAGAAAGTATTTTTGGATGTTAGAAAAAGCATAAACTACTGATTTACTTTAAGTCTCTGTGTACTGTTTACATTAACCTGATTCATGTAAATTTAACTTTTTCCTCCTATGAGGAAACCGATTTAGTTGCATTTACGTAAAATACATCTACAGTTTTCCTCTTTAGTAAAAATGTAGTTATGACAGAGATATTTAAAGATCAAAAATTGAAAAAAATAAAACCAACAGGTAGAGAGAATATATAAAGGCACAGCAAGACCTCAAGAGTTGTGTCTATCTAATTTCTCATTAACCAAGAAGCCTGAAAGAGCCACCTTTAGAATGAACAGACTATGTCTAAATAATACTTTATTAATAACCAAGACAAGATGATAGTTCTTTTCAAGTTGACAACCACCAACTGGCACAGAATCTGAGATGCTACATCTTTGGCAAAAAGACAATCAGCTTTTCAGATACAGATCAATAGTTTAAATTCAGTTCAAGCTAAGCAGGAACTGATAGCCATTCCTTGTTAATAAACACAAGTGATGCGGTGACTTCCATCCAGTTGTCAATGCCATCTTTTCAGGAACATTGTGTTGAGTTTTCAAAAGCAGTCTGGAGAATTTCGATACATTTTTAAGCAATTATTCATAGACATTCTGGCCACCTCTGTGCTTCAACTCCCTATAGAAACTGAGTAAAACTTAAATTTTCATTTTAAGAAATGTTCATGGTTTTGATTATTTTTTTAGTAAATTGCAAATACTTTAGAACAAGTCAAACTCACTTGTGCTTCATCATTTTCCCACCTTGTTTATATCACTTTTACATTAATTCCCACCATGTGGCATGTCTGGCACTGAATGGACAGAGTGAGAACAAAGCCCACAAACTGCAGCTTGTGAGAAACAGTTCTGTGAGGAGCAGAGCAGCCATAAGGGAAGAACCAACTGCATGAATTTCATGCTCAGTGTGCAAGGCTTGACAGGCTTGTACTGTTTTGACAGGCTTTTATTACTTTTTACATGGTGCTGAATCATGAGAAAAGCAAGCTCACAAAGACACTGATATTGCTCACAAAACTGCAGACTTGTCTGTGGATTTTTGTTCTTTTATTTTTTCTTTTTAAGAAAGCTAAATTGAATTCCTGGAATACATTCTAAATAACGAAGAAAATCTAACACATCCATCTTTAAGAAGTCTTGTATCAGGATGTCCCTTATTTCTTTTAACACAGCAAACTAGGCTAGCTAGCACAGCATACAACTGAACAGACCACGACAGGGTTTTCTTATCACTGTTATGAAGCATTACCTGGTATAGTAAGACATTTCTCCTATATACCTTTTAACTGAAAATACATATTCTCAATATTTATTTGAGTATATGTATATGCAAACATATGGTTTTATGTTAAATCACCTACCTCCCTTAGACAATCTAAATGGATTTAGGAATACTTAAATATTTTCCCCTTGTTTTGTGGTTGGATACTGGGGGTTTCTTCACAGAGAAGAGTTTAATGACAAGTAAAAAAGTCAGCAAACAAAACCTGGATCAAGGGATAACCTCTTCTAGCAAATCACAGCCTAACACTGAAGTCAAATTTGAATAAACTGTTGTGCAATTTACTCTGCTTATTCTCTGCAACACCTATTTTATTAATATTTGCACAGAAACATTTTCAGTCCCAGAATCCCATCTACTCCATCTCCTCAACTCCACCAAGCTTCTCAGGTCTTTCTTGCTACCACAGTTCCAGAGATATGCTGTAATTTTGCCATGGCAGTATACAGTTTTCATCAAATCTAAGCCTTCCTCTGAAAATATCACAAAAAAGGTATATATTCTCCTTACCATTATTATCTCCCATTGTGAAGAATTTTTAAATTTCTTCATATTTTGAGATTTAGAAGCATAGTCCAAGAGACCACCTCTTCTTTGTTTTGCCATGATGCTACAACTCAGTGTTCTTACAACCAGGATTTCATCACTCCCTCACTACCCTAAACTTTTTGTTTGGTATCTAGAGTCCCCCATTCTTTTGCCCAGCTGACAACTGTTGAATTTGTTCCATCTGGAAGCTTACTGGGGCTCCTTTTTAGAAGAGGAGGGAAGCAGGAGAACTCATTCCACACTTCCAAGAAAGTAAGAATTCTAAGAAGTCTGAACATTTGTATTAATTCTTCAGTCTTTTCTCCACTGGTTGTAGGACAGATAGTTATAAAATGTTGGCTTCTCAAGAAATCATGGGAAAATGAAGATTAAGGTTTTCTTCCACAAACATGAACACCAGAAACATCAACACAATAGGGTGTGTCCACTCTTTGCAGTCAACAGACAAGCATCTCATCAACATAAATTTCAAGATGTATTTATGTTTCAGCATAGCAGTAAAAAGACTGTAATTATCAATTGTGTTTTGTTGAACTGTGGTACATTTATCATTCCAAATTCAAAGTAACATGTTAGCTTGTATCAGTAACAAAATTATTTTGAAACAAATACATAGAAATACCTTGAAATCTGTCCTATGGGGCAGATATTTAAGACAGAGCTTTCAGACCCTAAATTAGGATTCCCAGCAACTGGGTTACTAGTATATAATCTTACGTTGTAATATAAAGTAGCTCAACAAAGTTGGACCTACTTAAGCAGCACTTTTTTCTTTTGTCCTTATTTTCATCAGATTTTTCACTATTCCAAACTCTAAGATGCTAGAGTAACCATGTATTAGTCTGCAGTTAACACCTTTTTCAATATTTAAAAGCACCTAGTTGATTGGTTATTTCCTATCAGGAAAAAAATACAGGATTTTCTGGCAACACCTACATATGCCAAAAAGTCTAATTCCCTTGAAGTATCAACACAATTTACTGAAAGCTCTTTAAAATGAATCTGTGGTGGTGATCAAGCTTATTTCCAAATAAGTACCAACAAACAGACTTGTCTAGATTCTGTTATAACAGGGAAACAAATTTTGCAGTCATCTCTGTTTTGCTATTGCAACACGCATACTAAGAAAATAAGTAGTTCGAAAGAAGACCACAGAAATGAGGGAGAGAGAGACTAGTGCTAAAATGAAGAAAGTCCTGAAAGTAGGCAAAGAGCAACTTTGTGCTTTCTTTTCTGTAATTCCTTCTCCTTACACAAGGAACGAGAAAACATTTTAAAACTCATTTTTACAACGCCATTTCTTGCTTGCACAGTGCTACTAACAATATGGTGTTGACTTATTTCTCTATTTTTGCGAAATTCGCTAGCATTTTGAATTAAAGAACAATTCTCTCTAAACTGGCAAAAAACCAAAGATTATTTTGAAGTGGTATTTCTCTGCATTCCCAGAAGAAAGCAAGTATAAATTAAAGCTCATTCTACCTTGCAACACTATTGGAAAGTAGAGAGCTATTTTAAAGATTTGAACAAAAGGATATATTGATAATAACATCTAAAACCAATAATCAAGCCCTGTATCAAAAGCAAGAACAGATCTCTGGAATGAGGGAAATGGAGATCAGTGATATCAAAAAACCCACACTTGAAAATAGGAAGACTTCTAGTAGTTTCAATTTAAAAGAGTGTTGGAATCCCAGATTTCAACGCAAGTGCCTTTTTTCTTTTTTTAACAAAAACCCAATACAGTCCACAAAAAATCTGAACACATGAGAAAAAAAAATTAAACTTTCTTTTTATTTTTTCAAAGCAAAAAGAACACCAAGTAAACTGGAACGAGCTGATAGTCCTATTATCCTCAAAAGAAAAATTAAACTAGTCATACCAATTTTTCTGCTATTACTCATACAATATGTCTTGAAAATGGTCTCAAAGATTTCCATTTGATCTCATCCAAGCTTATGTATCACCCTATTAGCAATCAATTATATAGATTTCCACTGTCTTGAACAAAAATAAATGCATGCACAACAAGCTGAACACCTCACACTTTGCTCCTTTCTCACCTCTACTCAATTTCTGTCCTATCTTCTTTTACTCAAAAAGTTTCAAAACCACGTGTTTTCTCTCCAGGGCAATGTTCAGTCCTTATGTATGTGATTTTCTCTGCAAGACAAAGTAAGCTTTTAAGCTTACTCATGTTAATAACCAAAATATACACACGCAGTTCCACATACCTCCTATTATTGGCATTTAAAATTGACAGAGATGCAAAGGAGTGAGCAGATTGAAGCCTGTAAACAAAAAAAAGACAAACCTCACAAGTTGAGAAGGACCTAGAAAAACAAATAGCTTACCAATGCAATAAAGGAATGCCTAAGAACTAGATACAATTTCTGAGGCTCTTCATGTGCAAGAAAAAGGGCTCCTTCAAATAAACTGTTCTTCATTACAGTACTTTTTCACAGAGTCACTGTACTCTCGAGCCAAAGCTTTCCCACACCTTTCCAGGAAACTCTTGAGATCCAGTTGCTTCCTCTCTTGTCCATTAATGCACACCAGCATCTTCAGATATAGACAAAGCACTACAGCCATTCCGTGAACTTTTAACTCAAAAAGCTTCTTCCGTCCACAATTTATGAACAGTGACCATGATGATTAGGGCTTTATGATGAAATCAGCACTTTGTGATATGGAAAATATGAGTTCTTTTAAGAGAAAAGCAGAGTAGGAAAACACAGACTGAAAAGTAAATTCGTCCTTCCATAACTGTTTATTTTTGCTCAAGTTACTTGAGGCAGACAGGATAAACAAAATGAACAAGTCTACACTTGAAAGCAAAAGATGATGTGTGAGTAGCCTAGCTCTTTAATGACATGTTAGTTTTAAATCTATTTAATTTGACTGACCCTGAAGTTAGCTCAGTTGGTTAGAGCATGGTGCTGATAACACCAAGGTTGTGGGTTCAATCCCCATACGTAAATGTCTTAAGTCACTTAAGAGTTGAACTTGATGATCCTTGTAGTCCCCTTTCAACTCAAAATATTCTGTGATCTGTGACTTTAGTGACAAAAACCTCTTTAATAACCACCGAGATACTGCTTTTTTTCCTCTTCAGGTAAATTACAGGGAGTTTAAAAGTACTTGTTTTACACACAATCTATACTTTGAGCTCTTCTGGGGGATTTAAATTAGAGCTTTAATCACTGAGTCACAGAATTATTCCATGCTTGCTTGAGTGTTTTATATAAAAAAACCTCAACATATCAACCTTTCCTTAAGAATGCCAAAACAACTCAGGCCAAAGAGGCCAGAGATAAGTGAGTAAAATCTTTTTCTCCCCTCAAACGAGTAAGAAAGACATAACAATGCAAACAGCAAACATTCCCAGACTCTTAGACAATGCTATTTTAATAATACATATACTTTTCATCTTCAGCCATCTGAAATATTTACATGCACGACCAGATGACAAAATATGTAATTATTTCTTTTGACTATTCAATTTGTGAAGATTAACTTGCCAAATTAGTTATACAACCTGTAATACTTGTCCACTGAGAGCCATTAGAGCCTCCCCAACCGACATCACTGTTCCATCTGCTCAGTCATCTTCTGGTGTAGATCAAAAGCAGTAACAGCCTCTCTCTCTCTGTTCTCAAGTGTTTGAACTAAACGAACTCACTAATTTCTTCAGGTTCTCCAACAACTACATAGTTTCTTAGAACACTGCAAACATACATAAAAGCTTTGAAAAACAAGGCAGTAAATTGTGTATTTCTAACATTAGACCTGAAATCCTAGACCAACCCAAGAGAATTTAAGAAATATATTTGTCTCTTTGCTTACCCCTCCCACAGCAAAAAACCACAGCTAAGGAGTGCCTTTTGCTCACTAGAAATTTAAACACATATTTAAATACTCTGCTAACTAAATTTCAGTACTGTAAAATGGATCATTCCATAAAACTTGGTATTGATATCTTCATCTCAATCTTGCCAGTTATAATAGCTGTGCCTTTCACATATGTCTGTGCACATAGAAATTAAAATATTTTTGTAAATTTCAAAAGCTTTACACCAAAATACCCTCAAGCCCCTTTCTGACAAGGGAATACAATTGCTGGCATTTTTATTCTGAAGCTAGCAAACTACTCTCTGTAGTTTTTGAAAGTTGATCAAAATAGTGCCATATTCTGGTAAGAAAAGCCTGCTACTAAGCTGCTAAATAAATACATGAAATTAAAATACCCAACCCAACTACAATAAATAGTACCCCCTTTAATGTTAGATGAGATTTCCAAGCAGACTGATGCACACAGGAATCCATATATAGTATGTCATATCAAGATCTTCAAACACCATCCCCTGTAGTCTTTTTTAAGACCAGATACATATTCACTGTCTCAGGCCATCAATACTATTCTAGAATCTCCTCAGCAAGGCACAAAACATATCTGATGGATTTCTAATGTCACTGTGTTTTAGGGCACTGATCAACCTAATAGCATGCATCTGTATTTCTGCTGCTGGCACACATCTCCCTTCCACTTTCCCCCACAGTCAACACTGTTTGCCTTAACTGGCCTTTCTAACACTCTTCTTGCTCCATAATAATGACATCATGAGATAAGAGAACCGGTCTGTTTGTGGGAGAAGAGAGTTCTATAGAGGAACAGAGAGATCATTTCAATGGAAGGGAGACAGACATTTATAGAAGCTGGGATAATATTCAGCAGATTTACCTTGTGGCAAAAGAAAATGAATGACTACAGGTCTGGAAAAAGGAGCATGTAATTTACTGTGTTTAACTTTGTGCCTCCCTTACCTTTTCGGGCTTGTAACAGACAGAACAACAACATATGGTGCAAACTGCTTCATAATGCAGACTTGGTGTAGTTTCCGAAAATCAACAGGTACACATGAATATTGGTGAGCCTCCATCAAGACCTTTTTATTCCATTTTCCATATAATGTACTGACAAAGGCTGTGTGCTCACACTGAGACCCATTCTGCCAGGCTTGAGTACACTTAGCACCATTCAATCAAGGTAAGATTCATAATGCAGCTCTTCATTTCCAGTAACAATAAAGGAGGACTCAGAAGAAAATTCATTTCAGAAAATCCGCTTTTAATACACTTCTCTGTAAAAGATGTACGTGGGGGGACAGTGTCTTAGAAGACATCAAGAAAAAGTTCCATTGCAGATAAATTCGCACAAAACCAAACTCCACATTTGCCTACTTGATATTATGCTCAGAAAACAACCAAATGGTTGCTTTACAAGAAAGTTCATACGGTTTAATATGCACACACTGAGATTTAGCAGTACCTACTTTACAAGAAAAAAACCAACCCAAACGAAGCAAGAATACAGGTCTCAACTGTGAATACTGTCCACTGTTAGCAATGTACCAGCCACTTTCATGGCATCTTTTACCAGACTCCCAAATTCCTACATTCATCTTGCAGCTTATGAAACATCTTATTTAAAATTTGTAACTTCAGGTGGATGGTTTAAGGTATCTACAGTGTAGCAATACCTGCACTTTTTGCCACGGTAACAACACATACTTAAACATATTTTCTCAGAATTTAAATGACTCTCAAGTGATAAAGCTCAAAAGTTTTCTGGATACTTGTTGCTGTGGTTTGCAGAAAATATCCATTAGAGCCAAGCAATTTTAGGAGATGCACTCATTACACTACCGTGAATGCGTCTGAAAAAGAGAAAAACAGCTGCAGGAGCAACCCCTGCTTCCATTCTCTGCTAACACAATTTCTTCTTTTCTGCTTTTATCAGTGACATTTGTCACTGAAAGACTGTGACCTAATCTCATTAAATGTTAAATTAAATGTGCAGCACATTTAACTATATTATTCACATGTAAAAAAGGGGCAAATGTTACACAGAACACCAACAAAAAATCTGAAAAAACTCACTGCTTATATAGTCCCTTTTCACATAAACCATGTATAGTTTTAAAGAGTGATAAAGACTTAAATCACAGGGGACGTTTGAAATCATAGAATACTAAAGTCTTCAGGCAAATACAAGATCATTAGGTTTTAGACAGAAAAGACTAGAACAATAGTGAAAGTTATGACAGTACTCTTAAAATACAAATAAATTAGTAAAGTGTACATGTCTTCTCTCAAAGTTTGAAGGAAGCCACTGAACTCCTGCTAGAGTCCTGGCTCTTTGGTTCGATTTTCAGTAACTGTCATTAATTTTCTGTGTTAATCCCAGGCCAATAAGGGCAGAAAAATCTAAATTCTCTTGATAAACTCTTCATTGTGATTTATAATACTGGCAAATCTACTCCAAACATTTTCTTTGTGAACTACTTTCTAGTTTATCAAAACACTTAGCCAATCTGTGACAGAATGTACTGCCACCAGGATCTAATTTGTCCCAGTGTATTTTACCAGTACTACATAATGAGGTGCAAACACCACTCTTGCACTAAGCATTTAAGGAACAGGTTTTCCTATATAAGCATACAACTCCATCTAGGAGAGCTTCCCAATGGACATTTTGAACCCAAACAGAAACACACAAAGTTAAGAAGTTTTTTACTAATACAGCAAAATACCTATTCAATACTTCGCAGATGAACTATATCTTTTCCATAGTCCACATAAATAAGACAATGATATTTCATAGTTTCATCTTTAGCTTGTCTTCATTTTGCCTGTACTATTAGATTCTGCCAAGTTACATGCGTATCTTTAGCATGAATGACTGACCAACTTCTGAAGCCTTATCATTTAACTATGACTACAGGAAGGAAATAGATTATACCTAAGGCCAAAACACTAATTTTATCTAAAATGCCATTAATTAGCTTATCTCACTGACCACACCAAAGCTTTCTTTGAAGTAAAAAAAAGGTCCTCCTAAAGTGTAGTCTGGTCTGGTGCCCAGAAGGCGAAATGCTGTGCAGCCGGTGTGTTACTGAGCCACGCTTAGGGTAAAATGATAAGCTCCCCGATTAACCCTTGGGTAAGCCCGCAGAGCAGCGTCTGAGCCGCCTGACAGCCCCGAGGCGGTGACGGCTCAGCGCGGCTCTGCGGGCACCGGGATGCCGGCGCACACGGCGGGGTCCCGCGGGTGACTCACGGCATTCCCAGCCCGCACCACTGGAGGCATCGCTAATCCGCTGCCTCCTAAGGCTCTCTCACGGCATTAGTTCCACACTGAGGAACAGCTGTCGGTTTTATAAACTTCCTTAAAGGTTCACGGGGTTTCCCAGGCTTATGAGGTGAACGGGATTCGCGCCTCGGCTGCAAAGGGTAAGGAGGTTAACGCTCCTTCTCCTCTTCCTCCTCGGCTCTTCCTCCGCCCGGCGCCGCAGCGGGTGCTGTCCGGGTTGTCACCGTCCGGCCCCGTGACGGGCACCTGTGGCGTGCCATTTGTCGGGGCCGGTGTCGCCGGGCACTGGCACCCACCGCCCGGCCGGGAGCGCAGCCCGGCCCCGCGGCGGGCGGGGGAGCGCGGGGCGGGCGGCACAAAGCGCCTCCTCCGCCCGCGGCTTTGTTCGCGGCGGGGCCCCGCGCCAAGCCCCTGCCGCAGCCCCGCTTCGCCGCCGCACCGCGCGGCTCGGCCTGGCCCCACTGACAACCCTCCCCCGCCCTCACCCCGCTGTCTCCCGGCCACGCCACCGCCTCCTCCTCCTACCTTGGCTTTCCCAGCCTCCAGCTTTTTCAGCCGTTCCTCGTCCTCCATGGTGTCTGTGCGGGAGAGCAGGGTGTTACCGGCAGCAGAAGGAAGGGCTTGCCCCGTGCCCTCCCCTCAGCCGGAGCGTACACGCTCGCTGTCCTGTCCGGTCCGGTCCGGTCCGGTCCCGTCCCGTCCCGCCTCACAGCGACGACAGCTGCCGTGGCGGTGCCACCGGCGCCGCCATCTTCAGCTCCACGTAAACACGCGGCCGGGGAAAGTGACGTCTGGCCGCCCGCTCCTCCTCCCGCCGCCGCCAGCCCCTCCTCCCCGAGCCCCGGCCGCTCCCGGCGCCTCTGCCTGCCGGCGACCCCCGCCCGCCTGGCTGCCGCCAAGTCCCGCCGGAGCCGCCCCCGGAGGAGCGGGTTTGGTCCCTGCAGGGCAGCGGCGGCGCCGGGGGCAGCGGGCGCGGACAGGGCCGGCGGGCACACCCCCCTCCACACCCCCCTCCACACCCCCGTGCCCTGCGGGCAGAGGCGGGGGGCTCCCGCTGCCCAAAAAAGAGCAGCACTGCCGAGGCTCCCGGCGCTCGCTGGGCTGCGACACGGGGCTCTGAACAGCCAGCACCCGAGCTCTGCTGCCCCACCAATCCCGTGTCTCTGGCTAGAAGGCTAATTCTGGCAGTTCCGATTTTCCAGGTGGTATCCTGCTCCTGCGTACGGCTCACTCAGTTGCAGGGATCCTACAGCTCGATCTAAAGCTGTACAATAGAACGAGTTTCCCGAGCGTGTGCCGCAGACTGTGTAAGGATGACAACAAAGGATCTGTAGCCCCCCTTGTTAAAATTACTTACCATGGACTCGTCGTGCCAGGCAGGCTGGAAGAAGTGTGTTAAAAGCACAATGGGGAATATGGCACGTGGCAATTAAATGCTCATACAATTTCTATACCTCAGCAAATACAAAGAAATATTCTGAGATAATTTAATATGCTACTTAGTGTGTGCCTTGAAAGGCTAATAGCAATTTGTATCACGTGGTCCTATTGTGCTTTTTCTTTCAGTTCCCTCTAAGGTGGGTTCCGTTTGTGATGGTACGATGGATGGCACAGGCTTACACACAAAGGAAGAAAAAAGGCTTCCCAGGAACGTGTACCAGCTGCAATGTGAACGGATTCCTTATTCTTCATTTGGAATCATGCTCCTTTACTAAATGCAAAATTCAAAATCTTTCTGAATTAACTTAGATCTCAGCTTTGCTGATCTTTTGAACATGGTTCCTTTAGTATACGTTCTTTCCTTGCTTGAATTTTCCAGCAAAGACTGGATACACCCAAACAAACAAAAAAATACAAAAGAAAACATTATTTGCACAGTATTACTGACGAGGAACAAGTTTAAAAAAAATGAGGTGTCCTAGCAACAAAATGCCACACCCATATTACTACCAAAGTAAACTAAACGTACAGTCTGACATTTTAAAGGATTTTCCATTCCTCCTCCACATTACACTTCATGGAAAAGTCTGAAACAGTTTGTTAATTGGTACAGGTAATGTGCATTCCTGTCTTTACAAAACAATGTTCTTAACCTTTAGTCAAAAAGGAATACATACCATTTATGTCAAAAGAAAACACCATCCACCATAGGGAATGAAAAATGTCTGCATTATCTGTTGTTTCATATTTGAAGCAAGCCATATGTTTAAGTTCTCAGACTTTGCCATTTCACTACGGGAAAATCATGTTCTAGAGGAAAGCAGCAAATGAAAATGAGAAGGATTATTTAAAGAGGAAAGATTTTTATAGGAATAAAAGTTTGAGTTCATTTCTTAAAAACATGTTCCTAAGTCAGTAAAATAAAGTACCTCCTCAAAGCCTGTACAAATAGAAGTTTTTCCTATCAACTACAAAGGCCCAGGACCCCTGAAGGAAAAAGAAATCGCATTTTCTGTGTCAGTGACATTCCTCTTGACTGTTAGAGGCCACTGTTGTAGAACTAGCTATCAGATGTCAGTAAAATTTCACACACAGGTGACACTTTGATAATAATTTATCAGTAAATATACAATTTAGAAGATAATTGCAAACTTCCCAAATCCTATAATTAAATGGGTTCTTGAGTTAATGCTAAGAATTGATGGGCCTAATTTTCCTTTTACTTACAGACTTGTATCTGTCTAATTCTAGTGGATTTTATCTTAACATCTAATTAATGACTATGGAAGTCCTGAAAACCATACTGACAAACTATAATAGAATACTGTGGAAATTACTACTCGATAGAATATCCCAGGAAATAGTATTTCCATATCCTCTCAACATTGGAAGAACAGGACTCTTCTCTGAAGAACAGGGGAAGAAACCCAAACCCATACAGTATAATTTCCTACTTCAACTATTTTAATTCCTATTTTATCATTCATGCAGGGCAAGCTGACTGGAATTCACAAGTTGGTTAGCCAATTAAACTTTCAGTTACAGAAAGGCATTCATCTTGTATGCTTAATTCTCAGAATTGACTAATAACATTCACTGGCCCAAGAATGTAAGAAAGTGCTGAATAACTCTTTAACATGCACTGATTTCACATAAGTCAAACATGTAAACTGCTTTTGACAACATGTGCAAAGTGAACAAAGTAAAAAATACAGATCGGACATTCTCCAGGACAGGAAGAACTGGTGTTTTGGCCTAGTCTTACTTTTATTTAGAATTAAATTTATTATTGAAAATGTTCATACAAAACGGCACTGAACCAGCTTCGAATATCAGACCTAATTTTCAGTTGTGTTTGTCTGTGGACAAGGACAAAGGCTTCTTCATCTACAGCATTTTCTCTAACACTGAAATTCCACATTCTTCCTACCTCTTCTGTTTCCTTTATTCACGGTTCAGAGAATGTATGCCTGGTGACTGTCATTGTAGTGCTTTAGTGGACTGTGAAGCCAAAAGATGAAGCCTAAAGACCATGTATGATAATCACAAAGTTCTAGTTAAGAAATTCAGATTCTGTCAGAGTCCACTGAAGCCAGAATTGGAGGGCTGTCAGATCACAACGTGCTGCTGGTAAATCACATACGCAAATAGTATGCAAAAATTAAAAAACTATCACAGGCATAAGATGATGATACAACCTCTTCCAACAGGTAAGGAGCACAGATGTTGTGTATTCTCAGGTGTCGTACCTTCAGTAATACTTCTTAATAACAATACTATGCAACTCTAGTTTATTTTATTCAACAAAAATATGTATTAGAAGGAAAGACTCCCATACGGATCACATAAGATTCCCAGATCCATCTTCTAAGAAAAAAGTATCTGACAGCAGTCAGATGTTTTCCTAGCACCAATACAATGACCATGCCACTTTCTGGGGGTTTTTTGTTGTTGTTTTGGGTTTTTTTTAGTTTTAAATGTCTGCATTTGGTCAACATAATTTGTAAAGGAGTAGTCCTCCTGTTAATGGATATGTACCTTCTGTTATGTATGTGTAGCAGGGTGATAGAGAGAAGACTCTTGGTCAGGCATTAGAAATACGACACTGATTATGTGGATTATTATTATTAGATTGGTTGCCTACACAGCATCTAAATGTTGTCAATGCAATATATACTATAAGCAGGTATAAAAGGTGATAATATAAGCAGGTTTTGCTACAAATGAACAGGTTTGCAGTCTTTAGCATTGCAGAATTCAGAATTACAAAGCACCTAAAACCTTTAGGGTTTTATCTTTGTGTTTTACCAGATCTTAGCACCTTTACTCACCCACTCAACAGCATATGTTCCCTATCTTAGGTCTGGACATACCCTGCAGGTTTCCCTGTGGAGCTGGGGATTCACCAGGAAGCTGCAACCTCGGGATACCAGTTTGCTCAGCTGGCCCAGTCTTCAACAGCATTTTATAGACTTTTTCAGGCTGATGTTTACCAAAGTCAATAGCAATCACCACAACTCTCCCATCTCTGGAATACATTGATTATGTGAGCATTCAAAGCATTCCTCCTGCAATTCCCACCTAGTGTTCTGACCTTAAGACAAATCATATTGCCCATCAGAGACAATGGCAAGGGAGAGGGGGTGTTTACTAAGACCTGACTATTTTTCATCACCATCACAGTATGTCCAACAGTTCTTCCGTGGCTCATGACCTGCTGTACAAAACCTACCTAGCAGGATAACAGTTTCTATTATAGTGAACATTAAAGGGATCAAGTGTGAAAATAAGAGACACCTCTATCTGAGAGATGACCATGGTGAAAGTTTTATTTGACCAGGACATGCACCTGCTTTCACTGAACTGAGTGGGAGTCCTGTGGCAGATGGTGTTGTCAGTACAGAAATGCCTCAGTATATACGTGTCATAGTGCATGGTAACCAAACAGATTTACCTCCACCTCAGTGTGAGCTTGCACAAAGAATATGAAGTTCACTTAATGCCTAGCTTACTTGTGCCTTTGTCACAGTCTGTTGTGTCAGCTCTATCCCCTACCATCTCCTCTTCATCTGCACTGAGCCTTGGCACTGCAGTTTCCCAGAGTGCAGCTTGGTTGGCTTGCTTACAGCAGGCAGGTGATTCAGGTAAAATATGTAAAGTTCCCGATTTCACAGACCCATTGTAGGTACTGCTGAGGGAGGATTACCTAATTATGTTAATTGGCTGTTAGCAAGTGGAAGTCAACTCAAATTTCAGGTAGAACTTGGTCTATTGTATTCAGATAGTCTGACTGCATGTTATAAAAACTTTCACCGCAGGGATACTTAGGTGTGTTATTTATGTTAGGACCAGCTTGTGTTTTAGAAAGAGACAAACATTGTCTCCTTCAAAGCAGAGCACAACAGATGCTATTACAGCACAAACGGTGAGGCTTGGTGGTTAAAAAGTAGGTGAGCTAGAGATGTAAGGAAAACATGCTTTTAGAAGCATGGGTGGTTTTGTTGGGGTTTTTTTTCTGTTTTTTTTGCATCTGTTTTCCTTTGGAAATCACTGGTGAAGCATAGCAGTATGAAAAATTATTAAATGAGGCAACTGATGAGTATTTTAGAATTGAGTTCCTATGTAACAGCTAAAATTTCTATTCTCTTATAGAATATAGAATATTATCTATTCTCTTAATGAAAGAAAGTATCAAAGCTGATGACAAAACAGACTCTGAGGATGAAAATGAAATGTTCCCATGTAAGAAGAAACAATTAGAAGAAAATGTAATTTTTAACCCCTATCTGCAGCTGTGAAGTTAGGTAAATCTGTATTAACCATTGCAACCAGTGTCCCACCAAATGTCTGTACAGCAAGCATCTTTTTCTAAATGAAAGTAAATTTTGTTGAGTTTTGTTGTAAGAGGTGACGGAAGAAATCAGACACTAAAGCCTTCCATGCATATGATCCAGGTATTCACTTAATACATGAATAATTGTGGGTTTGCTAGCATGCTTCAGTCAGACACAGTCAAGTCAAACACGCAAAAGTGCTTTCTTGTTTTCAAAATCAAACATTTGTCATCTTGCTGAAAAGACAGTAAAATAACTCATACAAATGTGTTAAAGCACAGACCTCTTGTGCTACTGCAGTAACACAGACCTTCTAGAGACGTGTGTCTTTGGTTTCTGAATGCTGGAATAGTACAGCTTGTAGTTTGACTAATTGTAAGCTCCACATATCTTTTTGGAGGCATGTTTGAGCCTATTCCTTATAATGGAATAAATTAAGACAAATACCCTGGTATGTGTTTGTTGCTTTGATGAAAATACTGCAGCTAAGAAGAGGCAAGACTCTTTTGCTAAGTTTTGTGAGATGAATAATTTATTTTGCAGGCCTAATATATCAAGGAAGGTAATTTAAGTAAGATTGCAACTAATACAGCTAATTAGTTAAGCAACCCAGAAGCTTCAAATTGGCACTTGATATTTGAGGTACCAACAAAGATTAATTTCTAGCGAAGATCATTTATTTGTATCTGATATATGTAGAACTATTATAGCACATATTTCTTTATAATTGGTCACAACTGTCCAAGTTTACATGAAGGTTCTGAATAGGAATCTCTTCAGCCTATTGCATATGAAGGTAAAAAAGCTAGTTATTTTCCTACTATTCTGCTATTTTATAAGTCAAGGGTTATTAATGAAACTTCATATAGAACATGGAAGAAATTAATAATTTAATAGAATGTCCACATTTCAGCACAGTACCAATTCCCAGTGAGAATACCAGTTTCTCTTCAAATTTGTCCAGACTGTTCACCTGACAGATCAGCATTCCCAGTGTTTTTTTAGGAATTACAGAATTTCTGACAGTATCTGAGATGAAGTGCTCCAGGCACCAATTACAAAATCTGAAGATGCTATAGCTTCCTAAAACTTTACCCATTTTAATATATTTTGGTGCTAAAATGGAGAATACTTGTTTTTTTCATATTTCAGCAAGTCTCAAAATACATTAAAAATGTAATAATTTAATACAAATTACTTCTAAGTTGTTGTGCCACACTGGGACTTACGCCTTTTTGAGTATTATTTATGGAGAGAAAAAGAGCTGGCATGTCAGGTAATCCCATAAGTACTGGTAAGAACAAAGAATTTCCTAGACTTAACTTTAGTATTCATAGGAAAATCTTCTGCCATCTCAAATACAGAGTTCTGCAGACACAGCAGAGCTGGGAGAAAGTGCTGAGGACTTCCAAAGACCTCACTAACACCCTGGCAGAAGGATTTATTTCAGCCTGGAGAAGAAAAGACTTTGGGATGACCTTATTGCAGCTTTGTAGTACCTGAAGGGAGCCTACAAGGAGAGATGGAAAGGGACTTTTTACAAGAGCATATAGTGACAATACAAGGAGGCATGCCTTCAAACTGAAAGACAGCAGTGTTAGATTAGATATTAGGAAAAAATTCTTTACTGTGAGGGTGGTGAGGCACTGGAACAGGTTGCCCACAGAAGTTGTGGATGCCCCATCTCTGGAAGTGTTGAAGGCTGGGTTGGATGGGGCTCTGAACAACCTGGTCTAGTAAAATGTGTCCCTGCCCATGGGAGTGGGGTCGGAACTAGGTGATCTCTGAGGTCTCTTCCAACTCAGGTCATTGTATGATTCTGTGGTTCTATGATTCTGTGATTACTGAACTGCTGTGAAAATATGCTGTGTACACTGCAAATTCAGCCAGACCTAACCCACGGGGTGTGCATTAGCAGGTGGGAATGTGGTATGGTCGCTTTCCTATGGAGCCACATGTTCCTCCTGCTTTACCCACAAAATGTTGTGCATCAGTGTCTGGTTGGGTGCTGCAGATGTAACCGTGAAGACTTTACAGCAGATCCAATCGTTTACCTGTTGAGAGAGATTTACTGCTTTTCTTGTTAGTCCTTTTGTGAAGACAGGGCTGACTGCTGCCAGGTCTCATGCCAGCAGAAGTTCAAGGCCAGGATGGATGGGACTTTGATCTAGTGGAAGGTGTCCCTGCCCATGGTGGAGGGGTTGGAACTGGATGACATTTAAAAGGTCTCTTCCAACCCGAACCATTTGGTGATTTCAAAGCCCTAAGCCCTGGTGCTGGCCAGCCTGTGTTCCTGGCTCTTGCTCCCTTGGCATGACTCCAGCTTTTGTTGTCACCAAACTTGAGCATTCTTTAAAGAGAAAATTGTTTTCCACCTGCTGCTATAAACCCGACGATTTAAAAAACTACGAGAGTTGAGCACAAGCGGTTTGTAGCCCACCGCTTGCTGCAGCGACTCGAAGCCTTGCTGTAAAAGTCTTTCAAGGGGACTTTGTGGGCAATAGCTGGGACCAAAATTGAGGGATATTTTATCGTCTGCTGCCATCTTCTGGCAACTGGCTCAGCACAAAAGGAGCGGTGAATAAAAGGGCTGTGGAAAGGCGGCCGCGCCGGGAACAAAGGAGGCTGCGCCTCTCGGCGGGTCCCGCGTGAGGCGGCCCGAGGGCAAGGACAGGGCCTGTTCTGCCGCCGCCCCCGGCACCGCGACTGTCGGACACCCGCGGCTGCTTTTAAATTCAGAGGCCCTAAAGAGCCCCACGATTTGTGGTCAGTGCACGTGGCTCGTAGTCCGTGAGATGAAAACAGATCCTCGATGGGGTTTGATGGGCTCGTGGAAAGGTGAGGGCTGCTTCTGCAGGACAGCCTAACCGGGCAAAGGGGTGACACACGGGGCCCGTCTTCTGTGCTGGCACAAGGGAAGAAGACGAACCAGAGAATCCCTCTGCAAGAGGGACAGTGGCGAGCCCAAATGCCTTTCCACTGCCTGCCTACAGCTGCAGCACATCGGGGAATTGTAACAAAAATTCCCTTCCCTAACAATTGTATGTCAGTCTTTCTAGTGTGAAATTTAGTTAATATATATGTTAGTGCATGTATACACTATATACTGTAATGTAATAGAATAGTGGTATTTTAGTGGATGCTGTAGTATTGTTCATGCTTCAGTAAAACAAACAAAAACACTACCTGGCCCTAGAAGTAAATGCCTTTGTTTCTTGGAAGCTTAGAGCTGTCCATGAAGAATAAAGGATGTGCCTGGACAACCAAGATAACCACCAGCATCCCAGCCTCTCTGACATGTCTTTGAAACCCTCTCAGTGTCATCTCATATCACAGATAACTGGCAAGACTTGCTCCAGGGTCATCTGGATCAGTAGACAAGCAGCAAGGATCCTGCAAAAATATAGCTGCTTTGCAAAGTTTTATTATGATTGCTAATCATCAGTGTGGGTGTCTGTGATTAGTCAAATTGTGTTGTACCTGAATATATGAAGGCTGAAAGAACCTGTGTAAAGCCACATTCATGGTGCCCCATTTTGGCTGGTATACCTCATGTTCGTGAATAAATATTTACCCTTGCAATTCTATACTTTGTGTCCTAACTTCTCACCTTTGATGACATGGGCCACTTGTGTATTTTTATGGCAGAGGTGAGGAGAATTGTGACACAGCTGCTGCAACCCCCATATGTCTGAGCAGCACTGGAAATGGCAGATCCATGATTATCCAGGGTCAACCTGTATTGCTTATCCCTGTGTTGGGGTTATAGCTCAGTGTAAACAAAATTAAGCACTTACTGGACCATTTTCACAGGTAAAGTTAAAGTCTGGGAGGTTTGCTTTAGGGGAGGAAAAAACCAGCTTGTCATTTGGGAAACTGCTTCTTTCACTGGCCCCAGTGAAAGGACCTTGGATAATTTTCCACTCACTTTACTCATCCTTTGGAGGTGTTTCAGTTGCAGCAGTTCTGTAGAAGTGTGGCTGATTTGTAGCTGGGTTGTCATGAACACAGATTGCACCTCTGATGCCAAGATAGAAAAAAAGCGTTCCTGATGTAGAGCAATACTGCTTAACTAGTAGGTTTTGGTGCAGGACTTTAGAGCTGCAGGGAGAGAGCAAAACAGTGCCAGAACTTGATCTTTATTTGCTGAAGGAGAAGCCTCAATCATACTGTTCCAGAATAATGCATGACCTCATGTTCACTGTATGTTTCAAGAAATGGCAGTATCTAAGGTCTGAAGCGGTTCTCCACAAGCTCCTCAACTGCTGTGGAGCTGTAAGTGATGCATGGTACTTCACATTCCTGTAATGCCACAAGTTTAGCTCTGTAAAGACTGACATTATATTGCTGAAACATGCTGAGCATTTACAAACATGAGGAGACCTCACGGCACTCACACTTGATTAAAAAATGGTGGTGATTTTCATCAGTGATCCATTTGATGTGCTCCTGGTGTTGTGAATTAAGTTTTTTATCCCCCAGTAGGGGAAAGACAAGGATTAATGGATATATGCATCTGCTACTTCAAGAAAATTAAGGTTGTTTCCATGCTCTTGAGGGGTTATCACTGGGCTTTTCATGCTTTTTAGTCCGAATTCACTGACCTGGCTTAGCAGTGGGAAAATTCAGTGTCATGAGCATGATTTATAACTTGGCTTCATGCCATTTTGGGGAAAAAAAGAAAAAAAGCAAAAAGAAAAAAAAGAAAAAGACTTGTGGAAGAAATGAAAGAAATGGAAGAAACAGACGGTAGCAGTTATTGCTTTGGTGGGACCGTAGTTTAAGGCCTCTGTTCATGTGATGCATGAGCTGCAAAAGAGTGAAGAGAGACTGGAGAGTGAATCAGCTTACCCTAAAGTAAACACATACTGGATAGTCATCTGGATTGGACCATAATTTTGATCTCCATTAACTATATTTATATACAGATAGCTACATTTAGATTACTGAAATGGGGTGTGTTGATCTTCAGCTAAGGTGCTTCCTAAATTGTTGATCTGATGGGGAAGAAGTGGTTTCTCAGTGTTCCTTTTGATGTTACTGCAGTGCCTATTTTCTGTTCTGAATCTGCATGTGTGTTGGCAATTATTACAAAGTAAGGGATCATATTTTGAATAGTGGCGGTTTTTTTTAAAGTAAAAATCAGTTGCTATTTAAAACTCAGCAACATTGCCAGAAGTTAAACTTAAAAGGCCTGAATCCCATTCCGAAACCTATTTTGTCACTTTTGAGATTTTTACCTTTTGAAACTTACTTTGTGGGCATAGTCAACAGTTAGATTTTGTAGAGTTCTTAAAAAAGGCATGAAAAAATCCAAGTTTCACTGAATAGGACAAAGGTTTCATTCACTTCAGCAGGCTGCTTGTGTCACTGGCTGAGAAAGTGTGCTGAGATTTAGGACTTCCAATCTGATTTTTGGCACTAGGAGAGTGATGTCATTTCCTGAGCTGTGTGACCATGATGGAAGACTACAAAACACGGGCTTTTTGTACAACCAACTTTATTTAAAAGCCCAAGAAATGACACATTATGGTGAAACTCAATTGAAATACATTGAAAATTACTTCACAACAGTAAAAAGGAGCTCTGAAAAGTGCTTTTCACAATTATGGAATTTTTGAACTTATTGCCCTAGTAAGATTTTGTAAAATAGTTAATCTTTACAAAATAAAATGCATGATTTCTTTGTAACCATGAAAAAAAGTGAACCAGAATCAGCTGTTGTGATATCCCATTTTTATTGACAAAATCTCCTTTGAAATGGTATAGCTGTGGAAAAAAACCTAGATACTGTCCTTACAGGACTTCTACTTGAACTCTTATTTAGGATACTTATTTAAAAGGCATAACTGGGGAGTGTTTGGGGAAAACATTAACGGAAAATTCTGGATGGCATTTTAGGGGCCATAATTTGCACTGGTTCTCAGGATGGAGTGCATGAAGCTGAATATTCTGAGACTGAGGTCATGCAGAACTGGGGAAGCTTGGCAGGAAATTCAATTCATATTAGCTATTCCTTCTCTGAGGGTGGGAGATTTTGTTTTACATTTCTTAAAAATGATGCACTGAAACATTAATGTAACTTAGTATGGCTCCATGATAAGATCAAACATTCATGTATTGCACTTTCGAGTTTGAAGTACAAATTAACTTTTTAACAGTTGAGGCTACCACTAACTTGTAGGATAATTTTTAGCTGTTTAAAAAAATAATTGTTTGCCTTGTCTTATTTTGGTTAGAGCTTTTTCTTTTTTTAATGTGCAGCCAATGTGAAAAAAAGTAAGCCTCAGTATATCTTTTCCATTCAACTTGGTTGCATTGTATGGTTTTTCTTTTTCTTACCTCCACATGAAGAACCATTCAAGAAGAGTCATATGAGAGTATATGCCATTTCTGATCCCCATAGCAGTCAGCTGATCAATACTCATGAACACTTTGCTTCTCTAACATAAGTGATTTCTAGCTATTAGATCTCTAATGATTTCTAGCTGTTAGATTTTCTGTGTGGGCTGTATTCAGACTGGTGCCTACTTTGGCTCCAGAAAAAAAATAATAGAGTAGCAGTGGTGCAGAATCGCGTGAAAAGCAATTTGATATGTGCCAGAGTGGATGTCAAAATAGTTAGATAACAGCCATTGTGTGTTCTTAGGAGATTGATCAGAGGCAGGGCCTGAAGCAATTCCTGAAGAGCGAAGAAGCTAGCAGCATCATCTAGCGTTAGCCATGGGTCATCCTATGAGTTTCTTGAAAAACATTGGGAAAAACATTACCATGGGTGATGTGAAAATTAAAAATATTCTGGAAAATTGCCTAGAGTACTTTCTTTATTCTTGTAGTAACAGTGATGTGGAGCAAAACAATACTGATTTTCACTTTCTTGGGTTGTTATCTAAAAACCTTTGTGAATTGAACAGAGCACCACAAATATTTTTCAGCAGACTAGAACTTGTAGGTGACATACTTGCTGCATGAGGTTACCTGTGTGCAGTGAAAACCAAGTGGCTTTTTAAAGACCATTTCTAGAAATGTTTTGGTCCTATGGAGCAGAAAGTAAGTAAATGCATGGAATTTCTCTAGACATTTTTCAAAGAGAACAACTGAAATACCTTACCTAATGAACACATAGAAAGAAATCTTACAGGTATCAAGGAAAAATTCCCTTCCATTGATTGTCTTGAAAGGATTGTGGACAGACTTGTTCTTGACTAGCTGCAAGTTCTTTTTCCTTCATCCAGAAGTTTCAGGGATAAAATAGTTCATCTCATAGTGCTAGAAATCCACACTAAACATATAACAATAAACCCTTCTATTCTCTATACAAGTACATTAAGCAGCTGGATCAAAGAACTGGAAAAGCTTGATTATAAGTGAAATTTATAGAAATGGCAATCTTGTCCTAATTAAAAGGAGACTTGAAGCTAAAATGAAAATATGTCCTGTAGCTTAATTTGATACAGCTATTATTCATGAGTAGAGAACATACTGTGTGAAAATTCTTCTTGGCCAGATTTGTAATTTTAAAAAAACTATATAAAAATATAAAATATAAAAATATAAAAAAATATAAAAATATTTTTCCCCTAAATAAACAGCTGTAAGAAAATGTTTTGATATTAGAACTGGAATACTTGCAATGTCTGTGAGAAAGTTTTGATGCTTGACCTTGTCAAATGTGAATGTAGCTGACCTCTAGAGATGTGTTGCTGTGCTTCTGCTGAGGATTTCAGTGGAATCAGTGATGGCACAGACTGTAATGAATGACTGAAGGAGGTGTAAGAAAAGTGGGTCTGTTACCTACAGTGTCTTGGGAGCAATTTCACCAAAGGCTACAGAGGGTTCTTGTCCTGAAAAAATAAATAACACAATGCCCCTAAAATATAAAAAAAGGCTGATTTTGTTTTTCAGATGCATTTTTTCCTGCTGTTGTAAATTACAAGACCTCCAAATACATACATACATGCACTTTTCTTCTGATCACACAATGGATCTTTTTGCTTAGTCTTGTGAAAAGCAAGTTTCAGTTGCTTTGTTTCCTCCTCCTTTTTAGGCTACTGTCTATAGTCTTAAGCCATTGATCTTTGGTCAGAAATTTAGGAGAAATCTAATTCAGGAATTTATTCATATGCAGGTTTTTCAATTTACTTTTGTTACTGAATATTTAGTTTTTCTACATGTACTTTTAATTTTTAGTTAACAAGAAAGCTGTTGTTCTTTGTTAGTTTTCTTCCACAGTTGTGTTTTTTATAATTTCCACTTGTCAGGATTGTCTGGGAAGGGCATGGCTGCCACAAAGGCTTGATCCCGACTCCTGTAAAAGAGAAATGTTGAGACAAGTTGTTTTTGTGTTTTAGTAAGAACTTGAGTTTTATTTTTGTCTTAATTGTGATTCAAAAAGTGTTATGATTAGAAGGTTGGTCCTTCTTTGCAGCAGAAAATCAGTGCAAAAATAGGATTTTTTATTGTCTAGATGTTACTGTTTAAAGAAAAAGTGATATAAGAGAAAAACGATGCACATCCCTCAGGAGTTAATGGCAGTACTTGTTTTTAAAAAATCAGGCTTTTTTATCTGCAGTTGGAGCATAATTAAGATGAGAAGGGCCTTCAGGAGTTCTGAGACTGGTTTTATTTCTCTTAATGCCGTTTACCAGCAACCAAAAAAGTAGAGACCCTAGAGACTTACAGTGACTGTGTAAAGACTTTTTGTCCATTTCAACATTCATTTTCATGCAATGCCATTTTTTTCTTTATAGTGAACACATAAAAAATGCCATAAGCTGCACTTTTAAGACAGTGTAAAATAGAAAGAGCAATAAATCTAATAACTACTGTAGACCAATGCTTGAAAACAGATACTCCAGAATGTCAAGCTTCATATGTATTCCTTGGCTCTGAGAGAAACTGCAGTAAATGCTGCTTTTATAGAGAGTTTCTGTGACTGCCAGCAGAAGAACTGTAACACATTTATAGGGAGTAAAAACTGGAATGAAACATGCCAGACTAGAGCAGCAATTGCTTCCTTGTTACTACTGGAAGAGGATTAATATAATAAATCATTAGTACAATAATTGGAGATATATTTGAAAAATTACTTCATCATTAGAAGTTATAATTTAACTGCATGATAAATTACAAATAATGACAAATTTGTATATCATTTACCCCGACCCAAAGTTTTTGTTAAGGAATATGTATTTTCTTTCTATTTAAGGAATGCAGAGGATGAAACAAAAGATCCTAACTTCTTTTTTATTAGTGTGTATGTGAAAGCAGAAATTTTACAAAGGCAAAATACAGCAATAGTAGCTTTTAAATGGAAAAAATGAGTGACTATTGGTTACTAGAAAGGGTAAGGCTCATTTGGCAGCAGTAAATCAGAGTATGGAATCCTTTGGGAAGTAATTCATGTGATATTATATTCCGACTAATTACTGTACATGTGAGATATAAAGTTCACATTATGTTTCAAAGCAGACATAACCTTTCTTTGTAAGAAAAGATCACCCATTTGATGCTTTTGTTTTTAAAGTCAGAATACACATCTCTGTAGATGCTCATATATACTGCCTGATTTTTCCTCTGAATGCTGTTCAAGCTATCTTGATAATAGGTCTGTGCTTTGAGACTATCTCTGAATGAAGCTGAGACTTTGATAAACTGGAGAGTTCATTGTAGGACTGCTGAGACATATTCAGGGAGCTGGAGCACCTGGCAAATGAGGAGATACTAACTGAACTGCATTTGTCCAGCCTGGACCATGAAAGGCAAAACAGTGGGGACTCAACTAAGCAGCAGGCTTCTGCTCCCTAAACAGAATCACAGGAAAGATGGAGCCAGACTCTTTCTCTGAGGTACACAGTGAAAGGACAGAAGCCAACAAGAGGATTTCTGATTAGATATGAGGAATGAGAATGGCCATGTGCTGCAACAGAGTGCACAGAAAATCTGTGGTATAATCACCCTTGCAAATTTTCAGTATCTGACTGTTGCCTGTGTGACCTGATCTAATTTCATAAGTAGTATGCTGTAAGATGGAGAGAGAATAAGTTGATTTCTAAAGATTCCTCCAAAAAATTATTCTTTGACTCTAGTGTATTTTACTTGAACTTTGTAAGACACAGAAAAATGTGTCTCTTGTCAGTGTGATCATTGATGTTAGCTTAATAGGGAATGTAAAAAACTTTGCAATTATATATGAAAACTACATAAGAAGGATTGGCTGTTTTGTCATTGTGCAGCCTTAAAAAAAGATACTTTCTGGATATGTTATTAACTTGCAATCTTCAGAAAAGCAGAATTATGTGTTCGGTGTTTCCATTCTTGATTCTAATATTTATCTGAAAAATTGGAATCTTACTGCTAATGCTTTTTCATTCTTCTTTCCAGTAAAGTTTTCTTAGTTCCTATCAGAGATTGTAAATGGTGCTTGCTAGCTCCCAGATGGTTTCTCTTCATATATTTTATCATTGCAGAATTTTCTCAGTGAAAAAAACCACCTCCTCTGAAGAATAAAAATTATTCTGAAAAGCAAACATCTTTCCTTACTCTCCTCTCTACTCAATGTGACTATAGACTCTTCAATATTACGAGGATGATAGCTATTTTAAAGACTGGAACAAAAAAAGGCAATATGTTACTGGCAGACCTGAGGAAAAATGCTGTGTTAGGGGAGAAATGATGGCAGAGTAGGGATTGTATGGCTGTTAAAAAAGCCACAATGTAAATCATGAGGAAGGTCTATACAGGCCTAGATTGTTAAACCCGCTTTGTCTCAGCATCAGGAAGAAGGATTAAAATCCAATAAAAGTCCTCTTCTTTTATCGCAGAATAATTTACCTATATTACAAGCCAAGAAAGCCAAAACCAGCCAGCCAGGGCTGGTAAATGGTAGGGTTTTTCACTGAGAATAAATTTCAGGAGGGAAATAATTTTCTATTGTGGTTTCTGAAGTAAAGGGATTTGAAGAAAACATCTGTGCTCTGAGATAATTCAGAGCAAAAGCCTGCACATGTACTGTGTGTGGGAAAGTGCTATGTTTCATCTATGCAGTATATACTTTTAAAAACAATTCCTTTCTCATAGAAAACAGCTTGAAAAGCTGGAATAAACCCCAGGAAAAACAAGTGATATGCAATTCAATTGCTCACCACCTGCTTATTGATGCTTAGCCCATCCCTGAGCAGTCACCTGCAGCTCCTTGCTGACTCCCTGCAGTTAATGTGCTGGGCATGATGTTCTATGGTATGGAACATACCTTTAGTCAGTTCAGGTCAGCTGTCCTGGATGTAGGATGCCCTTCCCACCTTCTTGTCCAGCTGCTGTCTGACAGGGCACAGGAAACTGAAAAGTCCTTGACTTAGGGGTTAAGTTGGTGACACACTGTTTTCACTACTTAGCAACAATAAAAATATTAGTGTGTTACCAACATTATTCTCAGACTAAATCCAAAACACAGCATTGTACCAGCAACAAAGAAGAAAATTAACTCAACCCCGAAACAAATATGAAGAACCACATAGTTTCTGGGAAACAACCTAATGTATAAGGTCCATTTGGTCTAGATCAACCATTGTGTCTTCCACTGAAAATACTTTTGGAGTTGGAATTGAGAGAAAGATGAGTAAGCACAGAGCTCCCAGAGTGGTAATTACATTAGAATCTGTAGCTTGTATGAACTTTTAGAAGTTTTCTTCCAAAGAAATTTTTCTCAACAGAAATGAGAATACTGCTCTGTCCTCTGTGGTAGAATAGAGAATTTATAAACATGGTGATAAATTTAGAGGTGAGGCTGACCTCAATATCCCACCAGTTTTATGCGTTTTGTGGGAGGCTGCTGATGACAGAGGTACTTGTTTTAGTTTTGCTGCTTCACTTAAGTAGGTGTCCTAGCTTTCAGTACACTTTAGACATTGACCTCGACTTATCTTGGGACTTATTCCTATTTGTAGATGTTTCAGTGTTTGTTAAGCTTCTTACATTCCTGATGCTCTGGGAGCCCCGTAACAAAGGTAATTAAGAACACAGTCTATCTTATGACAATGTCAGTGGCTTGACTTCATTACGCTGCATAGCAGGAGGTCATGTATTCACATATAGGAAATGTGCAGACATGAGCTAGAGGAGTGCAAATCCTCTCTGCTACCAGATGATCTTAGATATAAGTTTAGCTATTCAGGAACAGCCAATTTACTGTAGAGAGAGGCATAAGTGGTGCTTAAAATATTCCCTCAGGAGGGAAATGATAATTTAATTTTATTTTTCTTTCCTTTCCCCACATTAGAAAAAGTAATAATAAGATGAATAAAAAACAGTGTGGCAGTTTGTGAAAAAATAATGTCTCAATTTTGCCAAACAATAGATTTGCTATTGTTGGGAATGATACACATGAATGGCACACAGCCTTTGCTGCAAGATGTTGAGAGTAGAATCTTGGTAAAAAGCAATATCCTGAATTTCCAGTCAAATAAATGTACAATCAGCTTCTCCCTGACACAGTCTGAAATCAGAAAATATAAGAAGAGACACAAATACAACATGGCAACTGGAAATTTATTACTTGTAAATCAGTCTTAGAAGAGAATGACTAGTTTAAGGTAAGATAGAACTTTCCTATATGAGATGGGCCCTTGAAAAAGCAGTTGCAACAGCAGCAGAAATCCAGATCTCACTTCCCTTAATAAGCCTGCCTGCAACTTTCTGTCCAAAAAATGGGTTAAAAAGGTTCTAGATTAGCTGAGGTACTGGGAGCCAGGGCAAAACAAGCAAAAGGCTCTGTTCAGTGGCTCCTGTCACAGATGGCTTAAAGTCTGAGGGCAAAAGGAATTCCAAATGTTTCGTGTTAATAGAGCTGAAACACTGGCACACAAATTCTATGTTCATGGTATTTTTAAAAGACTTTTAATGATTAATGCTGCTTTTCTAAAGATGAAGGGGAGACAGAAAAAGTGCCGCTGAAGGCTTCACAATGGTTCCTTTGTACACAAAGCCAAAAAGAAATTTTAAAACTTTCTTTGGCAGTCAAAATAGAAATTGCTTTGGGCTTTTGATGCCATAGACATTCATATTTTTTTTATATGCCATATGCTCCCTTAAAATTATTTGTTTTAAAAATGTTGTTTCACTTGGAGGAAAGCTGGAACAGGAGGAGAATTGCCACCAGCTGGAATTCTATTATACCTGTACAAGAAACTACAAGCTATTATTTTACCTTATCAGAGCTCACTGCTGACAAATTTGATCAACTTCTGTGAATCTGCATGACATTCCAGGGAAGGACAGCACCTTTGACTAAGGGAATTGAATGTGTACTTTGTTAGATAGACTCCTGCTGATTCTAATTTTTAATATCTCTTCCTAAAACAGGGCAGTTATTTAACAGAAATGAGAACACAATACTAAAGAATTTGCAATCGGAGTTGACTCTATATGATTCCTTATATTATGGAAACAAGAAATAGGGAGAGAATAGGATGAGGAACTAATATAGTTATTAATGATAAAAGATGTAGTTCTTGTTGAGTTCTATTTTTCTGCTAAGCTTCTGAAATCCACATTTAAACAAGAAAGTAAAGAGTGCCCTATTGACTTGTTTAGCACAGGGCTTGTAGGAGAAGGAATTTTCAGGGCTGGTTTGAAGCAGAAATCACCAGTGTTGAGAGAGTAGGCTCTTATGAGATCTTCATACATGAGGGGAAATGAGGCAGTTACAGACCCCGGCTCATTAACAACAGTACAAATTCACTCCTGATACAGGCTGGAGGGACTCAGCTGACTTTCATGGTGCAGCATGTGTAAGTAAGCCAATGTGGCTCTAGTATTGCAGCTACCATTAATAACAAAGAAACTGCTAGCAGATTTTAGAAAAAAATATAATGAGTGATAAAACTATCAGTTCTTTAGTCTCCTTATAGGTGAAAATTTCCCAAAAGTATGAGAACAGCCATAGCCATTTTACTTATTCTCTAGGCTCTATGTGGAACTCATTGCAGTTTGCTGGTTTATAGTCTTATCTTTGTCCCTGATTTCCTGCTTCTCTGCTCTCTCTCACTTGTGCAGGCCACCAGGCTACACCCATTATCACATTTAAGGGAATTTCTGGAGATGTGATTTCTACAGTTAGTTTCTGCTTTTTCTCACTGTCAGCAAGCTCTTTTTCAGGTATGGAGCTTATGAATGGATCCCCTAAACTAAGCTTTCCTCTTTATCAGTTGTTTTCTTGAAAACACAGTGGGAAATAGGACCTGTTTAACTGTGGGGTCCATCTTAAATTTAGGCCTCTCTTTAATTTACAAGAAAAAGTTTTAAAGAAATTTCAGTGATTTCTAACCACAGCAACTCGTTAAGTTACCTCTTCTTTCACAAAGGGAACCTTTTAGGTACAAAAAAGAATGCTTTCAGTATCAACTGTTATTTAATAAATTTTTATTTGAAACTATGTATTTACAGTTTATTAACTGAAATTCCATCCCTCTCCACTTACCTCCTCCCTCCCCCACAGTATTTTGTGAATGATTTCTTCTTTATGCCATCTACAAATGACCAATAATGTGCTACGAAAGCACAGGTAACTCTTACAGCCTTTTACTAGGCAGAAGTAAATACATAACTAGTTTGTACAAACACAGTTGTTTTGTACCCTGGCTTACTGCCAGGGTGCCCATTACTCCTGAGCCCCTTTTACCTGTGAAGTCCTCTTCCTGCAGATGTTCTAACCATGCTCATTCTCAAGTCTTCTGCTGTGCTCTCTGTTCCCTTCTCCCCTGCTCTGTATTAATTAATTCCCTTTGTGTGGCAGTGAGAACAAATGGGAAAAGGGAAAGAAAGGGCAGCTCTGTTGAATTCTTTCTTAGCAAGAAGTATTGTCTGGAAATAAAAGTTTTACTAACACTTACTCACCTGGGAGTTGGACTTTGATGGTCCTAGTGGGTCCCTTCCAACTCAGAATATTCTGTGACCTGTGATTCTGTAAAATGGGCAGAGGAACCTTGCTCCATGTGCCCAGGGGCAAGGACTATGTGGTTCTCGAGGAGACTGAGACAGACAGAGGACAGGGAGTGCTGCTGTGCAAGCAGATGAGAATTGAGATCATCAAGTTGTTGATCTGGTTTTGGTTTGTTTTTCCATAGGGGAAGGTAGTGTTTCAAACTGATAAAAGTTTGAAACATAGTGCATGCAAACTAAAGGAATGACTTCAGTTCCCTAAAGAATTTTAGTTTCTGCATTTCTAAACTCCTCAGTGTGCCACTGAGCACCTTTAAGAATGCTTTTGTGACATAGATTTTCTTTAAAGTGCAGAAGTGCTGCAACTGTGTTAGTAACACACAATAGAATATACTCTCAGTGGGTTATTAACCAGTACTGAGAGAGCACAACTCAAAATGTCTTGAGTTTTTTTCTGTAAAAAATAACATTCTATCTTTTAGTTAAATTACATTTACACTCCTTCCCATAAGGCTAGTTTCGTCTTTGTCTAGCTGGCCTTCCTGCAGCTTGCAGCTAGATGGGGTGAGTGCAACACTAAAATTCAGTCCAAACACCAGCACTGAATTGTGAAATACAGTGAGTAGCTGATTCGAAAGTCTGAGAGTATATTTAATATATGGCTACACAGAAATCTTGTTTAGCTAAAATCAAGCTATGTTTTGATTTCTGGCAATTCGGTAAACAAGGTACTGAAACTTAGACTTTGGTTTTATGACCACTAAATGATTCTGAACCTTCACTGCAGTCTTCATATTCATCATGGCTTATACCTACAGTATCAGGTTATATTCCTTGGCATTGTCTGTGCCTATGTAATTGATTTAGAGGGTAATATATGGAATTTAAAGGTGACAGGGAAAAGGGAGTGTTTTTATTTCATAAAACAAATCAAACAATTCAGGGAAAATATAATATTTTAAAATTTTTCCTTAAATGTTTATCCTTCAAGACCACTTCATGGAAGTAACCACTAGATAATCATCTGTCTTGCTGTTTTTTATACCCCATTGTTAAGAAGTTTTTAACTGCCTTTTTCTTTTTTTTAAAACCATGGACAGCTAAGCCTTCATTTATCTCCTCTGTCCCTTAGTTCATAAAAACATGGCAATGAAAGCATGGTGAGACTTTGAGAACAAAATGTTTTCTAATCACAAAACATTGGGAGCTAAGGGAAAGAAAAAATTGGATGCTTAAGAAAATGTTAAATAGAACCAGATGAAATTTTCAACTTTGCAAAATTGAACACTTGCATACACTTTCTGTCTAGAAGATAAAGAGCCACAATTTTGTATCACTTATGTCCTGATAGTAATATAAAATCTACAGTACTTACTGTAGAACTTCTTCCAGCAATTCCTTTGTCAATCCCAGAAGCTTTGCTGGTGAAATTGCTATGTAGGGTGAGCTGAGGAATGGAAAGAGCAATTGACTAGCTCAAGATGCTACAGGAATATGTGGTAGAGATGGTAGCTGAATCCAGAACTCCTGTATCACAGGTCAATTTTATACAAAACAACGCATTTTCTCTAGTTAGCACAATAAAGCACTGCCTTTTGTCAATGAACAATTTAGCTCCATGAAGAAGATTGTCAAATCATGGTAAACATATGTACTAGCTCACTAGGGTCCAGTTCCAGAGTTGCAAAGTGCCACAGATCAAGTTCATTTGTGTTGTCTATCCTGACCTAGTCTGGGCTTTGGAAGACTCCTGTGGTACTGCCTCTGTGGAAGATGCCTGTAGCAGTTTAACTCTACATTTTAGTTCTTTTTGTATATAACCAAGCAGTTAACTATCAACATTTTTTCTGCTTTCTAACAGAGTATCATACATTTTCAAAGTGTGCTATGAATGTTAGGCACACCAGTTATGCCAATGAAAGATAGAAGATGAAAAAGTATTATAGCCTATTGTTTTACTTTGCGGGAGAATGAGACATGAAAAGGTTAAGTAATGTGATTGTAGGAACTGTGGCCTAGCAATTTTCACATGGATCTGGGTGGCAAGAGACCTGTATTTCAGCCAGAGCTCTGTCTGCCTCATTATGTGATATTAATAAGTAATCACTTGCCCTTTGCTTTGTTATTCCTACAAGCAAAAGACTTACGGTCTTTTGTGTGATGGTGCACAATACCTTGTCCTGTGATCAATCCAACACACCACACTTTTAAGTATCTTGTAAAGGAGGTTATGTTCAAACAAAGGCTGCCCTACATTCTCAGCCAAGGTAAGAGGGTTGCTATACTGCACTGCACATACTGTTTTGCCAAGGGCACTATGTGTACAGAGGAAATGAACCGTTTACTGACTTCCAAAATCCTGAATGACTCTGTCCTGGCTTTGGTGGTGTTTAGAGCTGTAGCTAAAAGTCAGTCTGGGTTTGCTGCAGTGAAGAATATCCTGTGTATTTCTCTTCTTGTTCTGATGAATCTGTGGAATAGACAATGACAAACGGCACTCCAGTCTCGGAGAAAATTGCTGATAGGTTAGGACCGTTGATTTGACCCCAGCTCATACTCTCTTCACTATAATGCTGTTCACTGATGACTGCATTGACCTGCTCTCCACTCTTTCCTACAAAAGCCAAAGGAATTGAGCTCATTGTGCATACTGTGTTTAAATACAGGGTGTATTCTGTTTTGGTGTTTTCAGACTTTTGAGTTGGACATCTGGCTTCATTAACAAAGGATGGCTCTTTCTCTCCTTTATGTGCTGATGAAGCAAGAAACTAGTTTCACTGAAAACTGGTAGAGGCAGCTTTCCTGTTTCAAAAATGGGCTGCTATTGCCTTAGCCTGTCATATACATGGTGCTGGAGAGAGTGCCAGACAGAGCTCAGTGACTGCTCTCTGCACACTGTGTTACACAAGCCATGGTATCTTGGTCACGAACAAGGTGTAATAAATACTACTTCCATTTTGGCATTGAAGGTGTTTTCTCACCTCTCTTGGATCTCATCAGTGAAAGATTAATCAAGCTTCCAATCAACACCAAGTAGCAAAGGTTTAACAACTGTTCTTTGAAAAAAAGCCTGAATCTGGCACCTATTGTATCCTATTTGCCTGTCAGTAGGCTGGGCAAGTGGCTTCTTAATTTTAAGAGAAGTACTTACAGAGAGGGATGATTGCTCATGCCAGTAGCTCTCTCTGATGAAAAATGGAAAGCAATTATTATCTTCAAAAGTCCATGAAGGTTCAGTTAAGGTAAAATATGAGACGTGATCAAAGGACTAAAAAGTACACAAATCCCAAGGGAAGGTCTGATTCCATGACAAATAACTATTCAGCCTTTACCAAGAGACATAAGGGCACCAGAAAAACCATTCTGGATGACTGAGGATACCCATCCCATAGATCACTTTAGGAGGATTAAGAGCACATCTGCTTCCTTTTGTCAAGCCACATATTTCCCAGGCTGTTGATAGATTAGGTTAGCATCAGTGAGATGCAGACTGCCTGACATGTATCTTTTCATCATCTTGAAGCCTTTTTCTTTTTTTCAAGAGTGGGAAGAACCTTGAAATGAAAAAAGTTGAACAAAGTATTTTTTCCTCAAACGTTATGTTTGTTTTTTCGTTTGTTTGTTTTAGGAGGATTCAAGAAAGACTCATTATGACTGAGATTCAAACAATTTTTAAAATCTACTTTATATTATTGACAGTGACCTGAAAAGTTGATCATTGCTGAATTTCTGTGACTTTTACCTCCTAATTTGTAGTCCAAGGACCTATACTCTTATCTGGTAGAGAATCCCATTAGAGATTTTAGTTTGAATGAAGCTCTGAAGTACCTCAGTGTCTGAATGAGAAATAAGGGATTTCTGACAGGACTAAGAGCCAGGAAATCTTCAGCTTTCACTGCTTTTAGTTCTGTATATTTTTCATTAAGTCCCATGTGCTTCCACATCAGAAAAAAATGAGGCTATTTCAATCATTCTTTTTCTAACCATTTGTTTTAGGACAGCCACAGGGCTGTTCTAAACTAAACTGCTTCCTAATTATCCTTAAAAGACAATTTCACTTGGATGATGAAGATAATGGATGAAAGATGGAGATAAAAGAGTCACTGAAGTTCACTGTGTTTTGACCCCCTACCCTGTCTCCCAGCCCCCATTCTTCCCAGGCCTGGCAAAATGGAGACAGAATCTGGCTCTTAACCTTTTTGTAGCCTGGAGCAAGTCAAATCCTGAAACTCATTGTCTTTTTTTTTTTTTTTTTTTTTCTTCCCATTTGTAGGAAATAATCTCAAAGTAGCAGGACTATCTCTGCAAATCAAATTCAAAAATAGGACTGTCACCCTAGGCTACTATTATTAGAAAATTTGGTATAGCTATAAAGGAGTATTTTGGTTAGTAATTTAATGAACAATGGAATATCCACTAATCAGGTAGAGATTGCAAAAAAATTTTCAGAAAGCTGCAATCTTTTTTTTTATATCATCATAAGAACTGAAGAAGTTGCTATATATGTTCATGTAATGTACTGGGATTGCCCT
The DNA here is from genome assembly GCF_000738735.6 of Corvus cornix cornix. Lineage (NCBI taxonomy): Eukaryota > Metazoa > Chordata > Aves > Passeriformes > Corvidae > Corvus > Corvus cornix. The sequence continues at coordinate 56,500,433 of NC_046333.1, forward strand.
TCTCAGAACTTTTTGGTTCTCATTTGCCTCTCATTTTTCAGCCCGGATGTGGCTTCAAGCCTAGAAAATAGAAAGAGTATGCACTTAGTATTCGTTAGCAGTGTACAGTACTTAGTTTTCTTTTCTTTTTAGGAGGAAAATATATTTCACGCAGACTATCCACTGAATTTATAGTGCATCACTATGACGATCACCATGGAAAATGCAATAGTTATGAACGATCATGTTCCACAAAATGTTAAGAAAATGCAAAATTTATTACAGTGGTGGCACCTTACCTGTCAGCCTATGATTCTGTTTAGAAAACTTTTCATTACAATGACAATCATTGAAGTAATTTCCTTTACGTACTTTTGTCATTGAGGTTAACATCTCAGTTTTGCTTTTACGGGAATGCTCTGCTTTTTGAGGGAATGTGGGGCTTGGGCCACGTGGGGAAGAGACAGTGGAGTGAGGCTGCAGCTGGGGAACTGCTGCCTACCTGCAGGGCTTGGAGGGTGGGATCTCCCTCAAGAACAACCACTCCTGGCTGTGAAGTGTGCTCCAACATGCCTCCCTGCCCACCCAGGACCCCGTCTGCCAAACATGATTTGTCAGCAATCTAAACACATGTATCTGATGATGGATCCAAGAGCTGGAGGGAAGCTGAGGAGCTGTTGTGTGGTCGCCTGAGACAGAAACACCACACTGAAGAGAGCAAGATGGAGCCAGAGGAATGTCTCGTGTGAAGTATGAGACTTGACAGGTCTGGCACTACTCACTCTGATACTGCTTTTGACTGAATCAGCTTTTGATCTGAGTTACACAATGATAAATCTATGTAACTCTATTGAAGTTTACTCAACAAAATTAAGTACCAGAGTTTATTTTAGTAGAGTTACTCTGCGTTTTACCAGATGCAATTAATCCTGTCTGAGTTATTTGGTTGTCTTTGATTCTGAACAGTTGAAATGTAAACAATACATTCAGCACATTTATGGAGTGATGAAAGGACAAATTCTCTTCTTACTCATATCTACGGAAAATGAATGTTTAGAATTTGACAACAGTTCCGTCAAGGCAGAGTGTAGCGCTGGATGTGTATTTTAGACAAGACTCAAACTGTGGTTGGGTGAGGCTTACCTCAAATGTAAGCTCAACCAAACCTTTTCCTCTCTTGTAGTAACTACTTTCCTCCTCCTGTTGCCTTCCGCTTTTTTTCCATATTAATGATTAATTGCTTATGTTCCTGCTCTCTTACTAAAATGCTGAGTCTTTCACCTACTGTTTCCTTTTGGGTTATTCCTTTATAGTTGTTCCAGCTAAGCACCATCTATATGCAAAGCATCTAAATGTTTATATGAAACATGTGGTTCTTATTTTGCTTTGCTCCAGACATGACGTGTATGTGCATAGGAAGGAAGATGAAGTCGTTAACAGTGCTAACAGAAATCTAGATATTTTAGAAGAAAAGTGCTTGCTTAAGTGAACTAAAAAAAATATAATCTTTCCAATTAAAATATTCTTAAATCAAGGAAAAAAAGGGAGATTCTGGATTAGTACTCCAAAAGGAAATACCTTTGGCATTGCAAATTGTTGCTCTAGTCTGAAACTACAGCAGGGTTTCCAAAGTCTGGTTTAAATAAGCAGGACTCTTAAGGAATGCAAAATGTAAAGCTTAAATATGGGTTCATTTGTTTACTTTTTTCTATTTCTTTTTTTTCTCCTTTCCTTTTTCTTTTTTTTCCCTTCCCTTTCCCTCTCTTCTACTACTTCCACTTTTTAAACTTTTTTCTACTTTTGCTACTTCTTCTTTTAGTTTTTCTTTTTTGTATCTTTTATTTTTTTCTTTGTGCCCAGACAACATTCCAGATTTTTTAAAAAATCTCTCTTTAAAATATGGAAGGTTTTTTCTCACTTTGCATATATTCATGAGGCGGTAGTACTTTAAATCTCATTTAACAAGGAAGTAATCCATGGAGTCTCTAGTCCTTTTTACTGAGGACTCTAGGACTAGGTGACTATAGGAAACCTCTTACTGCAATCTAGATAGAAAATCAGTCATGAGGAATATTGGAACATCAGGAGACTATTCTTAGCTTGACTTTACTATGGTTTACAGTGAGGATTTAGATATTTGAGAGCTAGATATTCAAGATCTTACATAGTTGTTGTGCATCTAGGAACCAACTTTTCTGCACATTGTTGTGTTTCTGAGCCCCCATACAGGTTACAATTCACCTTGCCTGCCATAAAGAACATAATTTAAAGGGAAAGAAAAGCTACGTGTGTGTGTATGTGTGAATTTAATGCTTGCACAGACATGGAGTAAACTTCTTTGAAGATAATGGAGACCAAAGGTTGTGATGTACTGCCATAATTCACAGGTAGGACACAGTGGTCTCAGTTTCTGGGTTGGAGTGATGCCTCCATCATCTTTATTTGCAGATCTCTCAGGTGGTAGGGCTGCGTGTCTTACTACCTGAACACACAGCTGTCTCTACACGTGTTTCTGTCACAGGAAGCCGTTGTGTTGCAGTGTGTGGAGTTTAGAACAGGGGCTTGGATTCCACCTATTACTGCATCATTGCCATTCTCTCCAAACATACACAGCTTATGGTTTCCATGGTGCAGAGAACCGTCTCTTGTCCACGAGAGGCAAGGGGTAAAAATTCAGTCTACAGTGCATATCACTTGCAACATCAGGGTTACTTTGCATCCCTCTTGGTATGTAGAGGGAATGGAGAGCAGAAGTTAGACAACACTTGAAATAGATTTGCTGGTTTTGTTCTCTGTGTAGTGAGCAGATGCCTTCTTACTTGTTTTGGTGTTTCTGTCCCCCTCTCTGACAAAGTGTATCTGTTCCACGTTTTGCCTTACTAAGTTGTTTTGGACAGGAATGTTCTGTGTTTGTACAGTATGTAGCAAAGGGGGTCCTGACCCTTAGCTGAGGCTGTGATGAGTCCTGTGAAAATGCAAACATTAAGAATATAAAAATGTACCACATAAGCCCAAACCCAGCTAGCACAGACTCCTTCTGATGGTGGACAATTTTGACTATTCTTGACACTCAGCAGCTTGTGTAGCCAGAGCATGCATCTAGATCATCCTGTACCACAGACACGAATGGACCTGCCGTCCACATCCATTCCTTTCTCTAAAACAAAATGTAAAGTAAAACTAGGTAAATACTAAAGATTATGTTAGTATGAATGAAAGTTAATACTATGGAGATTAAATAATGTCGATGAGCTGCTAATGCTGTTAAAGATTTTAGGGAGTGGTGCAGCACAGCTCAGAATTCATTAGCTCACTCCTTCCAAACACATTTTTATTCCATGAGCAGGTTGGGGAACCACACCTAAATTGTACTGTTAAAAAAATGGTAATGTTTTTATTCTTTTCAGCTTTAATGGCTTAGAGCATAACAGCAATCTGTAGGTATTATTTACAAGAAAATAATTTTCCAAAGACCTATGTTATCTTTTTTTCTTTAGCAAGACTAGCATACCTGTCCCAGCTCATTTTTCCTGTGCATAAGAAATGCAGTTTTAGTCCAGGTGAATGAAAGAATTAACAACCTTGTGTCACATTCCTCATTGGTCACTCATTTTATAATCCCAGAAGAATACCCAAGCCTGTGTAACTCTAAGACTAATTGTAAGAAATGCATCAATGCATCAAATGCACCAATTTCCTATTAATAATGCTAGTGGGATTTCACATAGATATGGAAAGTCATCTTCTGATCTGCTGCTGGACCAGGACCTTATATACCTTAGAAAATAGTATGGCTAGTAACTATCTCATTCTTTCCTTTCACAACTCTTTTATCACGAAAATGTATCAGTTTCCTCACAAGGACTGTTTCCTCACATGCACAGATGCTACATGTGATATTTTAAAGCCAAATAGTTTCTGCCTAACCTATTCCAAAGGTATCTTATCAGGTCTTTGGCTTAATAAATATTGTTACATTACTTTAAGTCTTGTATATCTGAAGGAACAGCTGGATGTTCTTCAAATATGTAGAGTATAAAACACAGGGAACATCAGTGGGGATAGAAACAAGGGAAAAATGTTTCAGGCCAAAGGTACTAGCTGAAGAAAGTTATGAAAACTGGGGCTTGCAAGAAAAACTAACTTTACAGTAGAGAGACTGACACAAAACTATAGTACTCTTTGGTGCTTTCCACCTAAGAATTTGCAGCCTAAAATAAAGTTTAATTTTCACCTATATCCCTACCTGATAGGTAAATAATTCTGGGAATTACATCTAGTCCTAGAGTCCTTTTTCAAGGACAGTCTAGCAAAATTCCCTTTGACTTGAAACAGCCATTTGCCTGAAGAAGTGTGGCAGGGCACAGCTCATTAAGAAGGTCTTGCATATATGGTAAAAATAAAGCTGTGAGTGAAGATTGCTTTTTAAATCATGTGGAAGATTAGCATCTTCCACATGGAGAAGAATTTTAAAAATCCACATAATCAAGAACCCTTAGACATTCTGTTTTTAAAGCAGAAATTCAGTCTCAACATTGGGTGCAGAAAGTTATGTTTTCACATTTTAAATTGTGGTACTTGTACATCAACTGGCTGGAAACAAATGTTTATTTTCTGTCTGAGAAATGCACATTTTCCAGCTTAATTGCCTAACAGCTCTTTATTTATGTTGGATGTAAATTCATAAATGTCTTTTTAGAAACAAACTTGCCTGCAGATGGCTGCTCTATGTTTCTAGAAATCTTATTTAAAAAAAAAAAAAGTCCATTTAAACTAGCTTTGGTGGAAATCTTGTAAATAAATATGGGTTTCAGTGAATTCTTGCACATATTCTGGAAAGAAAGCCATGTCAGGCTGATCATGTGGAGCTGCACTATCATAGGTTATATTCTCACTGGAACTGTTTCACTGCAAATACTGGCTATGATGTTTGATTTTGCTTATGAATGGGCAAAGGCATATATACTTTTTCATGCAACCCCTAATTCACTATTTCTGGTAACATAAATAGTTCCTGAGTTGGTAGTTTTTCAAAGCACTCATTGAAAAAAAATCTTTGAACTTTGGTTGATTTCACTTGGAAGTGTTACTTTACATCATGTATTAGCAGTTCTCTCCATTACTTCCAAGTCTCCAAACACAGCTGTCCCCACTTTTGTAGCAGTAAAATCTGATGGCTAATATCTAAAGCGAATCGAGATGGCTACACTGCAGCAAAAGAGATCTCATTTATTGGTTTTAATTTTCTTGATGCTAGAGGAAGAACCTAAATCTCTGCAGCCAAATTAAAATTCAACCATAGTGCACAGTCCCACAGTTGACAAGACACATCGTGATTTTCAGAGTAGATGTACCAGGTCACCTCAGATCCAAAAGCACAGGCATGTTCTATTTGAATTACAAATTACTTAGGGGATGGATCACATGTCCTTAACACAACCTTTCCTATGTCCTTCTCAAACTTTTATATTCACAGCTCATTTCTTAGATAATTTCTACTAAGAAGTCTCTGCTCATCATCAGAGCATGTGGATCCTTGAAAGAGATGGCTACATTTGCTGTTTGCAGTTTCTCATGGGTAGAACATACCTTTTGGGGTGGAGAGGTACTGTTTTAACAGCACAGTCAATCATTAAACCCAGATGAGAGAGAAGAGGTTATTGCAATTCATAACCTTCTCTTAGACCCCTGCAGGAGAGCTGTCTGTGCTGCTAGAAAAGCAAAGAATTCACAATATAAAATGTCTGTTAGGCCCATGTAAAAGAGAGAGAGAGAGAGTAGTGACCGAAGGCTCACTACCCATTGCTCAAGTCCCAGCTTTAAGGCACTTAATACACTGATAGATGTGGTTAGGTGAGCAGAATAGAAACCACTCTGTGACACCACCCCATCCATATGCAGTTCATTGTTAATATATAGCTAAAACAGGAAACTTCTACAATCAGATAAAGAAAGCTCTACAGTATGTGATTATGGCTTGGTCAGATGTGAGTGTCTGTATGAAAAATAATACCTCAGGTTGAATAACAAAGAACAGCTTGTATTTGAACTTGGCTGTCGTGAATTAAAATGAATTCCCTGAGTCCCTTTGCTCATGGTAGCTTTCAATTTTGTAGCATTTTTCAACCCTTTTACTCCTTCAGGGTTATGAGTGATTAATTTTATTGACTTAATCTTAACTTGATATTTAGACTGTAAATCCTTCCAATGTTCAGAGTATAATTATAGTTTAATGATTTAAACTTGTGGATTCTATTCTATTCTATTCTATTCTATTCTATTCTATTCTATTCTATTCTATTCTATTCTTCTTATGAAAGAAGACAATATTTCACTTTTACATTTTTAAGGCTATTTTTCTGTGTCTCTTACAAAATGAGCAATACAACATGGGGAAATTGGGAATATTTGTTTGTTTGACATATTAATCACTAAAGGTTTCATCATTGATTTTTTTTCTTTTGCCCTCAATTTATAATTTTATAATGAGGTCTGCAAGCAATTTTGTTTTATCCTTGAGGAGAGTGGGCAGAAAAAGAATCAATAAAAGAGCTGAAGTTCAATACAGAAAGCAAAATTGTGGTTCTTGAACTTCAGTATAGATCTGTATTGTGCATTCTACACACCAAACCAGTATTGATATTAATGGAATTTCACTGCGTGTAATGAGGGGAGAATATTCACTGAATGAGGGGAGAATATTCACTGGAGGTTTCCAGTACAGCTGAAGGATCCACAGCATTGACTTGGTCCTAAATCTAGAGCTCTGAAAGATAAAAATACCTAAGCTACCAGGCACAGTTAACATTAAATCTGGCTTGTTACTATGGAACAAGTACAACACTGTTCAGGTAGCATAAGAAAGGACTATTGCAAATTTAGTGGCAGTCGAATTTTCAGAGACTTATTGTGATCTCTATTCATATACGCCTAAGTCACTTGCATGTGCTCTTCTGTCAGCTACTGTTTGTGTTAACAAATAACAGCTTTTAAACCCAGAACTCCTGTGCACCATTTGTGTCTGCTTCTTGGGTTTTTTTTTAATAGCCTGATTGATGTAAAGGCCATTTCAATAACTTCTGCTCTCAACTGCTAACAGGAAAAAGGGTTCATGCAGGAGATTTTGCTTCAAATAACTAGACACTGAGTTGAGGCACATTTTGAACATCTGGCCTATAGAGGTGTTATATCCCACAAACAGAATAAAAATTGTTTGACATAATAACTAAGGCAAATTAAGATGACTAAAATAAATATTCTTTTAGTAATGAAAGTTTTTTCGTCTTCTCTTTGTCTTTGCTTTCACTGTACCTCAGATATTCAAAATGAAATATGAAGCTGAAAAAACACGGCAAGCAGCTGAAACTTTTTCACCTTTTTTTACTAGCATAATTACCTTTAGAGCATCATGCTACCACCTCAGCAAGTTACTTTGAAAGAGTCTAGGAGGATGAGTATCCAAACTGGTCTTAAGTTTTCACTTATGTTCCAGTTACTACTATTCTAATTGAGTAGTGTTGCTACTTCAATTTACATTATTCAAAATTGAAGTGGAACTTTGCTTCCTTTTGTAAAATACTTTTTCTGCCCCTGAATTTATATTTTGGGGTACAAGTGGCTGGGGACATGCTCTGCAGCAGAGCAGTCAGTAGACACTTTGATAAGAGACTAAAACCAGCCTGATCTGTGCCTTCTCTGAAGACAAAATGTCCAACTCCTCATTGCAGCATGGTTGGATGGTAGACAAATACTTGGCTCATTTTCCTTTCTAGAGGAATCCTTCTTCTGCCATTCTTCAGGAGTCAAGGAAATGCAAAAGGTTTTGTTGGCGTGATTCATATAAGGCAGACACAGTTAATATTGCCAGATGGCTTCTCCTGATGGTTTTCCTTAGACAGGAGCCCTGAATGAAGTAGCACTGTGTCACGGGTTAGCAAAGCATAGTCCCGGAAGTGATGTTCTTGCAAAGGGGTGCTTACAGCTTCCTCTGTGATCTGACAGAACCTATCAGCTGGCCAGTTTGAATATGGACAAGTTTTTTAGCCACTTAAATTCTGACCACCTCTGTGATCCACACTTAAGAATAGACAAACCCCGGGCAGAGCTCTGTCTCATTTCTGATGCTGGGACAGGTGGCTGTGGGGCCCCATACGGGGGCTGGGACACAGCCATCCTGGAGCCGATGGGCCCTGTTCCACCCACGGAACCCCCCCACAGTCCTGCTGTGGGCAGTCGGAGCAGCTCGGCTCCCCCCCCCTCCAGTGCGGCCAAGATTCAGCTGAAGCTGCACCAATGTCCGGCAGAGATCATGTGAGCAACAGTGATAAGCAAAATTCCAGCTGCAAGGCCTAGGTGAGATTAACCCTTTTAGTGCCATGAAGAGCTGAAAACCTGAGGGAGGAGAAAGAGGAGATGCTTAAAGCTGAAATTCTGTTGTAAAGCTATGATGTATCAGAGTACTCATTGTAATTTCAGGAAGGCATGGGGGGGTGGAGCGTTCAACTTGTACTTGTGAGAAAAAAGCACCTGTGCTGAGATAGGCAGATGCTGAAGCAGCTGTAATTTCATGAGAAGTTTGAACAGGGAGAGATGGAAGCGATGAGGACTTTTTGCTCCAAATGGAAAAGGAGAAGACCTCAATTCCTAGAGATGCTCCCAGAGATAGTCCTAGAGATGAAGATGAGGAGGACCCTTTGCTCCCAGGGAGGGAGGAGGGCCTCTGTTCTTAGAGATGAAATGCTCCCAGAGATGGGTGAAGAGAACTTTTATTTCTGAACGGCTCAACCTTAAAATTGTACCCCAGTAATTCAAGAGTGGACCCTCGAAAGCAGTTGTGGGAAAAGCTGCAAGTCATGGGAAGGACTCACATGCAAGCAGAGAACCAACCCGGGAGGCTGTCTCGTTGTGATAATGTTTTCATAGCATGGGCAAGAGAGACTCCTCTTCCTAAATGAACTGAACAAGGCTATTACAGAAGTGGTAAACAGACTGAACATCTCAAGGGTTGTCTTTCTACATTGTCAGTAGGAGAAGGGAGAAAGGTGGGGGGGGAGGAGAAGTGTTCTGAAGGTGTGGTATGATTTTATTTTTTTCTTTTTCCCTCTTTTAGGACTGTTAATAAATTTCTTCATATTCTTTCAAGTTTGGTGCCTGCTTTGTGTTTCTCCTAATTCATATCTCACAGAAGGTAAATAGTAATGAGTATTTTGGACCAAACCACTACACTAAATTGGTGTTTCTGCCCGGTTACAAACCGAACCCGCTACACACTGGCAGAGGGGATTTTGATTGTCGAACTACTTCTGTGTTGGGACTTTCTGCTGATACAAAAGTAGGGCATCATCCTACTCCTAAGTGAACATTGTTTCTAATGTTTAAACATACTTTAAAATGATGTGCTTTTGGTAAACCTCAAAGCTTTCTCAAGTTTTCTTTTTGGAACTGACTTTCAGTTCTTTCTGAGGGCAGTGACAGCTCTTCCTAGTCAGTGCACAGTCACTTTGTAAATAGACTAATTGTAACCATTTCTACTTAATTCACCATCTATCCCCAAATCACTGTAGCAACAGGGTTTTTTTAGCATCCTAGCTTTTCAAGAGTGTGATATTGACAACGAAAAAGAAATCCAGCAGCAACACTGAGGTTCTTGGTTTGCACAGACAGTATATGGGACAGAATATGGAACTGGCTTCTAATCACTACAAGCAAACCTTGCAAGTTTCATGCATAATTTAACTTTCCAGAAAGTGAGAGTCAGCTCTTAAAATTCCCACCCCACAGAAAATTCTCTGATCCAAAACAAAGTCTTTTAGTTGGGTAAAGAATTAAAAGGTTTGGGGTTTTACAGCTCCTATTGAAAGGATTGCCATAGTCCTGTGTTCCACATGGCCATGATGTGTTCTGAAGATTAGTAGAGAAACAATTAGCTTATAAATATCTACCTGTCTTTTTGTCTTTGGAAAGAACTCATCAGCTTTCAGCAATCGTTGCTAAATGAACTTGCAAGGTCTTGTCCTAAATTTACTGCATTTTTTCTGAGCAGAATTGAGGCTTTGATGAACTGGGGATGCAGAGAATCCCTGGTTAACAATCTGGCTTTCAATCTGTAGGAGCTGTTTCCTGTAGATTATTTGTTTGTGGGGATGGTCACTCATACCTGAGTAGAGGGAAAACTTCACAAGTCTGGCACTGAAAGAAGAAGAAATGGAAATAAAAAAGAATAGTTTCAATCTCTTTATCAACAGGTAAGCCCTTTTGCTTTTGATTTTTGGACAGAGGATCAGTCATGGAATAACACACTTGTGCAATTTTTTGCTTGGAAAATTGCAGCAGTTTCTTATGAGTACAAAATGAGACTGTTCTGAAAATCAAGCCCCATGTCAAGATTATGATTTTTAATGTAGCAAAACCTAGTAGTTGTTTGTAGTGAACACAATTTTCAGAGCTTAAATACTCATTATATATGTTTGTGGAATGTTCAACTCAGTGCTTTTCACTTGCTAAGCCCTATGGAGCTGGATAGTAATAATTCTTGGAAATACACAGAGGCAGCACATATTCAAAATACCAAAGTTTACTATCCATAAAGATATGGAGAAATGCTTACCTCTTTCAAGGGCATTTTTTAGAACCACTGCCTCCCACATACAGGTATAGATAGGGGTTCTGCTCAGCACACATTTAACAGATTCTATCTTTTTCAGGTATACTTTCAAACCACATTGCAATCCTCGTATATGCCCTTACACACACTTTTTTTTTCCCCCTGAAATTTTGCCCCTATACAAATACTTGAGCTTGATAAGAGCTCTAATTTCTCAATTTCCACATATAATTGCTGTCTTGTGCTTGCAAAATTGAACAGCCAAATACTCGAGAACTAGGACTGGATGATGAATTGAAAGTGTTTCAACCTTTAACCCCATATGCCTTTCAGTCCCGTCTACTTGCATAAAACTGACAAAACCGCATTTTTATGGTTTGTTTTCTGTGCAGCAGATCTAAACCAGCTTTCTAGAGGAAAAGGAAAGTAGATCATATTCTGCTTCAATCAAGAGGGAATTTTGAATTAGAGAAGCATTGTGTGTTATTGAAGGAAGTGTGAGAAAGAGAAAATGCCTAGGTTCTTTTTGCAAACCTGAGCTGAGCACAGAAGGCTGACAACTTTGGGAAAAAATATTTTCCTTCCCTACAATTATATGGTCCTCTATGAATTGCTTAGGAGGTCATTCCATGTAGGAATTGCCACTCACTACATTCTACTTTCAGCTTCCCAGTTTCAGCTGAGAGATTAATCACACAAATAATCCAGCCATCTCTGGATTATCTAATTTTTAAAAGTAAGTTTCATATAAATTCCTTGATATGAGACCATTCCTAGATGCCTTTTTTTACCTGCCACCTTGGCCCTTTATTGAGTTAGCCAGATTAACATTTGAACAGTGTAAGTAAAGACAGAGTAGCAAGGATGTCCTGATGCATATTAGATAGAGAGATAATTTCCAGCTGATGTGTATACAATTTACAATAACCCACAACTCAGGTTATCATCGCTTATCTGTTCCTTTTCACATTTGTGAGACCCTGCCTTTTCTGCTTTCTGCACTGTCAGCAGTCCCACTCATCTTTGATAAAAATAGCTAACTAAATTTGGGAAAAAAAAACCTTAATGTGAGAGAAATGCGGCATATACTGAACTAAAGCCACCTTCAAAGGAGGTTGAGATACCTCTTTGAAATTAATGTTGCAAGCAATGTTTTGTAACTATATGTTACAAAGAGGTTAAACTGCACTAGGGAGAAAGCAGCAACAGAAGGAAAACTGCAACAGGAAGAAATAATTATTCCTACGAAAATAAAGGAGTCTAAATGTATATAAATTACTTTTCGTGCCAGAGCTAAACAGGCCCCTTAGGAAGATAATAAAGGCCTCTTGAACCTCAAAGGCTTCTTGCTGCTTTCATATGCAGCTTCCCCTATAATACCTGCTTTGTTCAAATTAAAACTCATGCTTCTGCTGCTCGTATAGAAATCTTTTCAAGCACAGTGAAGGCACAGCTCTTGGGAGCACAAGTAGGGTAAAGCATTCAGAAGAAATATTTTTTCCAAAGTGAATTTGTAATTTCTTTAACCCCATCCCACAAACACAAACCATAATAAAAATTTTGATAAACATGTTTATCTTCAGAAGAGTGTAAGATGTGAATAAAATGTATCTTGCTTTATTACTCACAATTAATGGTCTTGTAGTGTAAACACAAATGATAGAGAATATTTGTGCTGAAGAACATTAGCTTATTTAACAGGTATGATAAGGGTACAATATTAAGCATGTGTACAATGGAAGATCTGTTTGAATAATGATGAAATTTGTGAAATTAATCATAGACAGACTGAACAAATGAGTCCAACAATAAATTGTACATCATTATAGTAGAGTAGTATAAACGGAGACCAACTCTTTAACTAATTTAGTACCAGCTGATGTTTTTGCTACAGGAGTTAGGAAAAGACCACAGATTTAATTAAATTTTTTTTCCATAGTAATGTTAATTAAAAAATATATATCACACAATATGATAACAACTGAAAGGTATCTTTTAATGTTTGAAGAGCCCATATGAAAATGAAGGATGAGATATTTCCCTTAGGAGAAAGTCATGATCTCATGAGGAAAAGGAAAGAGGGAAATGAAAGTCTGAATGATACATCTGAAAAATATTCAGCTCTGCAGGATTATGTCTGAAGGAAGAAAACAAGGTACCAAAGCAATGACAAACCTGATGGTGACACAGCACTGGAAGTACTGTGGGATCATGCCTTTTGTCCAGATTGAGACCAAATTTTTGGTAAATGACACTGAGTATTATAAATATTTTAATCTTAAAATGTTTTGAAATGAAAAGTAATGAAAATTGCTCTAAAATGCAGAGATTGTGATTTAGGGTGAATGAGAAAGTATGTAATTTGTAAGATGATTCTCAGAAGCAGAATGTCAGCAAAAGTGAGGATTTATCGGAAAGTGGTAGGAAGACATGAAGAACAGAAGATATCATCCCACATTCCAGAAGTGTGCATAATTCCACCATGGTGCAATTTGACAGTACAAGTATGCAGTGGTGAAATACTTTGGGTAAAGATAAAAGGAATAGAAACCAAAAGGAGAAATAATAACAACCATCTGTTACACTTCAGAAGATCTGGAAAAGAGTGAGGGAAAAGAATTCCTTTTTTTTATGCTGTGGGACGCTGCACTCCTGAGGAATGTTTACAACTTATATATTTGCTGGTTAGCAAACCCAACAATCCTGCATCACTGGAAAGGTCTGTAAACTACACAGAAAACAGATTTTGGAAGCAGTGCTTAGTTCTGCTTGTAAAATAAAGGCCTACTGTGAGGGACTGGTGAAGAATCATTCTCTTTAGCAAAACACCACATGTTTTTGATATAGTCACTTTTCTGAATTCCATCCATTTTTGGGTGGAATTTTTGATGAATTTTTGATAACAGGGCAGTCGGTTTAGGAGAGAAGTGTGGTATGAAGAGATAAACATTTATCAAGTATTTGTTCTTGCCAAGGCAGGGCTTAACTGAATGGTTCTTCGAAAGGTCCAAATCACCTGAGCCTGAGAGACTTCACAAATTGATAAAGTTCAATGCAAGTTTGGGCTTTGTTGTATCACTGTGGACATTTTTCTGCCCTGAAATGGCACACACAAGTCAGGGCACTGCACAGCTGGAAAGGTGAACTGTAAACAGGATGAAAGAGTGCTAATTTTCCAAATATACACTTGGAAGTGCTATTTTGCTTGAGTTCTAAAAAACGCTGAAACAGAGGTTTGAATTCTGTTTTTGCAAAATAGAGATTACTATTTGTTGCTTTTCATTACTGTCAGAGTTCCAAAAAGCCCAAATGCAACAGATAAAGTTTTTTCTGTCTGCTGTGTGTCGTCTCAAGTTGATTTATATGATGACAAGTTGGCATTGGGTGAGAAGTGTTCCCTGACAGAAAGAAAAACACACTGTTATTTCTAAGAGAAGGTTAGAGCACAAATATATTCTTTTTTTGTTCGTATGTTTTTATAGACCCGCAAGCTAATCTGGTCAAATTCTTCATCCACCCCAGGGTCTCCACTTCCTGTCCACAGAAATTTAGCCCCACAAGGTATATGCTTCATTCCTGACCTATATTAAAATCTCTCTATGGAGTTTGGTCAAAAATACAGAAAACTGCACATTTTGGTAAGGGCAGCAGCAGAACACGCTAGATAGTCTTAGAATTTGTTCTTATGAATTTTTAAGTCTTGCTTAACAAAAATAAATAATTTAGCTATTTACAAAAGAATCCCAGTGAAGAATCTTCTTCAGCCCCCTTCAGTGCTAACCATACTGGAGCCCTTGTACAAGAATCCACTGTGATGTGAACAATGCTTGACAGGAAGAAACACCTTCGTAAAGAAACAAGCTTGACTGGTGTGATTAATTCTTATAATAAAATTCATAACCAAGACAAAACTAAGCTGGAACAGTAATGAAAAAATTGTTGTTACATAGGAAAAATATGAAAGGACATTTTTTCCTTTTTTAGTTTAAGAAACCTGTGAGTAGTGCACTGTTTCCAGGGTTTTCTGAAATACAAAATTATATGAGTAAAAGCCAAAGGATTTTTCTAAGCTAAATCAATACACTGCTGAAATTTTCATTTTCCCAGTTAATTCATATGTCTCTCAAAATCAAAGCATACTCTTCTAACAGGCAGTTAAAGGAGGAATGTTAATGTGTTCAAGGAGGAATGAATTCTTAAAGATACTTGAAGTGTCTTCAAGTTATTTATGTGGAAAGAAAGCTTTCAATAGCAGAGTTAGGGAGTAACAACAACTACAACTAATAGTTTTCAGGAAAACAAGCAGGCATGAACTTTGCAGGTCCAGTGTTGCACACAACACTCGTAAGTTTTACTATAAGAAGCACAGCAAAAGGGGGCTTGTCCCTGTTACAATTTGTTTAAAATTCTCCCACAAATTACACAAAGCAGAAATATTGGCTTGGATAACAAATCCCTCTCAGGCACTGCCTTATCACAGATTCCTCAAAAGCACTAACCTACATGACCTTTGTGTGAGTCTCAGATGACTCCAATTATTCTGCTGTGAGCTCTGATTCTTTTACACAGCCTGACCTTAACTTTAAAAAATTGAAGAGGGAGAAGGTCTGGGGGAAATGAAAGCTGTATCACATGGTCTGACCACACTTTGCACCCTATGAGATAGGCCGTTGAAATCTTGGAGAGGTAGAGGGAGGGAATTTATCTCCCAAATATGTAGATATCAAGAGGAATGGAGTTCCACCACACTGGGGTCAACTGTGCAAAAGCACTGTATTTTGACACAGTCAACTTAAGAAGTGATGGGAGCGCAGAGATAAATGAGAAACAGAAAGTAGGTTACGAAAGGAAGCAGAAATATGGACCAGGTTATGCAAGAACAGAGGGGTCAAGGCTTGAAGAACCTTGAAAGTTATCGGTAAAATCCTGAACTCAAATCTCAGTTTCAGAGGGAACCAATATTGTGGTGTGAACAAGGGGTCAGCATGGTAACAGCAGGGGCAGCAGCAGTGGGATGAAAGTGAGATAGGATGCTTTGATAAAACATGTGTTGCTGATGCAAACCCTCAAATCAATGCCACTTCTATGCAGAAGTTTGAGGCCAGGTCCAGGTCCCACCAAACCTTCCAGCAAAATTTCCACCCAGTTCACCAAGGTCACATTTTGGCTCCTGAATTTTAATAAATTACATACCAGGGTGCTGTGAACACACAACAATACACTCTTCAGTGTGCGTCACTTCAAGGTTTAGCTTCAGGATTCTTTCATAAGGGTTTGTGTGTTTTCTACCTGTCAAAATGCCCCAAGTACAAAACTGTCCTCTGCTCTAATGACTTGTTAATCTGTGGCAAAAAATAGCACAGGATGATGGACAGTTCTGAACTTAGGTTTTAGCTGGAATTGGGAGGAGAATCAATTTGCCCACTCTATATGAATTTCCACTATTTCAAACATTCTTGTTGTCTGAAAACAGTTTGAAAAATCAAAATGCATTTATAAACAGGAATAATAATTCAATGGGTAATCAGAGTGCACTGGCTGAAATATTGCAATACGTTCACCATGCTTGCTTCCAATTCTGACCTTATAGGTTTTAGATTTTTTTTGTTTTTAATACTTCAAGTATAAATTAACTCCATATTAGGAATTTTAAAAAATTCTGGGGGAAAAAAAAAAAAAGAGTTTTGACAGTTTCAAAATCTTCTTCTAAGGTTTTCTTTAAAAAGAAAAATTAATGAGACTTTCTATTCTATAGATAGATCAGCATTTTCTCTTGAAAGGTCTTAGGCTAAAAACATTTTCACCTGATCTTGACTTTTAGCCAAAACTCAGACCTTAATATAAATGACTGAATTTGGGATTGCCTTAGACCCACAATAGAAAACACCTTCCTCCACTGTCAAGCTGTTGTCCTCTTACAGAAGAGCTGTCCATTTCTGTGTGAGTGGGAGGTAAGTTGCACAGGCACATGTGCCACGTGCTGACAATTACCTTTTTCCTACAGCAGTGTATGGAAATCCTGCTTTTGATGGAAGCTATGGTGAGTCATTTCTGTGACTAAGCTACACAGAAGCTGTGGCTGTCAGACATAACACCAATACATGTCACTGTCTGGCCTCTCTATGACAAGTAGACTCTCCCCACCCTAGAATCACTCCCCAAAAAGTTCAGATTGGGCACTGCATCATTCTAGCTCATTGCCAGGTTTCTTTCCTGTGGCAACCTTGATGAGGAGGGAAATGCCTTTGGCTCTGAGTGGGAAGCACACTTGCCTAAGCAAATATGTGTAGACATCACTTATTTGAACATACTTTTTGTTATTCCTTTCTTCTTTACTTATCAACTCCTGCTCCAAATAAAGGATTCTGATTTCACTAATGTTTAACTTAAATACGACAACTTCAAAGTTAGGTTCAGCAGTATCTAATCTATACTTTTACCTCATTTTACATCTTAACCTGAGCTTACTAGAAACAGAGAATGTTTATATTGAATTGTCGTATTATGCAAATGAAATGAAAGGGGCCAGATTGTGGTTCAGAGTTCACAAATGCTTTGGGGAAGGTAAAGAAGATAAAACAGCAGTTTTGCTTGACTAGCAAAAAGCCATTGTCAGTACTCCCTCCAAAGAAGGAAGAGGGGAAGTTTATTGAGCAGAGTGCACCGTGCTCCACAAATCCTCCCTGGATGTTTCACTGCAGGCTGGCCTGTCCTCATGCTCTCTGTGGTGGCTGTATGTAAATAGCTCTGATGTGATGTAAAAAAATACTGTGAAAACAGTATTACCATCATCCAACTCATCATAAGACATTAAGAAATAAATAATTATTTTTGAGGAATAACCTATATAGCTGTAACTTATATATCCCTTTTTTCCCCTTTTTGTGTTAACTCATGAGGGTAATACAGATTATAACAGTAACACAATGCCAGGCTGACTTGGTTAATGGAGTGACCCAGCACTTCATGCTGAAGGGTTTAAAATGCTTTTCCCAACATTGTGATCCAACTATAACAGCAGAAAAAAAATAAATGAACTGTTTAAAGCTATGTGCACTGTGGGAGTCTAGGTGGATCCTTGCTCCAAAATATTTTTAAATGGGACATCTCAGAAGATCTTTTATAAACTTAAATGTTGGCAAAAAAGAGG